>NC_056732.1:1234211054-1234518554 GCF_019279795.1 Protopterus annectens | reverse complement strand
ATACTAAAAAAAGTCAAAAAGGGAAGGAGATGTTATTTGTTAAAGACTAAAAAATGCACAAACCACCAAGAAAATCGTTACACAAGCAGTATGAAGGCAATAAGAGCCAGTGGGCCCTGAAATAATCCAATGTGTGCTTTAAATCAAGCCAACACATCCATTTCAATACAAGGATGCTTTCTTTATTCAAACAAACAAGTAGGTTTACCATACTGCTTGTGCGATGATTTTCTAGATGTTATTTGTTGATGGCTATAAGTATCACCTGGAGAAACGCGATGGTGTAAAGTACTATTGGTGTTGCATGAAAAAACAAAGTGACAAATGTAAAGGACAATGTGTGACAGAGAGTAGCTCTAGTGGACATACATTACAAAGAAGTACATGTCATTATCATGGGCCAGATCCTTTACAAACTGAGGTATGTAAGGTGCGTGAGCAAATAAAGAAACGTGCTCACCAACCCATTGAAGACCCTTGTAAAATTGTATCTGAGGTTTTGGCGACCACCTCCACAGCTGTACTGAATGAATTACCACATACTAAAGCTTTGCGTGCATGTGTCAGACAGATTAGAAGAAAGTAGCCATGTTTAAGGATCTGCATTCCCTATCAGATCTACATACAGAAATGCTTCCTATAAAAAATGGATCGTTCATAGTTGAGCATGGGGTTTGTAATAGTGATGGTATTCAGATAGTAGTATTGACTACAGAGGATAATTTAAGGTTGTTATGCTCCTGTGAATTTACTCTCGTGGATGGTACATTTCCAATTAGTACGAAAGAGTGTTTGGCAGGTCTACACAACTCACTGTCCGTTAGATTTTAGTGAAACCAGGAGAATCATACCTGTAGTCTACTGTATATTACCTAGCAAAACTGAGGAATGCTACAACCAGTTCTGAAGTGTAATCATATCTCTATGTAGTTGTTATGGTCTGCAAATAAAGCCCCATATGGTCATGTCTGACTTCGAGAGGGGTGCTGTAAATGCTATACAGACAAACTTGCCAGAAAGTGTTTTTAAGGGATGCTGGTTTCATTTATGCCAAATCATGTGGCATCAAATACAATGGCTACATCTAGTTAAGGAGTTTGGCAGCAGCATTTCATTCTCAAGTCTTTGTAAGCAGATTCCACACCAGCCTTCATAACACCCTCTGAAATTGGTGCAACATTTGCAGACATTGAAAATGACACGCCAGAATGTGGACATGCATTGTGTACATTTTTTAAAGAAAATTATTGGATTGGCAGAACAAGGAGATATGCTATGAGAGGAGTAACATCTGAAAGGCATCCCCCATTCTTTGACGTCTCTTTTTGGAATCAACATGACACTAGCTCACTAAGTTATCCCAGGACACAAAATGCAGTAGAAGGATGACATAGACGTCTTTGTAGTCTTATGGGCAAGCAAAGGCTACTTCTCTTAGATGTTTTACATGCCATCCAACTAAAACAAAACCAAATGGAAGATCTTAAAAGTAGACACCGTTCACGTTTGCCTGCATCTCCTAAGAGACGCAGGTTAAATGACAAAGAGCAAGCTTTTCAGAAATTGTTAGCTAAGCGGGAAGAAATGACATCACGCGGCTTTGTTACACTGGTGGCTCAAGGGTGTTCATTCTTAATGTTCTTATGAGCAGTCACAGGTTAAGGGGAAAAAACACTAGCTTGACAACATTGCACAAAGTCTGGGATAGTGGAAGCGTCATTAAGCACTTATTGCACTATTTTGGTAATGGATATTACGTGTCACAGAAGCAGAAAGAAAAAATGGTAATCCGGAAGGGATTATACATGTCTTCTGGCGGTTATATTGCATTTTATGCTTTACGTACCATCTTAACTATTTTTATAAGAAGGAACTACAATGAAAATCTCTGGAATGTGCCGCTTTTTGAAAGACATTGAATATATTGAAATCGACATTCTGCATGTATATCATTTGAAGTTATGCTCCAACGACATTAATAACATCAGTCATTTAATTTGGCTATATTAATGTTCGATGCACTTGTTTTCGGTTATATGGTGGTAAACCATATAAATATTATATATATATATATATATATATATATATATATATATATATATATCTCTATATATATATATATATATATATATATATATATATATATATATATATATATATATACACACATATGGTTTACTATTAAATAATCAAAAATTAAAATAAAAACGTAATTAAACATCAAAAACTAATGAAGAAAAATCATAAACCCGGATGGCTGATATGTCAAAAATCATGGGTAATTGCCAAAAATGTCGAATACGACATTTTACGGCAATTAACCATGACTCTATCTTTACCTAAAGTCCCAGACGCCTGCAATGAACATCCCATTTTTGCAGGGGAGCAATCCCCCCTGCACCCCCCACGCCCCGCTAACTTTATATTACAACTCCGAGGTCGCACTACAGTGAGGAAAGGAATGAAGCTCCCTAACCGCACTGTACCGTGATCTCCGCATTTATACTAGCAAATGCATTCGCTAATATAACCAATCACATTGAGACTGTCGGATTTTTCATATGCGTGCATTCTCACATCGACATTGTAATAGTAAACCTATATATATATATATAAAAAACATACACGACAGAAGTCTCTCCTAAGAATGGGGAAAGGGCAGTTGTGGAAAGGTACAAAGGCACAGATGGATAGTATGATGATCGGTCAGTAAGAATGTGAAGCATTTGTTGCTGTAGGTCATAAAGGTGAACTGCATGGGCATAGTTATGAGTTAATGAGAAAATCTTTGAAAGGACTTACATGGAGGCTAAATATAGTTCTGATTGAATTCGGAATACTCTTCCATAGTTTGGTCATATAGTTTAAGTATAAATTCTGTCCCATACTTTTTTTCCCGTTTACGGATCTCAAGCAGGTTTTTGTCTTGAAAGTGCAGAGGGTGATTTGGGAGATGGTAATAAAGTACTGAGGAGATAAAAGGGTAGGTAGAGGGGTTGTGTAGTATTTTATGGGTTAGAAGTTGTGTATGAACTAGTTGATGTGGGAGTTCTAACCAGTTAACAGCACGTTATGCAGAGCAATGATTTGCTTCATGTGGCAGGTTAGCTGCAAATCTACCTATCTTATTATAGCACTGCTCCAGTTGTGACTAAAGAGACAACTGGATGTTAGTCAAATAGAGAGGGAAAGGTGACGGATAACTTTCATTCCTTATTCTGAGAAAATGACTAGATTTGCTGACAGTAACTGTGAAGGCACTACTACTGCACCAGGTGAAAATGTTTGGTAGGCCATCACAGCATCCTGGAGAACTTCTGCATCCTTTACTGAAGCAACTATGTTACCCAGTTTGTAATCCCTCAGCATATTTAGTTATCCACAGACAATTTTCAACTTTATATCTCAGGACAACAACTCAAAAAGAACCTGATCTCAGTACAGAGCCATGCAAGACATTACTGGCAATCCCCACCAGGACAGAGACTTAACCCCACACACTAGCTTGAACTGCCATGTCCTGTTGTTTAACCACTGTTTTATGCAATGTACTGTATTACATATGGATTGGTAGTAGTACTTTTCTCAGTCATTTCCTCATGTAGAATACCATTGCATGCCTTTACAATGTCAGTCAATGCAGCAAAGACTGTATGACAAGGATATACAGACAGACCACTGTTAGAAAGTTGTTTACAGTGGCACCATGTGAAAGCCTGAGGGAAGTCGTGGTGCACTGCTGCAGTAGTCTTTAATTAAAATGTTTTATTCTTTGTTTTTAACAAGTATATAGCACTCTACTTTGCATATTGTGTTGGTTTTAAAGATTACAAAATAAAATACGTTTTGATCTTCACTTACAAATTGTTACATCTTTACTGAAGAATAAATAAGCAAACAAAAACATAATACACACTACTAAATAATGTTTGTCTCAGTAAAATAAAAAAAAAATCCAGTGAATTGGAATTTCACCCCTACATCTTGAAATGTTTCTCATGCAGTGTGAAATAAGGCAATCCACATGTACATCATTTCTCACACGTTGCCATGGTCTGTTTCACATTGGTCTTTTAACATGTTGCGAGGTCTGCTTATGTTATTCAGTATCTTTGCTTATTTATTTTGTTAACCGGGTAATAGCAGACTAGGCCAAAATAACTCATTTTCAGCAGAGACTCAGGAAGAAAAAAATTCTCCAAACAAAAAATGCACATAGAAAAAACATTAGGAAATGTTAAACAGAGCAAAGGCAACAAATTACTGGATTAGATTAATAGCAAAAAGATTTAAAAAAAAAAAACATTAGATACATATCTGTTTCATGACTTAAAAACATACTATAATAATTACAAGAAAAAAAAAATTATATAGCTACATATCTATATCATGACTTAAAAACATAATATAATAATTACAAGAAAATACAAGAAACTAGAATGAATTAAGAGTTTTGTACAAGGAAAGTACAAAGAAGAGCAAATTACTATAAGCAGGAGATATAAAGGTGAGAGTATGTCTTCTGATGCATACGGTAAGTAACAGCAGATATTAAGAATTATCCTGGGATTGTACAAGAGCATAGCCACTGTTTAGTAAAGTGTTATATTAGTAGTAGTTTGAACTTTTGAATATCTGGGTTTTTTAGAATGTGCTGAGGAAGAGTTTTCCAGGTTTTAGCTATTTTTGTTTGAATAGAGGGAGTCTCCATAGATGTTATTAGATTTGGTTCTTAAGTATTAATTTGTCAGATGATCTATTACTAGAGTTATGTTGGACTAAATCAATGACAGCAGGACAGTTGTTCGGTTTGTAGATTATATTATGAACAGTGGTAAATCGATTGAAAGATAGTAGGCTAGGCAGTTAAATCCATTTAAGCTGATGAAGGCCATAACAATGTGAGACTTAAGGGGTAAATTAACAGCAACATTATCTATTGGCGCTAGGCGTGAATGTGTGTGTGTGTGTGTGTGTGTGTGTGTGTGTGTGTGTGTGTGCCATCTATGGAAGGTTCGGCGCCGGGCTGGCAACTCAACACCATAAAACTCCACTGCCAATCATGAGCAGACAGGTGATCCACTGTGGCAACTGCTAACCAGGAAAAGCCAAAAGAAGAAGAAGATTATAGCAACTTTCAAGGTTGTTTGTCAGTTTTATGCAAGTTAGTAAAGATGTGAGAGCAGTACAGGAGGGTGGATTATAGGTGGGTTCTAGCAGTAGTAAGTCTGATGTTGTTGGTTGGAAAAGATTTAGTCCTGTACAGCGAGCCAACTTTACAGTGAACTTTTTTGATTGTCAAGAATATGTGTTTATCAAATTTCAGACAATCATATATTGTTACACCAAGAAATTTAGTTTGACTAACTGGTTCAATTTTGTACATTAGAAGAGAAGATGGAAATAGGGGGTGTAATATTTATGGTTTTATTGGAACCAAAAACCATCAGCTTAATTTTGCTGGGGTTAAGTACAAGCTGGTGGTTAGAGAGATAGCTTTCAATACCTTGTAGAGGTTTTTGTGTACTATCCTGGAGCTCCTGAAATGTAGGGCAGAGGTAGAGCAGATAAAGGAAGTGGTGTCAACATACTGAATGATGGAGGCTGCTGAACTCTCCTAATGACCTTCCTATATGACAATTACCTTTACTACACTGAAAAGTCCTCTCAGTTACTTCTGGATCTGTTTCAAGGCAACCGTTCATGGGAACTAATACAAGTGTAATATATCATGCTTTTTTTTCTGCAGTGGGTTTTGTTAACTGCAAATATCATATGGCAGCTCTCTATGGGAATATTGACTGAGCTTTCCTTCGATTATTGGCCGCAAAACTACCTGTACCACTTCACCTCGTGCTTTGTGCAGTGCTTAGAAAACAAACACTGCTCTTTAACTTAACATCAGTACTCCATCTCTAACACTAAATAGTGACGTTAAACATGAAACAAATAACTTCAACAAGCAAAACAACACGTGATTTGTTTAAATAATGCATTTATTATACATTTAACTTTTATCTCAGTTATGCTCCAAGCAATCTCTGCTTGCCTTAACAGCAAATCGATATTTCATACCTCATTACCACAAGTGCCACCATGAGAAATGAGTTTATGTTTTAGTGGCAGCACAAGAGCATCTTAAAACTCACATTTCAGTGTTCACTATGTTTACTTATTTCCAGTTGTATGCGACTTCCATTGTCATTTATGTTGTCTGTACACTGTTAAAGTCTTCTGTCATATGCATTCTGTACTTAAGATGGTTTAAACTATGTATCTCAGGCCTTTGACATGGTATCTCATGAGCTACTACTCTCTACTCTCCCCAACCTCTCCTTCTCACAACCAGCCTGCAATTGGTTCCACAGCGGACGCCAGCAATCAGTAATCTGGGACGATAACCTATCACCTCACCTACCAGTTACTCTCAGAGTTCCCCAAGGGTCTATCCTTGGCCCTCTGCTATTCTCACTTTTCACTAACAACCTACATACTGCCAACACACAAGCATCTCTTATACAGTACGCAGATGATTCTACTCTCATCTGCTCTGGCCCCACTCTACCAGAACTACAACAAATCACACAGGAATCATTCTCTTCTGTAGAAAGCTGGCTATCCAATGCTCAGCTCCTACTCAGCCCAAGTAAGACAAAACTTCTCCTGTTCCATCCTTCCAAAGCCACCCAAAACACCCCCCACTTCAACATTCTCGCCAAAGACAATACCATCATCTCTGCATCAGAACACACAAAATTATTTGGTGTGGAAATAGACAACAAACTTAGATTTGACACTCACATACCTCTCACAATAAAAAAAGTTCACAAAAAACTTGATGCATTATATCGAAGCTGCCAATTCCTAACCAAGGCGGCTAGAATCTCCATACCCAATTCCCAGCTAATCTCCACCCTACTCTATGCATCCCCCATACTTACCAACCTTAGATAGACCTACAGAAGCTGGATGCTTGTTACAACAAAATTGCTAAATTTGCCACTGGAACCTTCTACTGCAGCCATCACTGTATCTCCCTTAAAGAACTAAACTGGCTAGAACTCCCACAACTCCTTCACTTTAACTCACCCTAGCTCATTAACTTAGGTTTAAACCCTAGTGAGAATAGAGGAAGAGCCTAGCAATTTCTAGGAGTCTGACTGCTTGCAAAAAATTTGAATCGTTTTCTTTTGCGACTGGCCAATAGGCGCATTTGGATGTTTTTGTACTTCTGTGATATTACGAGTTTGCCACATTTGTGCAGTGCTGCTCCTAGCGTATCCATGTTTTACCCTTACACAGTATAAATGCAAACACTTAGAACCATAACTTTCTCTATATAACCTATTCCAGAAATTCTCAGTGTATTCAATGGCCGGTAGCTGCGAGATGGGCACTGGGTTTTAGCAAAGTGGATTGTTCCATTTTGTGTGGAGATTTGTACTCGTCTTTCCAGACAGAACTTCAGTTAACTAACCTGTAATCTCTTAGGCACTATCCCACTGACAGCCCACAGCAGTTAGCAACTGGAACCATGGATGCACTTTCAAACCGTCTCTTTAGCCAGCCTAGTTGAAATGGACAGCCTGAGGTAATGCAGCAATTGTGTCCTGTTTGCTGACAACATCCTAATATTTAAGCAATCTACCAAAATGTGCAAGAGTTGTAGTTATATGATGTTATTGGAGATGTTCTCTCACAAAGCTGCTGCAAATAAACAGGCTGTCAGCACTTCACAACACCACATTAAACCAAATTCAAACACCTCAGATCGAACACAACAGACCCACATATTCTGGGGCTCTTAAAAGTAACCTATCTAAACCACAGAGGCTTCATAAATGTAACTCAAGCAACAAGTACCCACAGCAAACCTCACAAACACACATCACAGGCAGCACCCATCATGAAACATACATCTAGGAGTCACACAGGCTCAGATAAAAAAAAACACAAGGCAAACCATCATATACAACAATATCCTCATCATAGCTGACTGCATAGCAAGATACACAGATGAACCAGTCACCAGACACTGCAAAGACAGCGTCACAGTCAGTTGCCTATTAGGTGCGAGGACTCACACATTCACTCAAGTCCACCGCAAACATGCAACACATGTGAACATATGATACAGTCATTGTCCATGTGGGTATAAAATGGCTTGAGACATACCTCCCTAGAACACAAGAGGAGAAACATGATGGAACTCTCAAAATGTGTGTCTGGGGCAGTTATGAACCTAGCCTTGAGAACTACTCTGCTACCACCAAGATCAAATCAATCAAACACAACTTGTTGTTGTTTGTCTTTTGGCTTTTCCCGGTAAGGGGTCGCCACAGCGGAACTCCGGTCTGCTAATGATTGGCAGTAGATTTTTATGAAACTCCGAGGTGCCAGCTTGATGCCCAACCTTCAACGAAGGCACGCACATTTATGCACGCATGTCTTTCGAACGCTGCCCAACGGCGGGGATGACATGCAGACTCCACACAGAAGGCACTCCCAAGCCCAGTCGAGAATCGAATGGGAGAAATCAATCAAACACAACTATGAGGTAAAAATACCCATCCAGGCAAAATCTCATAATATCCTCCCCTCCTCAAATCCCATAAGAATAAGCTTTCAATGAAGTATCCAAGGTCAAGAACACTACATCTATGGGGATAGATAACATACCAAGCTGCCTTCTAGCTAGCCTGAAACATGAACTGTCAAACCCTCTAGACAGCCTATCCAATATCAGCCTTAAGACAGGCTTTGTATTAGATGACTGGTGGACAGCAACAGTCAATCCCATGCATAAACATGGGGCTACAATGAGCCCAGGTAGTTATAGAGCCATAAGCCTGCCCAGCATCATTTGTAAGGTTATAGAAAGTTTCACTATGGAACAAATAAATAGGGATATAACTGAGCTACATACTCTCGACCAAACTCAGTTCAGATTTGTCAAAGGCAGGTTGTGCCTACATAACCTGGATGACTTCTTCAAAAAGGTAATGGATGAGGGCAAATCAGTGCACACTGCCTATATGGACCATGCAAAGGCATTCAACACCATCCCACACTCTAGTATCATAGATATATTCTGCCAACTAAATGTGAACCCATACATAATTCGTTGGAAAGCAACTGGCTCACATACAGAACACAGGAAGCAAGGGTGGATGGGTGGCTCTCTCTCTTCCAAAAGACCTAACACTAATGGAGTGTCCCAGGGTTCTGTCCTTGGGATACTTCTCTTTAGTATTTATTTCTCAGAGGTTAAAGCTAATGTTAAGGATTTGTAGCTGATCAAGTTAAGCTGGTGCTATCATAAACTCCCCAGAGGACACCATGATCCTACAAGAGAAACTATCCTAAACAAACAGTTGATGGCAAAACCATGGAATAAAACTAAACACCAAAAAATGTATAATCGTATCTTTCAGCAAATGTGACATCCTTTGTAACTATAGTATGGGAAAACACCCCCCGGATAACTGATCCCACAGTTAGAGATCTGGGAAACTATGTTGACAATGAACTGTTCTTTCATCACCATACATCCTCTACTGTAAGGAAATCCTCCTTCATTGCACAGCTTCTATCTAAAGGTACTGCATCCAGATGCAGGGATGTTATTGTTGCACTGTACTCACCAATCATTCTTTCAGTATGTACCTGTCCAAACATCACAGCTGGAAATACCACAACACTTCCTCAGTAAAAAATAAATAAATCAATCAATCAATCAATCAAAGGCCTAAATCACAAAACCTACCCAGACCATATCAAAGCCTTGTCTCTCACTACTGAGAGGTGACCTCTGCCACATACATGCAGCCTCAACACATCCTGTTCTGCGAGACCTATTATAAATTCACAAGCTCAGGGTAATCAGAAACACCCACTCAGGGGACCTCAATTTCTTTTGCAAGATTAGCAGAACATGCTGATGGGATATGCATATGCCACAGAGTGTACCATTTTTGTTGTTCATGTGCCACAGAGTGTACCACTTCTGTTGTTCAGTCTTCCCCTTCAAGTAAAGCAGAGCACTTCTCTTACTGTATTCAAACATAACTTGGATGAATGGATGAGAAGCCACAAATTTACACCCACTTTAAACACCAGTGGTCCTCCCTCATGGATAGTGAAAAATTCACCAAACTGCCTAGATGCAGCCGGAGGAGACGAGACAGGGAGAGAGAAGTCAGAAGCACAGGGAATGAGATCAGGTACCCAAGAACTACAGATGGGAATAGGAAAGATCTACAGTAGATTGTGTCCTCACCAGAATTAGCTACATTATTACGGACCTTGTCTTTAGGGTGGCCACAGTGATGCAGCAGTTAGATTTGCTGCCTCACAGTAAGAGGTTCTCCGGTTTGATCCTCGGCTGGGGTGCCTTCTGTGCGGAGTCTGCATGTCCTCCCTGTGGTAATGTGGATTTCCTCCGGGTGCTCCGTTTTCCTCCCACATCCCAAAGACATGCTGTAGGTGGACTGGATACGCTAAATTTGCCCTGAGCATGAGTGCGTGCCTTCCGTGGAAGGTTGGGAGCCAGGCTGGCAACTCAAAACTGTAAAACTCCACTGCCAATCATGAGCGGACACGTGATCCGCTGTGGCGACCCCTAACCGGGAAGAGCCGAAAGAAGAAGAAGATTACAGACCTTGTCTTTGTGCTTTTCTTTGTGCTCCATAATCAGTTTTGGTTAATTGAAGGAAACACAGATAATAATCCAACATAGTATGGCACCATTATTGTGTGACCTTGTTAAAATGACTGGACAGACTGATTAAATTTACTTGTACTGGGCCTACACACACAACACACAGTTTGACAGTCAGCAGCAGCAAATTATTCCCTTCAAGGGCAGCTGTTCCTAAAGCCAAGATTAAAAGAAAACAATGAAAAATGCAGTTTAGAAATAGCACTTGGTTAACAAACTGATCTTCAAGAGAAGCTAAGATAGTTGCACTTTATCTGCACCATAGGAAAGAATTGGGAGTTTATGGGCAGAGATCAACCAAACTGAGTGTTTGCAACAAAGTCTAAGGTGGTCTCATACTGTAAAGACGGAAATATTCCTCTAAACTTGTATTCAGACAATAGGAACATATATTTCCTGTAACACGTGCTACTAGGATGTACTGAAATGAGATTGGAGCCCTTTCAAAATATTGTGCTATTCTGCAGAATGATTTGAATCCATCTGCAATAGGTGAATGCTTTAAAATTCCATAAAGGAAATCAAAGAAAAGTTGACAGTGTAGCTGAGCACACAACAGAATGGCACAGACTAGTGGAACATTGTCAATTTAAAGAGGGGCTGACTGAGACAGTAGAAGGAAAACAGGTCTGTGGTAAATATGATGAGAATTTGTGTAAAAATTATTGTCAAACTCCAGACCTGACCATATTATAAACTATAATGTTAATGAAAACTACTACAAGGGATATCAGGGCACAGCACCAGGAACTGGATTATGGTAGCATTGACAAAGCAGTTAAAAAACCTCTTCACAGGTGTTCATGTTTCTGTTTCACATCATACTAATGGCAGCTGGTTTAACAGAGATGTTTTTATGACATACCGTAAGATGAGAGACTTTAGCAGTGTGCGTAAATAACAGAATTGTAAACATAAAATACAAAAGTGCGTCTCTAGAAGAGTTAGAGTGCATACAGTAGTCCAGGAAGCATATCAGAATTTGAGCTAGCAATTGATAAGGAGTGAAGAGAACAATGTGTTTAGCATTTGGAACTATATACTCTTATAAAACATCACACAGAAAAGTGAGGAGGTGTGACAAGTGAGGATGGATAAGGGTATATCCAAAGCATACAGGAATAAACCCATAACAGGGACTCATGTCACCCACATCTGATTAAAAATTCAAGAGCTGGAGAAGCTACAGGGAGGACTGAAATGAGAGAATCCAACACTGGCTTGCTCATCCTCGGTTGAGGGATGATAGTTTGGTCTAATGCAATACTGACACCAAGTGGAGGCTTGGGGAAATGACAAGAAGTACAAGGAATGGGACATACCACACATGCAGTGCAGTGACACACTGCAGGCAGGGAAGTCTAAAGGCCACAGGAGCATAGCTGCCCTTAGGCATAGGCCAACTAAGCGGCCGACTATGGCACGTCTCTAGCAGAGGTGCTTTTCCAGTAGTCTGAATGGTGTAGATAGACCAGGCATAGAGTGCTGTTGAGGGGTGATGTGGAGACCTTTTGTCTAGGACACCAGTTGATCAAAGGCCAGTCATGCACAGGAGAAAGCACAAACCCTTCACAGTTGCACAAATAATGGCTCCAGAAATGCAACAAGCTCTCGACTTGGCACCCACAAGAACAATTACACAAGGGTTACATTCTTGACTTTTAGGTGCTTGTTTTGTGTATATTGTTAGAAAAGTCAACATTCGGTTTAAAACCATACCTGACGAAAAACTAACACACTAGGGCATGATTCACATATGAATAAGACTTTGATATAAAATACTACTGATAGATTTACATGCATGTGATCAAGCAGATAATATACTTGTTAGTCAGAAGTCAATTTCTAGGCAGTTTGTCTGCCATGATGAAACCTGAGTAAGGCATCTCCCCCTCCAAACTGCTCTAGGCCTGGTGTCCCTTATGGATGGCTGTCACCCGTGTGCTCAGGGTGACAGACCTGCTTGCTCTAGTTTAGAAATTATGTTGATCTGGGACTTACAAAATACCTAACAAAAAAAAAAATCACCATTACACAAGGGCTGTGCAAAGCAATACTAAAACTCATCAAAACATTAAAAGAAGATTTGACTGTTGTAATTTAAACAACTTCTACCACGCAGGTAATACCCAATGAGAAGCTGTGTAAATGTAAGCAAATTGAAGGATGGAAACAACACAGCAAGTCCAAAAAACGTGTTAATACATCAAGCAAATGACATAAGCAGCACAGTCAAAAACTATTTGCAAACTTCATTTCAAATGATCTCATTGAAGTCTTCTCTGGAACTGCAACTACAAAAATTATGATGCATTATCACAAAGATATCCGAATGCCAAACAGAAACATGAGTGTTTCAAACAGATAAACTAGGTATTGACATTCAGACAAGTAACAGCATTTTCTAACATGTAAGCAAGGTTTGAAAACCTACATGACAAACTCTACATATTTTTCAATGTTATAAAAATTGTGTGACAAAATATCTCTTACATCAGTACATGCAGTTACTATTGCCATACTAGAAGTGGCTTTCATATAAAGCAAATTAGAAACTAGTGTAGAAGAAAGCACAGTTGTGTAAAATCTTATCATAACAATAGGATGTCCTTTTCTCTTCACTGTCGCAGTACTTGTAACCTAAAGGATCTCCTGTCAAAAATAGCCCAACATCCGGCCAGTACACCAGCACTGTATGCTACAAGTATGCTCCCTATGCAAGGCGTAGGGCATAAAAGTGACATACAGTTGCCTATATTAAGAACCAGAAAAGCCCCAGGAGGAACAGAATGCCCCTACAGACAAGGAAAAACATGTGCATCCTTGAAGGATAAAAAGGAGAAGAGCCCCTCAACCAGGAGGGCAAGACAGAATAGGCTAGAGCAAAGGAGGCAGGAGGGAATGAGAGAATACTGAAACAGTGAAGAGAGGACATCTGGTGTTATGGTAAGATTTTACATAACTGTACCATGTCCTTCCATATTACTGTTGCAATATTCATAACCTAAGGGAGAGTACAAAAGCTGAGTAATAATCCTGGGAGGATGATGGCATGGAAAAGCCCTCCAGAAACCCAGGTAGGATAGCCCTGGAAAGCCTGCTCTAGCCCTGGAAATAATTTCTATCTTGTAATGCTTACTGAAAGTATGAACAGAGGACCAAGTAGCAGCCTCAAGGTTGGAACTGGTATCCAGCCGCTTGAAAAATGCACCACAGGTGCCAACACAGCCCTGGTAGAATGATCCTTTACTGAAGAGGAACTACATTTACCATAAAAAGAATAACAAAAAAGAAATGGCCTTAGAAATCCAGGAAGAGATGCTTTGCTTAGAAACTGCTATGTCCAAAGACCTGGGATGAAAGGAGACAAAAAGCTGCTCAGATTTGCAAATAACCTCAGTTTTCTCCAAATATCTGAGTTGTCTATGCAAATCCAAGGTGTGAAGAAACTTCTCACTGGCAGACTGTGGAGAAGAAAAAAGGAAGTAAGATGAATGGACTGATTAAGGGACAACTCACTGACCACCCTAAGCATAAAAGAAGGATTAGTGTGTCTGTGAAAAAAAAATAATAAAGGGGGAGTGGCCATGAGAACCTGAAGTTCAGATACTCTCTTAACTGAAGTGATGATCAAAAGAACATCAGTCTTCCAAGTAGAAGGTTGCAAGGAAGCTGAAGAAGCAGGCTCAGAAGGAGCCTAAGTCAATTTTTCAAGTACAAAACTGAGGTCCAAAGAAGGTGAAATTGTCTTCCTGGGAAGCGTGATATGAAGAACACCTTTAAGAAATTGCTTGACCTCAAATCTGCAGGCCAGAGGAGGAGTCAAGGGCAGACGAACAGAAACTGCTGACAGGTGAGCTTTCACTAAAGAATACGCTAACCCAGCATGAAGCAGATCACATAAATAAGAAAGAATCAGAAGAACTTCTGCAGACAGGAAATCCTGATGGTGACAGAGGCACCAGAAACAAATTGCTTCCATTTGGACATGTATTATTCCCTGGTAGTGGGTTTCCTGGCCTCTTGCAGGACCTGAAGTACATACTCAGAAAAGACGTGCTTAAAAGGGATTAAAACCCTATTACCCTCAGTGTAAGTTTAAGAGTGGACAAGTGAGGATGGATAAGAGATACCTTGTGTTGTGTGAGAAAATCTACCCAGTGAGGTAACTTGTAGTAACTGTCCCAGGCAAATGAGAAAGATGGGGGGAACGAATGCTGTCTGGGCCAAAATGGAGTCACTAGCAACATTTTGGAAGAGTCCTGCCTGATCTTTGCAAGACTTGTGATAGCAAAGGAAGGGGAATGTCTACAGAAACATCCAATGAAAAGACAAAGCCATCCACTTTCCAAGCCAGAGGACTTAGAACTCTGGAAGAGAACAGAAGAAGTGGTCTGTTCAGATGGGACGCAAAAATATCAACCTGAAGAATACCCCACCAATGAACAATGTCTACGAACCCATCTCTGCGAAGCATCCATTCATGAGCTTGTGTGCTGGACCTGCTCAAAGCGTCTGCCACTAGGATTGTACTCTGGGGAAACATAAGCTGCTTGAAGAGTTGCTTGCTAGTGGACAGCTATATCCCGGACCTAAAGAGCTAGTCTGCAAAGAATATAGGACCTTGTACCCCCTTGCTTGTTGACATATCACATCATTGTGGTGTGGTCTGGGAAAATTTTGAGGGGCCCAGGATGAAAGAGGGAATGGAAACCCTGAAGGGCTAGAAGTAGAGGCCTCATCTCCTCCATAATGATGTGGTCTGACCTCTGATGCACAGACCAGAGACCCTAAACCTTGAGGGAGCCGAAAGAGAGCCCCCCCCAATCCCCTGTCTGAGGCATCTGTAGAGAGCTTGAGCCAGGGCTGGAACATGGAAAGGAAGCCCGGGTTGAGAGAAAGTTGAAGAATCCACCACTGAAACTCGAGCTTGAGACAGGGAAGAAGGCATATCAGGAAGTCCAGGGGCTGTCAGTGATGGAGCCACACTGGCCTGAGGTACCACTAAAGCTTTCTCACTGGGAGCCTAGCCAGACAGAGCATGGGAATGGTGGAAGACATGAACCTGAGGACCCTGAGAAACTCCATGGCTATGACTGATGCCAGAGGAAGAAGAGACTGGAAATAGGCAGTGAGAGACGGTGCCTTGGGGGTAGGCAAAGATGCCAGCATGGGATGGTCTGAAGCCTGCAACAAAGAAAAACATGATCCTAAGAAGGCATCAGAACTGATTTCTGGAAGTTTACGGTGAACTCTAGACTCTAACAGGGAAATACTAAAGTGGAGATCCCGGAGCACAGCGTCATGTGAAGAAGCTTGAATAAGCAGATCATCCAGATACAGAAAGATCTGAACTCCTCTCATCCTGTAAAAGGCAATGAAAACAGTGAGGCATTTGTTGAATACCCTTGGGGCAGTAGAGAGACCAAAGGGCAAAAAAGAGAACTGAAAATGCAAGGAAGAAACACAGAAACTTAATTTCCTGAAAAGGGGATGGACTGGGATATGAAGGTAGGCAACTTTTAGGTCCAGAGAGACTAAAAAGGCCTGGAGAAGAAAAAGAAAAAGGAGTCAGAAGAGAAAACGTGATTCAGAATTGGTCTCCAAGTGCCTCTTTCTGCGAGTCAAAACATTCTAGAATAAAAAATCCTCCCTACCTGGGCAGAAGGCACAGCTGAAATGGTGCCCTGGACCTAAACAGAATGGAGCACCTATAGGAAAAGATGAAGTTGTTTCCAAGGAGTTTGAGGGATACCCAAAAAGGGGGAAGGGATTTCCAAACCATGAAATATCCACTATAGCCTATCCCATATCTATTCTTATAAATAGATCTATACAATAATCCTATGTCCCAACCATCTGGCGACACGCATTCATCTTCCCTCTCCACAAAGGTGGCAAAAACACAGACACAACCAACTTCAGACCCATAGCTATACACTCTCCTCTCTCTAAAATACTAGAAAAAACTATCCACTCACAACTCATGCCATACCTAACCCAGCACAACCTCCTCTCTCCTACACAACACAGCTTCTGCCCTGGCTACAGCACCATGACAGCCCTCCTTTCCTTTCTTGAAACAATCAACCTAGCACATGACAGTGGCAAATACTTATCACTGTTTCTAGATCTCCCAAAGGCATTCAATACAATCTCCCACTCTCTACTCCTGTCCCAGCTCTCATACTTGCACCTCTCTCCCTCAACCTTAGCCCGGTTCTCCAGTTACCTTTCCATGTGCCTATAGGCTGTGCAGTGGAAAGAGTCACCCTCCCCTTTCTTACCCACACCCACAGGAGTTCAACAAGGATCTGTACTGGGCCCACTCCTCTAACATATTTATCAACAATTTCCACCACTCCAACCCTGATGCCTCAGTTATCCAATATGCAGACGACTCCACCAAAATCTGCTCAGCCTCCTGCCCCTCCAGAGCTTCTACTCAAAACCCAAATAGCCTTCTCCAAAACAGAATCATCGATGCAATCCAATCACCTAGCACTAAACGCTAACAAAACACAACTAATGATTTTCACTCCTACCAAAAACTCCCAATTCAACAGAAACCTATTTTCCATTAAAAGCCATAACAACACCCCTCTAGAAATCGTTCCCAGTACCAAGCTACTTGGCATTACCACTGATGAAAACCTAAAATTCAACTCCCACATCTTCTCTGCAATCAAGAAAACCCACCAGAAAATCAGTCTCCTCTACAGACACAACTGCTACCTCATCCCCTCCTCCCGACAAACCCTCACATCTACCTTCCTTCTCCCCTCTCTCTTGTATGGTGCTCCCCTATTCTCCAACCTAAAACCTGACCTTCATTCCAAACTCAAAGCCTGCTACAACAAAATCTGCAAATTCGCAACTAATTATAAGAACTCATCCCATCACTGCCACTATCTACACACCCTCAACTGGCTAGAACTCCCCAACCACGTAATATACCTACAACTTACATCAGCCCACAAACTCAGCTTCAAACCTACAGAATGCCCTTCTCTCGCCAAATCTCTAATACCCTACACACCCAGCCACTCCCTGAGATCAGAAAGCCAAAACCTCCTACATGTGCACAAACCCTCACATCCACCTGGCCAACTACTACTATATTACACCATAGCCAAACTGTGGAACTCTCTACCTCCCCCTACTACGCA
This sequence comes from Protopterus annectens, assembly GCF_019279795.1. Taxonomy (NCBI): domain Eukaryota; kingdom Metazoa; phylum Chordata; order Ceratodontiformes; family Protopteridae; genus Protopterus; species Protopterus annectens. The sequence goes on along the minus strand of NC_056732.1, from coordinate 1,234,500,665 downwards.
ACTTACCAAACCACAACTTCAAATCCCTGCTTCTCTCTCATCTGTCCTCCAAATGATGTCCCTCACATGTTCCCACCTAAAACACCCCCACCATTAATTACTTACCCCTCTTTTAAAAATATATAGGATCTGCACTCTATCCCACAATACTACATCCAATTTTCTCTAGTTTCATTTTCTATCCATTCTCCCTCCCAGTACATTCTACATTCCATCAAGCTAGAAAAGTTTGAACTCTCTTATGCATTATAACAACTCAAATGCTATACCAGGCTAATCAACTATATTCTATTTCTACAATAATCCACTCAAACTTATCCCAATTCAATCAGAAACCTCCATGTATAATGACTTCAAACTGAACCTTCACAAAATCACTACCACCTAGTATGAGTTATGTTTGTCTCATTGCCAAAGCTTACATCCATTACTTGTAATATATAAGGATTTCTAACTGAACCTAGACAATGAAACTTCCACTGATATCAACTTTTCTTTGCCAAAACTAATCAAATGTCATAGGTTTTTGTCTGTACATCCTTCTTAAAGATGTTATGCATGTAAGCCTCTGGCTTATCTTACATATATTTTCAAAATTATATTCTCTCAAAAATAATGTAACATATATTTTTATTGTAAAGTTGTGACTTTCTGTAATTTTTGTACTATGTATTGGAGCTTTTCTCCTCGGGTCTCCACTGAAAAAGGGCCACAAGTTCAGCTGGACTAACCCGGTTAACAAACATCAACAAGTAAAGTAATAAAATTAGCTAAGGATCCCCCTCCACATCAGGAGCAGATGTTTGCAAAGCCTCTGACAATGAGAAGTTGGATCCATTCCAGCCTCCACTGGAGTTGTGGCAGAGGAATCCAAGGCAACCACTGCATGATCCCCTGGGCTTTCACTAGTCTTGAGAGAGATGTCCGAGGGACTTTGACCCTGCCTAAAAAAATTTATTGTTGTGAAAAAAAAACAAAAAAAAAAAAAAAAAAAAAAAAGGTAATAGCCTTAAACAACGATTTGGAAACAGTCTGTATTGACACAGTTTATCCATTCTGCTTACCTTCACAAGATAAGAGCAGCAAAATTTAGTTCTGGCAAGATAATACCCGAGTGGTCAGTGCATATCCAAGGTATGGATATCTTTTCTGCCTCATTTTTAAGATCAATAAGGAAAATGGTGGAATGAATAGTTTGACAAAGTAAACTCAGATAACACGTTAGGCATAAAAAAAGACAGATTTGTTCTCAAATAAATCCCTGTCTCTGTGGAAAGTGGGACAAGTGACTCGCATAAGAGCTTGCAACTCAGATACACTTATTGTAGAGGTCAGAGCAATCAGTAAAACTGTTTTCCATGCTAAGAACCTCAAGTTAGCCAGATTAGCTGGCTCAAATGGAACAAGCATTAGCTTCTCTAACAAAAAAGAAGATTCCATAAAGGGGCTACTGGTTTTCTTAGATGTCTCTTAAGTAAAACCACTTTCTAAAACATTTTGACATGAGAAAGCCTTGAAAGAGGAGGATCCATGGGCAGACATGCTGAAATGGCTAATAAATGAGCCTTGATGGAGGAGTAGGAAAGGCCATAGCAAAGTAACACACAAATATTGTACAACTAGAGAACAACAAGCCTTTAATGCAGGCATTCTTGCCTCCATTAGTACCTGCTGCACATTCTCAACAATCAGGTGCCTAAAAAGAATTTAGGCCCTATCATCCAGGCAGTCAGTGGAGGATGGATGATGTTGGGGTGTATCAAACACCCTTGTTCTTGTGTGAGCAGATCCATTCTGTGAGGAAGCTTGTTGTAATTGCCCCTGGTCATTTCCAAAACAAAGGGAGAACCATGGTTGCCTGGGCCAGCAGACAGTCACCACACCACAAAGATCTTGTAAGATTCCTCCTGAATCTTCGGAAGTACCCTGGGTATTAGTGGAAAGGGTGGAAAAGCATATAGGAACATTCCTGTTCAAAGAAAAGGAAAACTGCATCTGTCTTCCAAGCCTTCTAGCATGGAGTCCTGCAACAGAATTTTGCCAGATGATTATTTAGAGAGGATACAAACGGGTGTATCAGAGGAACTTCCCACAGATTATCAAATCTTGGAAGACTCCCTGATTTATTTGCATATGCGAGGGTCTACCCTATCCTGTTCAGCTTGTCTGCCACACAATACTGCTCTGACGAAATGAAGGCTGCCTGTAAAGTGAGATTCTGCATTGAAGCTGTATCCCAAACTAACATGGCTAGTCTGCAAAAGGGGTACAACGTGGTTCCCCCCTGCGTGAAGATGTACCACATTACTGTGGTTTTATCTGAAATAATGTGAAGAGGTCCTGAGGACCAATGGTGATTCAAAGATTTGAGTGCCTTGATCAGTGCAAGCATCTCTTTCATATTGATGTGCTTAAATTTGTCCTAGGTGTTCCACACATCTTGCTCTATTATCCCTCCTGAAAATGCTCCCAAGCAAACTCAAAGACATATGTGACAGCTGATCGCTTTGTAACAGGAAGGGATAAAGGGAGACCTTAATTTTGTGATATCTGTGTCCACAGAGTAAATTTTCTTTTTACAAACCCAGGTATTAGGATTTGAAAAGACAAAGGATGTTAATGCTGGGACATAACAGACTTCAGATACCATTGTATCTTGGTTATCGGGAGCCTTGCCAGGTTTATCATGAGAATCATACATGTCATGACACCCAAATTCTGAAGTATTCCCTCGCAGTGACCGAAGTCTGAGTGGACAATCTTAGAAATAGATCTAGACACAAATCTATGTTTTCCTGTGGAAGAAAAGCTCTTTGAACTGAGTTCAGTTGACACTCCAGAAACACAATCCTGTGTGAAGAAGTCAAGTGATACCTGACACCTTTTACTAGACTCTGGAAAGATAAGAAAGTCATTTAAATACAGAAAAAAGAAAATGGAGAACCTGCATCCTAGAATGAGATAAAACTACATCTAGCCACTTAGTGAACACTCTTGATGCAGTGGATAGTTCAAAGGGTAAAGCACAGAACTGATAAGGTTTGTGTCTCTAGGTCACTTTAAAAACATCTGAAGTCCAGATGAAAAAAAAAGGAGATAAGCTTATTTTAAATATAAAGTTAACAGGAAACTTGAATGAAGAAGAATAACTAAAAGGTTGTGAAGTGATATCATTCTGAAGTTAGTCACCATCGCAAACACATCTGAGAAGAAATATATAGAACTCGTCTCCAAGCATCTATTTTCTTTGGCAATAAAACATCCTTACACAAAAAACATTCCCAACTTTGGAAGGAGAGACTGCATCTATCAGGAACAGCATGTAATGAAGAACAGCTGGAAATAAGAGTCTGGTCTGTTGGATGAGGAATAACCTCCTGGCAAGGAGGAATTATCCTCTCACTACCATCTGTAACCTTGATAAATGATCTTCAGAACCCATTTGTCTGAAAATATCTGCTGCCAAAGAGAAAAATGAAGATTCAGACTTTCTGGAAGGGAAAAGGGACTGCCACGGTGGGAGAGAGGAACAAGGTCCATTAAACAGTCAAACTGACTGGTTCACACAAGAAGAAAATGCAGATCAAACATTCCTCATACTTTCACAATTAATCAGAATAAACATTAACATGTGAGCAAGGAAAATTCAAAGTCTGAAAATCAAAGTTGCAGAAGCGTACATTATTTTCCCATACCTATCAATAACCTTCCCAACCTTATGAGAGAGAGAAGCAACAGTGGGAATAACTAAAGCTACAGCTGCTGGGTCACATCTGAGAAGAGTGTAAAAAAATTTTAAAAAACTGAGAACTTTATCTCCCTTTTCAGGGACAGTAGGCTGGCTATCAGGAAAAATACAGACGGGGGGATCTGTACTATTACAGCGAAAGTTTAGCTTGTCGAACACCGAAATGTTGACAGCTAAACGGCAAAAGCTTAAAACCATGAACGGCCAGTTCCGTGAATTTTTTCATAGGGAAAAAATTTGCTTGCCCGTTATCGGGAATTTGCCCTTTTCCCCAATGTAGAGTAATTTTGGAGTTGGTATATTTAAGTTGGTGGGGGTGTGGGGGTGCAGGGTTTCAAAGTTTTTTTCAGTGTCTGACGGCCAAGTGAAGTTTTTCCCTATGAAAAACTTTGCAGAAGTGGCCGTTCGCCGTTTTAAGCTTTTGTCATTTAGCTGTCGACGTTTGGGCGTTTGACAAGATAAGCAGTCAATTTTATAATATACAACCGACAGGGGCACTCACCTCCTCCAAAGCAGACAGAACTGCAGGAAATTGTGAAGGTTCAGGAAACTCCTTCTGTAACAGCTCATAACATTTTCTGAAGGACTGAAAAATCTCAGCGTACTCCCAATGAAAACATTGGCCCAGATTGAAAACTCAGAGAGAGAATCAGAAATGGAGCTTTCCTCAGAGTCAGAATCAGAAAACTCTTCATCTTCCTGTCCAGATTCAGAACCTTGAATCTCTTCAGAAAAGGAGGTATCCTTTCTTTTACCAGAGAGAGATAAATAAGATGGATCAAAAGTCTGAATAAAACCCTGAACCACACCAGTAAACTACGCCTGTCTACCGAAATTTGAGGCAGAGTAGATACATGTTTAGTTTTCTGTTTCTTTTAGACAGAAAAATGGGGACAACAGTGTTATAAATGGCAGCAGTAGCTTCCCCAGGAATGAGAACAATATTCTGATAAAACAGTGAAGCCTTCCCTGTTCCTTCTCCCAGTATCAATAACAGTAGTTCTCCCTTGCCCACTGAGGAGACCTGAACAGCCACAGAGGAAGTGGCTAACTCCCCTGTCCATAGTGGCTGTAGGTGCTACACCACAAAAATCTCAGCTAAAAGATGCGTGGTCTAGGGTACAACAAATGGCCACAGCACTGTCACCTACCTGCAAATGAAACACATTGCTAGCCTGTTATAATGGCAAAGGCTGTTTGCTTGACTTTTTTCTTTTCTTGGCTGGAAGGAGGACAGATCTTGGGACAGTATGCTTGTTCCATGGTCAAACCGAAAATGGTGTAACTTTCCCAGGGAAAACAAGCAGCAAAAGCCAGTAAAAATATGAAGTCTATAAAAGTCACTTTTTCAAATAAAAACAAAACAAGAAGCACTTTTAAATACTTGCCATCCCCAAAATGTAAAATAAACACAATTCATCCATAGAAACAAATGTTTTAAATAATTTACACAGCTTTTAAAATAAAAGGAAAAAACAGTGCTCTTGTTTAAAAAGTACAACAGTAACAGCCCTTTAAAACACAAGCTCCTAACTTTAAAATAACTTTCCTGAAGAGGAAAGTGTTAAAAATCACCAAAAATAATTGAACTGAAGTTTTTTTTCCCACAGAGAGAACTTATCTGCCCAAAGGAGCAGTACAAGCCAAAAGTCAATCCTCAAAAGCCTCAGAGGAGAGTACTCTTTGGTGGCAGTAAAGTCTAAAGGGATCAGCACCCAAACTTGTCTTTTAGTCAGCTAAACTCAGGCTGCCTGACAGTTTGGGCATGTGAAAGGTGCTCTGAAGCTTTGGAAGCTGGCTGGCCGTTATATCCTTGGCAGGATATAACCCCATAAAGCTAAGACTACTGCAATAGAGATCAATAGGATGAACATCTACTGCACACAGGGATAATGTCTAGCACAAAAATGGACTGTGAGTCAAAGGATTATTCTAGGGCTTTAAAATAGTTGGGAATTATAAATGATACATTAGCAGGAGCTCAGAGGTTATGTTACAATGCATCCAGTTTGGGAACACAACCAACAGTTCAGAAGTTAATAAGGGTACAAGTTATGCAGAGCCAATAAATGGCGTTACTTCTATCCTAAAATTCAAATCATAAAGACAGCCTTTCTGATGTTTACATCTGTAGGGTGGAGAAGGTAAACGGGAAGGAATTCTTTGCACCTGCAGGGAGACCAACACCCATTTTCATTACCTCACTGTTGGAAAAGGCACACATATGAAGAATATACAGAAAAGCCACACATATGAAGAATATACAGAGAATCTTTGATAAATGGGCTACTGGAAGCTTAGTGCATCTTAACCCTATTTAACAAGTTGTCAAATTATTTACTTACTTTTTAGGTCATCTGATATGACCCGCATGGTTTATTCCACTTTGCTGCAGTCAGTCAGTCTGTAGTCACAACGTAATAATCACAATTTTCTACATCTTTGCTGCAAAGTGTTCAAACCTCCTAACCATCTACCTCAAAAACTGTAAAGACAAGTGCTTCACTCTTTTAATTGTTGCTTGCAGAGTTCACCCACAGTAAATGAGTATCAGATCTCACACAGTGTGTGTGACAGAGGATGCACACTCACTCACAGTGGTGTAGAAAAAAGCTGATATGGCTCAGAATGTCTTCATACAAATCAGGCCTACTAAAAGTCAAAAATACGATCAAGCTGAAACATAGTAATAGCTGCTGTGAGATAAATCTATATTTCATTTTTTTAATGGAGCTTAAAATTCTTAATACTTTTTATCTTTGCTGTATGTGTAAATAAATAGATAAAAGTAGATATAACACAAAATGGCTTTAAAAGAAAATGGTGTCTGTCAAAAAGGACTAATCAAAAACCTACTTCATAAAGATCTGCCTGAACCAGATCATGTAATCTACAACAGTAATTTATTAAATTAACTATATTTCTCCTCCCCTCATCCAGTTTGACAGTTACGCTTTTACTTTCAGAACCAGGTAAATACTGCAACACAAAAGGTTAGCCCATGTTTATTTTTGCTGCTAGAAACTCACAGACATCTTCCAGTGCACTGTAGAAAGGATGGCCTTTCAGTCATCTCATTCATAACTGCAGCTGTTGATTAGAGTCCATTCAGCAAAGTATGAGCCAGGGGGTTAGCAAGTGGGAAAAAATGCTGCCTAGCCTAAGGAATGATTCCCAACTGTCACAGCATATGGAAATGGAGTTGCAACTGACAGCAGTAAAATAAAGCAAGGCCCAAGAGAATGCATGAGTCAGCTAGCCGCCATGACCAATTTAGATCTGTGTTTGAGGGATGGAATTAAAGGCTAGACTATAAGAATAGCCTCTAGCTACCTATCTCCATTGTTCAGCAGGATGAAGCCCTCACTGTGACCCAAGCAACAGGGATTCGATTAGCAGTCCTGGAAATGAAGGATTCAGGCAGGGAGTGAGTAATATAGGAGTATGGACCTCTCAGTTCTGGCAGAGGGAAGGTAGGGGTATCATGCACGTGGGGAGCCAAAGAAAGTTGCGGTCTCACTGGTGGAGATCAGAAAGACCACCACTCATACGGTGCCTGGAGGACATGCCCCTTGCAGAAGTGAGGGGACACACTCCTTAGACAGCCAACTGCACACTCGTGTCTGTACTTTACTGTGTCCATGCACATTAGAGTCACAGAGCAAAAGTGAAATTCCACAGACCATCTCACGATGACAACCTTTCCTTGGTCAGTTCTTGAACAGGTGAAGAGTGCAAATGGGCTGACAGACTGTGATGGGGTTTTATAGTCATCAGGTAGCTAGGGCAAAGAGTGCCAAAAAATGAAAGTGAGACAAAAACATTAAACACTATTTTATTACTGAACAATCGTAGCAAAGTTGTGATCTACATGTTCTTTTCTTTCGTAATTTCCTTATTGTTTCCCCTTCATGCACAACACTCAGGTACATCTCTTTTTCAAGAAACTAATATACACACACACATATATATATATATATATATATATATATATATATATATATATATATATATATATATATATTATATACATTGTAACCCAACCCCCATTTTTAAAGAGGATAGCTACTCGGCTATCCACTAATGGAACTGCATCCACAAAAAGGAAACATACCATGACAACATGCACAATGGGACTAGCACAGTGGAGTTCCCCTAATGAAATGTACCAGGTATTTCTCAAAAAACGTGGTACCACCAACTCAATGGGGTGCTTTATTTACCAATCAGTGAGCATTTTGCTGCCTGTTGAAAGGAAAATGTACAGTATGTAATGACCTAGCACTTCAGTTCTTGTTTGCTTATTTCCCCCACTAGTTTAATAGTGTTCGCCTGCTGAATTATAGTCTCAGAAAACAGTCGGAGTAGAAATTATTAACAACAACTTCTTACCAAAAAGATAGCACACTTATGGATACTCAGCCATACCTCCCAACCTATCATCTTTCAAAATCATAGCAGAGGATCATCAAAAAAAATCAATGGAAAGGCACTCAAATGGGTTGTTGTTGATAAGTCCTTTGTCACTGAGGCAGGCGAGTTCCGTTATGATGTTCTGGTAAGCAATATTGATTGTTCCAGTGTTGCATGGTTCATAAAAAGCAATGAGTTCAGTCTGGTCTTCACCTTCATAGTCTCATGCCAGTGTTTTTTGTAGCAGGAAGACTGAATGTCAAGCTCAGGTTTCTCATAGGAGGATTTCTTCTGACCAGTGTTTTTTCTCTCTTTCTCTCTGATTGAAGAAATCCCCACTGAGAGCCATTTTTCACATTCACACACACACACACACACACACACACACACACACACACACACACACACACACACACACACACACACACACACACGCTATGAGAAGAAGGCTTATTTTCTCTCTGTTGACCTTGAAGACATGCTACTCTTTCTCCAGTTTTGTCATGGTGATCTGGGCAGGAACTGGGAGGTTCAGTTTGGTGATCCATTTGTCGGACCTTGTAGGGTAGTATAAATAAGTTGTAGAGCATCACAAGCTGTATTACCTAATAAATAAGAACTGAGAAGTGCACAATGGCATTAAAACTATTTTTTCTTATGCTGACTTCAACAGTGATATCAGCAGATAGTGTCAGGTGGGTCTGGTGTGATGTCAATTCTTACACGCAGCTGAGATGCTGCTTCATTTATTTGGCTCTATTGGAATAGACAATCCAAAGATCAGATCAGATGAAAGAAGGTATGCAGTATAGAAACAGTTCAGAAAAATTTAATACAGTATGCTTGTTAGTATACACATTACATGTTGAAGCAGCAGGGCAAATGTGAATGAAGCACAAATAATGATACCATTTTATTTTACTCTTTTAATTATTGTGAAAAGATGCAAGCCCACACCTCCTCTGTCTTATATTCTGGTATACCATGGAACCCTCACTTGTGTCCCGCATGCATTTTGCTACTACATGCTTCTTTATTATAGCATTCTCCAATTCTCTTACTTCAGACTGATGGCGAGTAACTGCTTGTTTTTCTCTGATATACTGCAGGGCAAACTCCAGGAATCCTATGTGGCTGTCTTGGCTCCCAGCTGAAATGTCAGCACTCAAAATGCAGAGTGTTGACAAGCCAAAAACAAACAAACAAACAAAAGAGCAAAACTAAACAAGAGCAAATCTTGAACACTGTTCTCCCTTAAATCTGAAATGTCCATCTCGGATTTGGTAATAGGTAAGTCCGTTTTATCAGGTATTCAGTCTCTGTGTTTCGGGACTCACTCTACTGGGTCCAGACATTTCAAACGGTTATCAACCATCTCCTCATACATGTACGGTGGTGTACACTGGTTCCAATAATGTGTGCGAGTCTGAAGAAGTGTGTTCTTTGAAAATGAAGTGCTTACTGGTTATTTATTTTACATTCTTACTGTTGATCTGGATACAGAACCCGCAGTGGTGGTGCTGCGGTAGCGTTACCGCCTCACAGTAAGACGCTGTCCGGTTCGATTCTCAGCTAGAGCGTCTTCTGCGTGGAGACATGCGTGAATGGGCGTACATTCGTTGAAGGTTGTGCGTCAGGCCTGACAAGCCGGTACATAAAAATTAACTGCCAATCATTAGCGGACCGGAGTTCCACTGTGGCGACCCCTAACCGGGAAAAGCTGAAAGACACAAACAAACAAACTGTTGATCTGGATACAGTTGGCAAAGTGGGTGAAAGACCATGCTTTGTATACAGGAATAGCTTAAATTTGAAAAGGCTTCTATGCCATGATAAAACAAAATATGGGGATTCTAATGGGAGACTGGGGGGCCTGATTCCAGGTACTTTTCCGTGTGGAAAATGTAATATGTGTAGTGCAGTCTCCAAGAAACAGATTTTTGACCATCCAACTTTAGATTTTAAGTTTTCTCCAAGGTTCACCGCCACCTGTGATAGTTGTAATCTCGTGTATCTTGCCAGCTGTAAGTGCTGTAGCTGCTTCTATGTTGGCAAGACTTCGAGGAGGTTGAATGATAGGATTTACAATCACCTCTATGATATAAAAAATATGCATCTTCAAAATGCCTTGGCTAAGCATGTTTCTGTTTTTAATTCTCATAGTTTTTGCTTTATGGTGTTACAACTTGTGAGTAGAAATGAGAGAGGGGGCGATTATAATTATTTTTTTGGAGTCTGTGAAATTGAAGTGGATTTTGAGAGTACGTGCCCACATTCACCCCAGACTCAATAGTCATGTTAGTATAAAACCTGCACTTGAGGCACGATCCCTAAAATGACTGCTTTGTATTTTTGCACTTTTGTATTTTCTTGACATTAATTTAATGTTATTTATATAATTAAGTGACTTAATGATTTTATTTGAAGTGCCTGATTATTGGGTAGTTCAGATATTTAAACGGAGTGCTTTTTTCTACTGTGAGATCTGATGAAGAGTGAGGAGATCTGATGAAGAGTGAGGTGTTCATGCGAAAGCGCTTATCTGTTTGTTTTTATCATTAAAATTTTATCCTGGATTTCAGAGCTGTGGTGGTTCTAGCTTGTGTTTCGTTATTTATTTTACTTGTTTTTAATAAAACCATTAAATTTTCCTCCTAGGCTGTTATTTTTTAATTTATTTTTAGTCTCAGCATTTTAGCTGTCAAAGGGGCTTAACTTCTGTACTTTAATCTAGATTTGTTTTTATGACTAGGGATTTCTGGAAAGCTAAGCAGTATCACTGTTTTTTTTTTCTGCTGGACATCTTAGTAATTTTGTGATTGTACCAAAATGTTTTTTGTTGAATGTATCTGAAAATTTGTGTTTTACCTGTAAATGTTCATGAATTCATCCATGGCACATCCAGTGCTAGAATTTCCACATACAACCTTAATATATAGTTTATCTTTATTGTTTCTGTTTAGCAAAACTTAAACAAACATAATCCTAAAAATTTTAGCATATTACACGGGCAATACTGTTCAATGACCAATAAAAAAAAAAAATGTGAGATCCCCCCCTCCACAAATGCCAGACCAGTACTTCCAATAGCTAAGGTTATCACAACACTTGCAAATATAAACCACACTTTCTACTCCAACACTGACACATCCCAACAACAGTGACAAATCTTCAACAGCAGAACAGCATAGAAAATAGATACTGTAACAAAAACCCCTCATGCTACAAAAACTGTCTCCAATATTTAAAGCAATTAAATAAGCTCAGCAAAATGTATCAATGCAGTAGCCTCCTTAACCATTTGCAAAGGAATGATTCACTTTCACCAAAATATAATACCATTTTAACCTTAGACCCAAGCTCATAAACACCTATAACTGTACCTTACTAAGAACTTAACTTATCCATTGCCTCTTTTTAAACATATATATGATCGGAAAACGGTACACTAACTTGTGTCTTTCATAAACAGCATCATACAATATGGTTAGGCATATCAGTAAGCAAGGCACATCCTAATGGGACTGATTATTAATGTGAATTAAAATGTATTACATACAATAGCACAGCATTTTAAACATGTGCCTATTAAATACTTGTGTCTTTCATAAACAGCATCACCCAATATGGTTAGGCATATCAGTAAGCAAGGCACATCCTAATGGGGCTGATTATTAATGTGAATTAAAATGTATTACATACAATAGCACAGCATTTTAAACATGTTCCTATTAAATACTGACATTTTAATGACAACATCCACACATTCTATATATTTCATAACATTAACTGTCTTAATTGTGTTGCAACAGTATTAGCACATCCAAAGGGTTGTGATCGGTCACAACAGTGTTCTACACTCAACTTTGCCTGATAGCACCCATGTCTATTATATGGGCAGATGTTTAAAAAAAACTGCCTTTTTTCAGTAAACATGCTGTAACATTCAGATAACCAAAGTCAAACCTGTAAGCACCTCCCCTTGATGTACCTGGCAAGCATAGCTATATTCAAAAATAAAAAACAGACACACTTCAGCCTACAAAAAAATATAAAAAAATACCACAAAATTACCAAAATACCATCAGTCATTACATAATAACAGCTGTGATGTTGCCAGTCCAGCTATCTGGAATTTTGTAAATAATTATATGTCACTTGAAAAATATTAATATGATTTATACAGAAATGTGACAACAGCCCAGCTAACTGGAATTTTGTAAATAATCATATGTAACTTGTGAATAGTAATACAATTCATATGCTTGTCCTACAAGTGTAAGAGAACTGTATGTTATGTACTGAGCTTCAAGAATGTGACCACAGTGTACCCTACTGGAAAAGAACAGAAATGTTTATAAATTATATACCTGTGCAAATGTATGTCTTAATAGTAGAAGCTGGAACATATGCAAAACCTCAAGAAAATAAAATGGAAATTGTTTTACGATTCCGTTACCTCGGTTTCAGCTCAGAGCAGACAATGTCTAGAGCTAGAGGTTTTCCTACTGTCTTGAAACAGAAATAATTACTAGGTTTCAAATGTAAAAGTGCTTAATTGTTTTATGATTTCCAGTTCTAAGCAAACATCTGAGAGAGAGAGATGTATTTTTCACAAAGAAATGTTAAATTTTGTTAAGTTTCTGTTAGCCCGGGAACTGAAGGTAGGTGACAAAGAATGATGTCATCCTGGCTAACCCAGCAGTAATGTGCATTATTAATTTAAGAACTACCTCAGAGAGAGTCTGGGCATTTTGTATCTGTCTTTGGACCTGGAAACATCCTCTCATCAGTACTTGCCTTGTTAATAGTAAGTAACCAGGGTACAGTAATCTCTCTTACAGATAGACAGGAATATTGTAAACATTAGAGATTAGTTTAGGTGTATTCTGTATTTGACTGTCCTGCAATGTTGTTGTAAAACATTTCCTGTGATTCTGAACTCTGTAGTCACTGTGTTGAGTTATTGAGTTATTGAGTACTGTCTTGTTCTTTTATTATTTATTATTAAATATATTTACACCTTTTAATTGTGGCTGGTTTGTTTAGAGATATTTACTTGCATATGTATTTGGTGACACTGTACAGGCCATTCCTAAATAGCATTGGCATTGGTCACATTTACCATTTGGATAATAGTAACATTACACAGAAAGATTGGTCACTCTTTGGGAAGGGCCTTAAAGAAGTTGATATGGGGTTCTGGTGGCAGTGAAAACTACCTTATGATCTGGGCAGAAAGGGGCATAGCTAGTAAACCTGTGCCAGCCCTTCCCAGGTATGTGTTTGTGTATAAATCAAATCTCAAAGTGTGTGTGTGTGTGTGTGTGTGTGTGTGTGTGTGTGTGTGTGTGTGTGTGTGTGTGTGTGTGTGTGTGTGTGTGTCAGCTACTTGGGCAGGGACACTAAGGACTGGTTGGACAGAGAGAGTGCTGGGAGGACTTGGCTTGCAACCCTGGCTAAGGACTCAACTCTATAGCTGTGCCAGTGGGGAGACTTATTGGGGATCTGGAGAAAGAGGGAGAAACCAGCCTCATACTGACTGTGCTCCCTGTGTGCTCTTAAGGGAAATTGTACTTTACTGTGTGTGCACTTGCCATCCTCCCAATGTGTATGTCCCTCACTGGTGCTAGTGGTGGGGACTGAGGCTCCTTGATTACTGGGCCAGTGCAGGAGCGTCACAACAGCTAAACATGGAAACAGTTTACTAAGAATGCACATAATACCATCATATACTTTCAGCTTCTCTATGTATGCAAGCAAAGACATTTTCCAGCTCCATTCTTATTCAATAAGCACACCGGAATATCAACTTGTCAAAATATTCTTACATATTTCCTAAAAACATAAATCTTTTATGATCATTATTTTATAATCATATAGATTTACTCGGTCATATGAATGCTTTATTCAGTACAGCAGCTTCAGATCTTTTAAACACTGGGCTTATTAAGCATTTTAACAATACTTCTAAATGACTGTACATCATACATGAAACCGTTATCAACATTTATTTTATATATTATAACACCATATTTAAAAATTACACAGTCATATCAGTGTTTTGCTCAAATAAAACATTTTGAGACAAAGTCTCTGTGCAGACTGAATCAGGCAACATTTGGCTATGTCACCAGCTACACCCGCTCCCCATGTGGAAACAAGACCCCCACTCCCCAAATTTATATATACCAACTCCAAGATCAAAATACCTCAGAGAAAAAAGGAATATTACGAGAAATGGTGTCTTAAACTTAATAAGTCCCATCTTTTGGTCATTTAGTCTCCATACTTCAGGACTTGCTCTAGCGGGTCCCAACATTTCAAATGGTTACTAAAAAAATAAATAAATAAAACTTTGTGAAAACTGTCTTCCCAGTGCTGATGCCACTGAGGAGTAACTGATCTTTTTTCTCACTGGCAGCAAGTCACTGAAAATATGGGATGCATCCAGACTTTAATGGATGCTTGCTGTGCACACACGCGTACATTAAAATCTACTAACCTGTGCCTAACATGATGTCACGCAGGATAAACGCTAAATTTATTTAAGCGGTTGTTTCAATAAAAAGTTTGCAAAGCTTTCTATTGAGAAAATGACCCAAATAAATACAGCACTATGTCAAAATCCACTGCCGATATTGTAGTACTTCACTGTGACAAAATATTTTAAACAAAATCCACTAGCCTGCCATTGCCTATAAAGCAGTCAGATGTCTCACACTGCATTATGTTTTACAGTCTTAGATTTGGAAAAAATGATTAATGTAAACAATACTCTATACTCCATCCAGGTCATTTTCTCTTGCCAAGGTGCTCCCCACAAGGAACTCCTGATCACAACTTTTTTTTTTTTGGTTGCAAGCTCTAACTGGATTCAGTTGAACTCCTACCCATAATCTAAAGCCCAGCTAACCCCAAAATAGTGATAATGGTGCTCCTGTAGGAGGCGAGTGGGCCTAGAAACTTCTCCATCTGCTTGCAGAAGCAGGCTTGAGCTTCAGGAAGCTCCTAGCCCTGCTCATGCCCAGTGTTCCACGAAGGGTTGATGTTTAACTGGTTATGCAGGCCTGCCCATCCTTCAGCAAGATACCCAGAGATTCTAAAGTGAAAATGCTCAGGATATACTTTTCCAGCCCTGCCCCCTACTGGCATGCAAGCAGGCTTAAGCCTCAACCCCCCCCCCCCCCCAAAGTGCCAACAAGCATCTGGGGCTCTATTCAAACTCAAAGTCAAGTTCAGAGCTTTATCTCTCTACACCAATGGAGCTGCTAGTTTCTGAATATTCATTACACTTTCTGGAGTCCTCCACTGAAGATTCCCCCCTACTCATATAATCCAACACTGGAGGCAAACGCTCCAAAATATACATCATGTCAACATTTGAAACCCCAGGGAAAAACACTTTAAAAACAGGACTAGGAATAACTTATACAAAATTCTGTGTTGCCAACTGGCATCTAAACTGTGGCCTTTGCTGCAAAGCCTCAATTTCTGGTTGACCCCGCCCCACAGTTTGCTTCCCTAGTCACCACAGCTACCACAGTACTTATTCATTTTATGTATCAAGTCACAGATTATACCAAAATCATTGTTGGATGGCCATGCACTCCATCAACAGTAAGCAATATGCTTTCTAGAGTCACATTAGCAACATTGTTTTCTCAGCATGCAGTTCTTAAAATGCACTTCCACTCTCCTGTTAAAGTGATATACAAGTCTGTGCTCTAGAACGCAGTGCAGAGTTTTGCAAAGTTCTTCCCCTTCCCCAAATCTTCAACCATAAAGGTGATAAAATGAAGTTTATGGAGAGTGCAGGGAGGCTTGCAAAAAAAAACTTATTTTGAGCTGATGTACTCTGTTTGTAACAGGAGGCCTTGGTTGTATTAGATTCATACTGTTTAGATGTAAGAAATCGCGTGTGTGGATTTCTCACAACAGAACCACCTATTACAAAAAACAAACAAACAAAAAAAAAACGGTACACTGCATTTGGCTTTCATAAATTCAGGACAAATCAAATTCTTCCAACACTCCACTAAGCATAAAACTGAACCTCCTTGATTTGTCTTCCAAATTAACCCATTTTTGTTCTGTATAAACATTCTGGCTGCTTATTTCTTCCATCTTACTTCGCAAGTTCGGCCGCGGTGGTGCAGTAGTTAGCATTGTCACCTCACAGTAAAAGGTTCTCCCGTTCGATTCTCGGCTGGAGTGCCGTCTGTGTGTAGTCTGCATGTCCTCCCCACGGTCGAGTGACACTAAAGACATGCAGGTAGGTGCGAGCGTGAATGGGCGTGCCTTCTTTGAAGGCTGGGCATCGGGCTGGCAACTCGGCACCAGAAAAATCCACTGCCAATCATGAGCTGACCGGAGTTCCGCTGTGGCGACCCCTAACCGGGAAAAGCCTAAAGATACACATTTCTTCCATCTTACTTTGCACATCTGGTATTTACTGTGCCATCGTACTGCTCCTCCAAGAACTGAACAGAATCATACCCAGTTACTTCTCACAACAATTAAGGAGCCCAAAAGCTAATTTCACCTGTCACAATAGTGCTTCCATAGTCCCACCCATCTTGGACTTCCAAAGCATCATCACTCGTTCATTGTTAACTTCAACCAACTGCCCATGAGCTTGTTTTTTTCTGTCTCAATCTAAGTCTTCTTCATTTTACCCAACCTGATAACACAGCCTCCAAAACAAATCAGTTAAGCCTCTAGCAGAGCCAAAATTCAGAAAAAAAACTTCCAAATTCAACTATGTTTTAATGTCATTCAAAAACGTAAAAGTTTGGGAGATCTTAACTCTTGGTTTAACAATAAGAATTAACTGTTTCAACACAGTCTGAAACATAGTTGCACACATTATAAGAAGCCAAACTGGAGTAGTTTAATGTAGCAGAAAATAATCTACTATATATCAACATAATCTTTGACATTTCTGTGTCTTCTAAACGAACTACATGGTTTCAGCCAAATGCTTGTTACTTTTTGCAAAATGACAGGACCTAAAAATAACATTCCCTAGCCTTGCCTGCAAAACTATTAGCCTAAATAATAAATGTTACTCTCAGTCTACAGAGATTTGAATTATATTAACTAGTAAGTCACCCACAGTCAACAAAGCTACTTTTATTAAATCAATGCATAGTCAGCATGTCTTGCCAAATCAAGAACTAAAAAAAAACAGAAAATAAATTACCAACTGTGAGGGTGTCACCTATAAAAAGGTTGCATCAAAGAGGTCTGACTACAGCATATCCCTAAATGGCAACTATATGGGCTACACAAGTGTTCCACAAAGTGATACACATCCCCGAATAATAAAGCATAACCACTGCTTTTTTTGCACTACTGCATAATGAAAACTGAGCTCCATTCCTACTACAAAAAAAAACAAAAACAAAAACAAAAAAAAAGCAAAAAAAAAATAAATAAATTGTGATTACAGCAGAGGCTGTAAGGATATCAAACTGAAGATATCAACCATGTATGCTTTATCTGCATGTTACAGTATCATAAGTCTATAGGTTCTACAGACCTTCATGCTGCATGAAGGTAGATGTATGTGACATGTCAGTGACGTACAGAACAGTAGTTGAATGAAGCCATGTTCCACAAGGCATTCAGAACCCATCTTGAACTATCACATCACAGCTTTCATCCCTCTCATCTCTTCCACAACAGAGAACACTTTCTACCTATCCACCTTCAGCTCTCATCAACAAATCCCGAAACCAAACTCTATGCAATAAAGACTTCAAAAGATATGTTCCCTCTCCCCATCCTCTTCTTTAACCTCTCCGCTTGTCCAGTGACCAGAGATGCACAAATATGAGCAGTAGTGGTAATCACAAAACAAGCATCTACCATGGTTACAGCTACAATGTGTTATGAATGAAACAAAAAGATCTATACCACAGGAAAGGGGGACAAGAACTGTTAAGCTAGCTAATCCATTGACGGCATCACACAAGCTTCAAGTGTTTCAAATCCAGCAAGGTGAAAAGGAGCCTCTGTCTCTCTTTTCTAGGAGAGGGAGTGCATACTACCATAATGGACTGAACTGTTCAGGATTCCTACAGACTGTAATTTGGGGATAATGAATGCCTACAAGGATAATTAATCTTGATTTGTTACTTCCCGTATACCAAAGGAGCACAATGACATCAAAGTACAGCAAAGATGGATAATCCCACCAGAATGTTGCACAGTAGCAACATATGTCTCCATGTATGTGTGACTTAAATTTCACATGCAGTGGTATACACTATTTCCACAAACAGTACTGCTGTTCTGCAAGTAAAAGTAGCATGAATAAGTTAACCAACTCTGAATATAAAAATAATGAATTAAATACTTTCTTCAGATTTATTCACAAACATGGATCACACACACATATCACCAATACCTTACATTATGAACCACGCATCCACACTATTGTGATTCAATTATTTTGAACATCATCCATACCTTTCATTTTGAACACCCCTCCCCACACTGTCCATGCTACTGTGATGATGTGTGGGCACTGCAATCATGTTGATTAGAAATATGACACTGCAGCACAGCTGAAGTAGGATTAACAGGGTGATGTATTCTCTCCTACAAAGAAAAAATGCTGTTTTGCCATAAAACAAAATAGAAAATAAACCTGCATGCAGCATGCAGCAGGGAAACATTAATATTGTACAATGAATGTCTAACCACTTGTGGCCACCTTCAAGAAGCCTACAGTGCCATTTGAAGTTGCCACCTTGCTGTTGTACCCATCTCCTCAACCTACTAAGCTATTATTCCCACAAAGTAAAAAAAGCAGAATTTAGGTCCGCCATTTTGTAACATCCCATGTCTTTAACAATGACGCATGCCATGACAGTTTAAATTATAATGGTAAGATCTCCGTTAATTTAAACAATTCTCTCGCCATCAATTAAACCCATTTAATGCATTATATCAGAACCCATTTAACATCGGAGATAAAAATTTCCAAAAAAGCGTATATGTTCAAGAGAAGAAATTTGTTTAACATATTTAGACAGTTTTAAAATAAGCAAAAGACATTTCCTGATGTTTAAACTTTGCTTGTTGTTTTTCCATGTTATGTCTCGCCATGTTAAACTACTATAATGCAACGGAGATTTTGGAAAAGCGACGGAGATCTTCATTTCTCCTGCTTTGCCGCGAGGCGAGTATACTAGGAACTGCCGCTACTCTGTGATCCGCACTAGCGCAGCAAACAGGCGAAGGCCAGGCATACAAGTATTTAGAAAAGTAACAAAAGTTTTCTTTTCTTTTCTTATATATAATACAAATATAACGTATGATGGTAAATGTTAACTGGGTAATGCTAATGCTTCCCGGGTTCGCCTTGGCTCTCGGCTCTCCACGCCTAAACACCGCCACCAACCGTAATTTAGGCATTACCACACCCAGGCGTGGGTTATTGCTATAATAATTAATGGACAATGTTAAAGTTATAGCTTATACCGAAGGATGTCAAGGAATATCATGCTGGTAAGGTGTACCCCTCAGAAGCGTAGCACCCAGCTGAAATGTTGGGCTTTGTGGCATGAGGTTTACCACTTAAGTTTTCATACTACAGGGGGCATGGCAACACCAGATGACAGAGACCTGTTGATGCCATGTGGCAGAGGGAGTGCAAGTGGGATGCAAAGAGCAACTAAATATGACACAATTCAAATGTGGGGGTCCATATGATCTTATCAGATTTCTTCTCATGATGCTATCTGCACTGATCACGACAGCTTGAATGTTCATCACTCTGACCACCCATCTATATGTCTATTCCCTTCTCACAGGTCTAAAATGAAAACTGCTGGTATGTTAACTGAATTTTTAATAAAGTAACATTTTTCTAGTTTGCTTTCTACTTCACCCCACCCCCATACTATGCCACATTTGTATGCCCTTCCACATCTTAAGTGGCATGTTGTAAATATGTCTACCAAGTGAAACTGACTTTTACAGGTAGAGCCTGTAACAAAGAGGTGATGTGTGACAAGAGGTGAACAGACCAAATCAGGTTTCGCAGTTATTAAAGCTTTCAGACTAAGAGCAGCCTCTCATCAAGAGTTAAAAAGAACTAGATCATGTACAGGAATATGTTTCTAGGCCAACCACTTTTGCATGTCTTTACTTATTTTCCCATTTGTTCTGCCTGCAACTAACAAGACAGGTTCACTGTTGTCAAAGAATGAAAAGGTCAGACATCGGCAGCATACCTCTCAAATGTCCAAATTTTTGCCTCATATTTTTAGTTTGTTCCTCATAAAATTTGTGCTTTTTTTCTGGATTTTTATGGCAAATCAAAGAGGACGGAATTCACTAAATAATGACAGGCATTTACATTTCAGACTTTATATCCTTCAGAAAGTGCATGATAACGCAATCCCTAGGATTCAATAAAGCTTACACTCAGTGTACACTGTTCTGAGTGAACAGACAACGCAAGCATAACTCACACCTTCTTCCTCCTAATTTGAGTTGTCCTACTTATTGTCTTGTAGCATAAATACTGAGGCGGATTCATAAAGGTCACCACAAAGTGCAGACTACATGTACACTTAGTATAACCTTTCTGAGTTACTAGAAAGCACAAAAAATATGGTAGGGATGCTCCTGAATACAGATTATGTACACTTAGTGTAGGGGTTATTGAATCTGGCCCAATATAGTTTATTCGATCAGCTTTCCAAGTTTATAACAGCAATATTTAAAATGTGTTCCTATTTTTGGTGCTTTGTCCGTCCCCACCCCCCCATTACTTTTGGCTTTGTCCATATTTTTTATGCAAAAAAAGTTGAGCGGTACGGATGCCGCATGACACAGCCATCTACTCTCACTGAATCTCTTCGACATATAACTCCAGTCTTTGATGTTTTCTCCTCTTCTCTTTCCTGCATTTGTGTCTCTCTCTTCTCTAGCTCTCGCCCTTATAGGAAATGAATTGCTTATTTACACTTCGCATTTTAAGGTGTGCATAACTCTGTTCAAGTAGTGATGAGAGTGAATGAAATTCCTGGTAAAATTATGGCAGTCTTTACATTCCAATTTTGTTTAATTTATCCACTTAGACACTCATGCACACACACATACATGTGTCAGAATATGCCCAAGGTTGAAGTTTATCCCTCCATTGTCAAGTTACAATAAAACACACCTTAATTATAAACAGAAGTAAAATAAAAATTGGTCACTACAGCTTTAAAGATAAGCATCATTCCCACATGATAAAGAACCACAGATAGGTAATGGATTTCCTCTAAAACGGTTTACTGTATCTGAAGGGCAGTCAGTCTTCATTTCATCATGGAATGTACTGAAGAATGTTACGCTGCCAGCTGTCAGCAATCTCTAGTCTGAAGCTGCAGCTATTAAGTACGCAGCCCATCCCCCTCAACGCCTACTGAGTCACATGACTCTGTCTGAAAACTAGGTAAAAGGTCACACTGCTGCAGCACATACTGTTCCAGCCATCTCTTCATACATTCCTTCACAGTTGGACATTTTTAATTTATTTTCTACCTTCATCGTCATCCAAAAACTAAAAGCACCAAATTAATTTACATTTTTTTTCAACTCATTTATGTGCATGATGTACAAATAACCACATCACGACCACTTTCTTTTTAAACAAGATACTATACTTAAAATAATGTGCTTGTTACTATGACACTCCTGAGAGATACTCATTTCTAACACAGCTTTGAGGTGTGCCCAGGGATAAAACGGATATCTTTTTATTTGTATCTGGCTTTTGCTACCAATTAAAAAATAAAATTATGGCATTTCACACAACTGGCCACCTGCGATAGTATTAGTAGCAAACATAGTAACTGCTGCTTAATTAAACTAAACATGCTTATTATTTTAAAATACTTTTGTAATGCATATTAAACATGCAGCAGCTGAATTTGGAAAAATAATGCATTGTCACACATTACAGTATCTAGTTCACAGCAAGCACACACACAAAAGCACTGCTTTCTATGTATTCCAAGTTTAAGAAATGTAAATGCTCGTCTACAAAAATTAAAACAAATACATACATACATAAAAACTATGGAAAATATATATTGCCTTTTTGTATTGAAAAAACCTAGGGGGTTCACTGCAAGCCAGGAATACAGACCGGCTCTGTCTTTTGTCAAACACAAGCCAAGGCTACTTTTAATTTAATCTCTGTTTTACAAATAATGCTTTGTTGAAGTGAGTACTCTGAAGATTTCAAAATGTTTTCTAATATTAGTGCATACATACTCTAGTCTGCATAAACATAATGCAATACTATTATGACTCGGTAAGAGGAAATAATAACATATACAGTGTAGTAAAATATTCATAACAGGAAATAGTCTACCCACTAAAGTAGATTTTGGGTCCAAGATTCGCCATCAAGTTACATGCTAGATTATATACAATACTCCATATACAGAAGACAGAGTATTTTTTAAATTACTTTATTTACAGTTTAAGTAATTTGAGCACAAGGGCATTTGCAGACACACCTTTCTTACATAATAAAAAATGAACTAACATTTTATATTACAGCAAAATATATAATACTGAAAACATACCCCATCCTGCTCCAGTAACACATCCATTTTACAAAGACAGTTACAAAAAAATAACCAGACAATCTATGTAAGGACTGTACTACCTAATATAACACGTTGCCACAGAGGTGTATTTGTAATGCCTTGACAAATGTTGGCAGAACAAGGGCAAATAATGTTATAACAAAGAATTCCATATGGTGTTAGGACTGAGAAGGCTCTGGAGATGCACTGAACACAGTGCAGAGATGGGTCTAAGTCAGTGACCACAGTGATGCAGTGAAGGGTCTACATCACTGACCACAGTGATGTAAAATTCTGTGCAGAGATCTGCAATGTATAAGGTTAAATAATTTATACACTGAAAAGATGATGTGCCCTACAAGGGTCTATATCATAACATCGAAGTGTAAAACTTCAAATGTTATAACATCGAACCTGAAACATCGAAAGCTGAAAACCCCGAAGACTGAGAACAGGTTCCAGTACAAAACACGAAACACACAAACACTATAAACTATTTCTTATGTGGGGGGCACCCTCCAACATGGGGGGCTGTGTCCCCCCACACACCCCCTACTTAAATATACCAACTCAGAGATCGCATCACAGTGGAGGTATTAGTGA
Organism: Protopterus annectens; assembly: GCF_019279795.1. Taxonomy (NCBI): domain Eukaryota; kingdom Metazoa; phylum Chordata; order Ceratodontiformes; family Protopteridae; genus Protopterus; species Protopterus annectens. The sequence continues at coordinate 1,234,477,295 of NC_056732.1, read as the reverse complement.
AGCCGTGGAAACGGCCCACCAAATTCTTTCCCTGGGAAAGAATTCAATGTTCCGCTGCTTCGATATTCTCAGTCTTCGATGTTTCAGGTTCGATGCTATAACATTCAAAGTTTTTACACTTCGATGTTATGACATAGACCCGCCCTACACATTTACAGCAATCATCCACCCTCACATCCAAATTTACATTCTAAACAAAACTGCTGCAGCGTTTATAAAGAGGTCCCAGAATGATTCCCCTGTGCATCAGTCACAAGTGTGTCACACTTAGAGACACATGCCATTCATAAAGATGAGCAAATGTACCTCCGATCCTGCTGAGCATAGGCAAAGCACCGCTATGCCTAGGATAATTGTATAAAACAGGAGACAGTGACCTTTCTTTTAATCCATTTAGAACACATTTTCTTTGAGCAGTCCTGGAGACTGCACCCCCCCCCCCCAAAACAAACAAACGCTCATATTATGAACGTTTCTCACATGAAGTTTCATGAAGAAAGACATGAAATAAATAGGAAGGAGGAATATATCAAATTTTTTCACAGAAATTAAACAAACGGGCAGCAACTTTCAGAAAAATGCACAAAAGCACATCACTGGACATTACAGAATTGAGACAACAGACATCTTTTAAAGATGGCAGTGATTTGCATGGAAAACCCTTCTGAAAGAGATGGAGTGAACAAAAGAGTGAAGGAATCAACGTACATGTACTGCATATCTCAGTCAATTTACTTGGGGAAATGGGAAGAATTAAACTGTAGGTTTATCAGGCTACTACTACTATTCTGAATACAGTCAGCCTACCAGTAGATATTCAAATAAAACAAAAAAAGAAGTTATGTGTGCTCTATAACGTTCCATGTGTGTTGTCCATCTCGCCTTCATTATTAACTGGTTGGGGGTTCGGAACCGATCCTCGATTCTCACTCGGCTGTATACAAAACTTTGAGGTCTTCCACTACGTTGTGGCTGAAACCCCTATCCCATCATACTTCAGTAAGTCTCCTCAGATCCTGTTTGCTGCTATAACAATAGGTAGCAAATAAAATCTACAGAATACCTAATACAGTACTGAAGAAGGTCGGAGCACATTAATTATTACCAATTGTAACCTCTGGGTCCTCTAGGAGCCCAAGGCTGGGGGAAGGATGGTGGGATGCAAGAATGAAGGCAAGATGGACAACACACATGGAACGTTATGGTGATTACATAACTTCTTTATGTGACATCTTATATCTCCTTCATTCTTAACTGGTTGGGACAGTGTCCCTAGCACCATCTTTCTTGGGTGGCTCAAGGGAGAATATTCTTCAGAACAGTGGACCTAAACGAGGCCCTGTTCTTGGAAGCCAAATCCACTTTGTAATGAGTGATAAAGGTGTGAGGCATTGCCCATGTTGCAGCAGCACAAATGGTATCAGTTGGTAGTCTAGCCCGAAAGGCAGAAGAGGTTGCTATGGCTCTTGTAGAATGACCTTTAACTTTATAGGAGAGTTCTTTGTTTTGAGATTTATAAGTAAAGGTAATGCAATCCGACAGCCATTTCGAAAGTGTGACTTTAGACACTGGAGCACCTTTCTTGGAGTCTGAAAATGATGCAAATAATTGGTCAGATTTTCTAAAGTCCTTTATCCTGTGCAGGTAGAAACAACATTTATGTACATCTAGTTGGTGCAGCATGTATTCTGCCTTGTTGCCATAGTTGGAAAAAAATGGTGGTTCTATGGATTGGTTCAAATTTGACTGAAAGCATACCTTGGGTAGAAAGGATGGGTTTGTTCATAGGGATACCCTATCTTTGTGAAAAAGAATGTAGGGGGCTTTATAGACAATGCTTGCAGCTCTGAGACTCTTCTAGCAGAAGTGATGGCTATCAAGAGAATCGTTTTCCAAATGAAGTATTTTAGGATTCAAAAGGGGAAAATATTAAATGGGATAAAATGAAATTCAGGTCCCGTGGTGCTGGAGGGGTTTTAATGGGTAGTCTTAATAAAATACTGCCCTTAAGAAAGGACTTGCAAAGTCTGAGACATCACATTCAGTCCTGATTCACCTAAATGGAAGTTAGATATCACTGCTAACTGAACTTGAATAGTAGCTGCAACTGCACCTTCATTAAATAGCTTTGCTAAGAATTCAAGAATGGAAGGGACTGGGGTGGAGAAAGGGTCAATGTGATAATCCAAGCCCCAAGAAGAAAATCTTTTCCATTTACTCATATATAACTTCCTAGTCAAAGCTTTATGAGAAGAGATCAGGATATGTTTCAGTGAAAGGTTAGGGAGCCTGGCTATGCTCGGAATCAGACCAGCCAAGCTGTCAATTTGAGAGTTTGAACAGATGGGTGGAGTATTCCTGATACTGTCTGGATGACTCTTTTTTTCTAGCAACTTTTGAATTTCTAGAATTGCCTTTTCCCTTTGACTGGGTGGAACGTCCGGGATATTTTTCATGTTTGGGACAGGAAGAGAAAAGGGTATAAAAGTAACCTCTGGATATAATGCTTTGTATCCACTTGTCATTCGTTATTTTTAGCCAGGCTTCTGGTTACAAAGATAAGTGACCCCCGAATGTCTCCAGAGATGGACAGGTGGGCTTCCTTTCAGGAGGTCTGGAAGGACTTACCAAGGAAAGATCCCCTGTCGCCCTGATTTTACAGACCCCCTCTGCCGCGTGGTTGGCATCTTCCATTACTGCTTCCCTCTCTGCCCCTGGGGAAAGAACCACCACGTGTCTCCTGGAAAACTCTATGGGATTTTCGGAACCACATTTTTCCTCCCTTTTGACCTTTAGTTTAAGGTCTGGTAGGTAGGGAAAAACAGACTCCTACGGCAGAGAGAGTTTTCCCCTCCTGTTCACACCTGGTTAATGTGTGTCTAACTTTTGGCCAGAAGAGTGACGAGCCATCGAAAGGGGCATTCACAAAGGAAGGTTTAAAGGGCTCTGCAAAGTCACATACATACATATTGAATCCACTGCCTTGAGTTTAAGGTAGAGAGCTGAGAGGAAACCTTCTGATACCCTCCAAGATTCAATAGCTGAAACAGTATCTCCTAGCTCTTTCAGGAGATCTCTCTGAAGGTTAGTGAAGAAAGTGAGACAATTCAGCGATCTTGAGTGCAAAAGTTGCTGAAGAGAACATGGGCTTTTCATATCTGTCCATCATACGAGACTCTTTGTATAGCGGAGGGACAGATGAGGATGTCTCAGAAAGTTTCTTCTTGGTGGCCACCGCCACCACCATAGCATCTACTGGGATCACCTTTCATGAGGAAGGTCTTATCCATGGGGGAAGCTATAAATTTGTTTGGCCTCTGGGGAACAGGCTCCACTGGATCTGGAGACTCCCACGCCTTTCGACTAACTAGGTCCATCAGTTCTTCGAAACGCAGAGACACCCAAGTGGTAGAAGGGCGAGACTTGAAAGCCTTCAGGTATACAGACTCCTCCCTCAGAAGGGCTGATGGACTTTAAGCCACGTCTCCGCTTAAGGATCTCCAGGATGTCTGCGAAAGAAACATCCTCAGAGGGTGACAGTGGGGACCCTTCTGACTAATCAATGTCTGTATTGGATGTGATGGGACTCCTCTGGAGAGTCTAAATGCTTCCTCTTGCAAAGTCTCTTCCAAGGGACCTCTTCAGGAGGGTATTCTGAAGAGGTTTCGGAAGAGAGGGGTTCACCCAATGGGGTATCCTGAGGCTTTGGGTCTCCACATCTGTGTGAATACAATGGTACTGAAACAGACACCCATGCCTTTGGGGGAAAATGTCTGCACCTGAGATTGGAGCTGCCTGTGAAGACAGCACTCTCCTCATCACCTCAAAGCCCCCCCCACCCCTGATCTGAGGAAGCTCCCGGCTCCAAAGAACCAGAGGACATCCCCGGAACCAAGGGAGTTGGCTCAGAGGCCAACATAGGAGCCGAGCTCACCCACGGCGAAGCCCTGAGAGGCAAGTTCAGATCAGACAACTATCTGATCCGACTCTCCTCCCTGGACCCGACTGGAGAGCGTCGGCACCTAGACTCCTCGAGTTCAGATGGAACCGAGGATGTCGGAGCAGTAGACAGGCCCAAAGATCCTGGGGTAGATCTTGAGTCTGATGATTCTACTACAATCAGCTCCAGACACTCTGGCTCCGAATTCCTAGATCGGATCAGAGGAGGAATCGATGGAGGAGGGGTAGTCTTGGCCAGTTCCAAATCCCTCTGGGTTGGAGTCGACAACAATTTGGCCAGTGCCAGTGTCCATAATAGCCTCCCCACCACATGATCCACATCATCATCAGAGAGGCTCCTGGAGGATCGAGAAGAGGGAGTAGGAAATCTAACATGATAAAGCAAGGGGGATCTCAGAGTAGGAGAAAACAGCTCCAATTCTTGGGACCGGCTCCATAGGTGAAACTCCATCGGAACCAAAACTATAGGAGGAGATGAGGTAGTAGGTTTTTCGGGCCCAACAGTCTTCGGATCCGAAGATGACTCTCTAGATAACTTTTTTTTGACGGCTTGAATAAACACTAGCAGAGGATGATCTTTTTCCCCCGACTTCTCAGATCTGGAAGACGGGGATTCTAACAGTTTAGAAGTACCCTGACTTTCTTCAATTGCCTCTGTGAAGGGGGTCTTTAGCAAACCTTTTAATATAAGTTTGTTTCCTCTCTCAAGCAACTCTCTGTGGCTGAATGAATGGCAGATCGTACATGATTCCTGTAAATGGACTGCTCCAAGGCAGCACATGCAAACAGTGTGACCATCAGTCAACGACATTTTCTGACTACACTTTTCACACTTCTTGAACTCAGATGGTTTAGTTTCTTTAGGTTCCTTAAACATTATGCTTACAATATCAACAACAACAACAATTATAATAGAGGAGAAATATATATATATATATTTTTTTTTTTTAAACAAGAAAAAAAACTAAGCACTGCAATTCAACCAGAGAAAAAAGGCAGATCTCTAAATTAAACTAATTTACCTAGATGAAAGGACAATACAGAAAGGAGGAGAAGGCCCCCTAAGTTAAACGGGCCAATGGCAGCCCTCTAACTTAAACGAGCTTGCCAGGCAAATAGAGAGAAAAGGTACCTCAAGATTACTGAACTCTCTAATTAAAACTAGCTTGAATAAGGTAAATAAAGGAAGTCCTCTAACTAAAAATGGGCTTGAAGGGTATAAACCTAGCTGGGATAGGGAGGGGAAAAAAGGCCTAGAGAAGGAAACAACAGCCAACAGCAAAAACAACCAAGTGAAGTGAACACATCAAGTTCAAATAAGTGCACTAAAGACTAGAAAACTCTATATGTATAATTGTAGCACCCGATGTTGTTTAGCGGAAAAACGAGATCTGAGGAGACTTACTAGAGCATGATGGGATAAGGGTTTCAGCCACAAGCTAGTGGAAGACCTTGAGCTTTTGTATACAGCAGAGTCGGAACAGAGGATCAGTTCCTAACTCACAACCAGTTAAGAATGAAGGCGAGATAGGACAACATCACATCAATAATATGGCTAGAATAAAGTCGGAGGTAGGTGTCAATCCTTGGGCAAGATCTTTTTCAGCAGCTATAATCATTTTGTGCTTTGGTGCTCAGGATCAGCACACAAAATTATGCTACTAAGAAATGTTTTGTAAATGCTAAAGGGACCCTAAAAAGCCTGGGGAAAAATACAGTAACTCTATACATATCATTAACTTCCCTCATGGAGTGTGCTGTAAACACGAAATACCCTCAAATAAGGGAAGATGAAAGATGAAAGGAGTGCTTCAAGAAGTTTCTGAATGAAAATACCCTATTGTCTCATGTACAGCCTGCGCTGAAAGTGTTAAGAGAACCCTCTCTAGAAGATTCTAAAATTAACTAAGGAAGATGAAGTCAGGAGAAAATAGCAGGCACAGATGAAGTCATGTCAGATATGAACCAAAAATGTTTAGGATGTTAGGAGAGAAAAGGCTCAAGGGTACTAATAATAGTAAAGACAGAAACAGCTATACCCCATAGGGTTAGAGAATAAGAATTTTAGTGCAAGCATATAAAAATAACCAGGAGATCTTCACAAATACAGGTAGTATAAAAGGTATCAATGTCCTGCTACAGTGCACTGAAATTGTTGGAACAGGTGACTGATAAATGCACAGAATAGTAGAAAGTAAGATGGGAGATGAGCAGTTAAGATTTACAAGTGCAATACAACTGACCTGATGTTTGCAGTGAGACAGACAGTGGAGAAGAAGCTGGACATGAGGAAATAGTCCAACTATGACATATGACAGGATCCCAAGAAAGCTGAGTTGGGAAGTTCTACAATGGTCCGAAGTCCAAGAAACATTGGTAGAATTACTTCAGTAGCGTTGTCTCACAGCAAGAGGTTCTCCCGTTCGATTCTCGGCTAGAGTGCGGGGAGTGCCTTTTGTGTGGAGTCTGCATGTCCTCCCCTCGGTTGGGTGGGCGTTCGAAAGACATGTGTAAAAGGGCGTGCCTTCTTTGAAGGTTAAACATCGAGCTGGCACCTCGCCGTTCGTCAAAATCTACTGCCAATCATTAGCAGACTGGAGTTCCGCTTTGGCGACCCCTAACCAGGAAAAGCCGAAAGACAACAACAACATTGGTAGAATTACTTCAGGCTATGTACAGGTACCCAATGACAAAAGCATAAATGCAAACAATGTTTAGACTCCTACACTGACTCCCAGTGAGAGTAAGTGTTCATCAGAGCTTAGATGCGAGCCCACTGCTGCTCATACCGGTGATGTACTACATCAGTAAATACATCGGAAGAGTAAGATCAACAAAGCTGCTGCGTGCAGATGATGTAGCACTACAGGCAGACTCCTAACAGGAACTAAAGCATAGGGGACTAGAATGCAAAACTGAAGAAACACAAGATGAAAATGAATGTAGGCAAGGCAGTGGTCATGACAGCAAATGGGGGAATCAGAAGAAGGTTAAAACTGATTCAGAAGGGAAAACAGTGATAGAGGTTAACAGCTTCAATTGTCTGGAAGGGGTAGTTAAGGAGAAGGGAAGTCTGAATGAGGAAGTCAAAGTTCAAATCAGAGGTGCTGCAAACAAATGGCACAAAGTGCCATAAACAGTAGGTGACAGAAGAATGTCAAAGAAGTTGAAAAGTAAGATGTAGAAAACAGGGGTGTGACCATTGCTTCTGTATGGCACAAAAAGCTGGGCAGTGAAAACACAGCAGTTAAGGAAGCTTGAGGAAATGGAGTTGAAGTGCCTGAAGTAGGTAGCAGGACACAAACTGTATGACAGATGAAGGAATTAGGACATCAGGGCAAAAGCCATAGTAGCCCCACTTACAACGAAAGTAAAGGAGAGCAGGTTACAGTGGTTCAGTCACATATGCAGGAAAGCAGAAGACAATTTAGTAAAGACGATTTGGAAAAGACAGCAAAACGGCTAGAAGAGATAAGGACATACAGACAAAAGACGGATGGATACAGTAAGAAAAGACCTGATATAGGCAGGCAGGTGTGCCTCTCAAAGAAGGTAGGAGAGTAGCTCTGAGTAGAAAGAAATGGTACAGAAGGGAATGGAACACAAAAGGATATGCAGTGGCAAAAGGAAGTCAAGAGATAAACCAACGGTACAAAACAAAATCTCCAACATAGAAACGCCAAAATATTTATTAACAAAATAAAGACGGCAAAGCTTTCAGGTAATAACCCTTCCTTAGTGCTGAGGAAGGGTTACTGTCCAAAAGCTTTGCTCTCTCTATTTTGTTAACAAATATTTTTACATTTCTAAGTTGGAGTTTTTCGTGTTAGAAAGAAATGTAACAGTTGATGTGACTCCCCAGTCCAGTGTAAAAATGGGAAAAATGAGGGTTGATGATGACATGATTGAAGGTCCAGAAATAAAACACATTTGGAGCAATGAACAGCATGTGATAGTATGTGCTGAATTATGAGTAAACTTAAGTTCATAAGCTGTAGAAACAGTATACAAGTCTAAATCCCATAGCAATACATGGAGGACTCCATAAATGAGCTGAAAAGTTCATGATCTACTACAGTGTCTAATTTTTTTAAACTATTCAAATTATCTGAAGTATGCAAACTTGAATGGTAACATATTCCACATTCCTGCGAGTGTTGGGTAACATATCTACTCTTCCAGGAGGTCTTATTCATATGCATGTGTACATTTAAATGTTGATATGTATGAGTTTTAAAATAATTGCACTTGTTTAAATCAAATAATACTTGCATACCAGTAGGCTCTGTCAGCCAGGATTGCTTTATTATGAAAATATATGTAATAAAATATAAACAAGTTCAGCCTTGCACCTCTATCCCTACAGTTTAATGCTTTAACAGACGTGATACAGTAAGTATATTTTCTTTGTACCTATTTCAATTTATCCAATCGGTTCACAGTGTTCACACAAAAAGTGTTACTGCATTCCAAGAGACATGAAATGTATACTGTAAAGCTTCAACGCATTTTGTTCTTCTCTTAAGGAGGTACATATAAGCACTCTGTACATGTGTTTTAATGCCATAGTCCTAATACTGTTTGCACTGGTCTCAAGAACAATCTGTTAATTATTATTATAGCACTGTCTTTATAGTTTTTAACTTCTTCAAGAATAATAAATATAGGGCATCTAAGTGCCTGCTCCCAAAATATACGACTTTGCATTTGTCAACAGTGAAGTTAAGACCCATGTCTTTATAGGTTCATAGGTAGGTACTAGGCTTATTGGCCCTAGGGCCTATATAAGCCTAGCCAAAAGGTACCCTGGCTTTCGTCACCCAAGAAAATTATTTTCCTGTGCCACTGTCGAGCAGAGACACAGAAGTGATCCCTGGGGTGAATTTCCTATCTCCTATCCAATCATCAAGATTTTTCTTGAAGAGTGCTAATGAGGAGCTTTGATTGATATAGATAGGTAGTTTGTTCCAGAATATAGGGAGTCTCTGGGACAGGAATCTATCCCTCCAGCATGTTCTGTTTATTGTAGTGACAAGGTTTAGGTCCCTAGAGCGTGTAGCTCGTAGGGATTGGGATTTCTTTAAGTGGAGCATGTCTAAAAGCTCTGGGTTTGACATAGCTTTGTGTGTTAGGCAGAGATCGCCTCTGAGTAGGCGATATGCAATGGAGTAAAGCTGCAGTTTTTTGAGACGGTCTGCGTAGGGCATCTGTTTGAGGCCTGTAATCCTCTTTGTGAGGTACTTCTGTGGCCTTTCCAGTTGTTGTAGATGTCTTGTGAGGTACATACCAAAAAGGGCACTGTACTCTATAATGGGTCTAATGAGTGACGAGTAGAAGGGAACAATGACCTCTTTTTTCCTGGATGAGAAACATTTTGTGATGAGGTGTGCCACGTAAAAGGATTTCCTGACTACTGTGGCGATGTGATTATCAAAGGAGAGACTACTGTCCGCCTGTGTCCCAAGGTCTCTTATCACACTTTCGGTGTTAAGTAGACTACAGCCTATGGTAGTTCATGGGTACAGAGTTTTTACCAAAAGGGATGACAGTGCACTTTTTGGCACCAAGCTTGAGACCATGGCTTTGACACCAGGCATCTGTCTCAACGAGGCCCTTTTGTAGGATGTCCACATCTTTTGGAGTTTTGATTATGACTCCTAGTTTGCAGTCATCTGCAAACTTCATTAGCCAAAGACCTTCTGTGTTAGCCTGTAATTCAGAAAAGTAGATACCGAACAGGAGAGGACCCAGGACTGAACCCTGTGGTACTCCACTTGTCATTGGTCTGAAGTTGGATTTGGAGTCAGTGAGCCAGTTGCCAGCCCATCTTGTGACATAGGGATTTATACCTAGTTTAGTGAGTTTATCTACAATTCCAGAGTGGGGGATGGTGTTGAAAGCCTAAGCGAGATCTAGATAGGCTTAGATAGGCTGTGTGAACCACCTTACCCTCATCTACGGCTTTGGTGACTGCTTCAAAGAAGTCTGTCAGGTTTAGGAGACATGATCTGCCTTTTACAAACCCAAATTGGGTGGGGTCCTGAGTTTGGAGATTACCAGTTTCATTGTTTATAAGTTCCATGATGATACGTTCCATAGCCTTGCAGACCAGGCTTGTTAGGCTAATGGGGCGGTACTTTCTGGGGTCTGTGGTGCCCCCCCCCCTTTGTGGAGTGGGATAACAGTCGCTGTGTGCCATTCAGTAGGCACATAGCCTGAGGTGAGGCTATGACTGAACACGGTACTTAGGTGGGGTGCCAGTTTGTTCTGTAGTTCATGTAGAACACAGCCTGGAATGTTGTCAGGTCCCATGGATGCTGTGTTCTTGGCTTTGAATAGTGTGATTTGTACCTGTGCAGCCATGATTACAGGAACTTTGCATTCTTCTGGTATAGAGATGGGCCCTTTACGGGATGACAGGGGGGTAAAGTTAGCACTGAACCTATCTGCCAGGATGTTGGCAATATCAGTTGGTTCTGTATATTTAGTGTCACTGTGCTGTAACTCAGAGCAGATCTGAGTGTTGCCATTGAGATTCTTGACATGGCTATAGAATGCTTTGTGGTTGTCTTTAGAGTCAACATAGCTTTGTGTGGCGATTTTGTTTTTGTAACTAGCTTTGGAGGATTTTATGAGGGATCTCAGCTTCTTACGGAGGCTGACCAGGGAGTTTTCTCCAATCGTGGGATTTTACTCTTTTTTGCAACAGTTTCTTTCTTCTGTTGTAGAGTTTGTTTATAGCAGGGAACCACCAGATTGGCTTCCTTTTTTTGGAGGATAGCATCTTGGTTCTGTTAGGAATTGCACGATCCATGCACTCATGTAAGTGCTTATAAAGTACATTTGTGTAGGATTCAGCAGTCATACCTCTATTGTCCGTCAGCATGGGTGTCGTGAAGTTTGCCACTTTTGTCTTAAGAAGTGTGAAGTTGGCTTTGGAGAATTTTTTTACTGTGGTTTCCCTAATGGGGGGTGGGGGAGGGATGTGGATGTCTAGGGTGATTAGCTTATGGTCAGATCTGACCAACAAGGAACTGACCTCTGGTGTGGAGCACCGTTTGCCCATGTGGGTAATAACCAGGTCTAGGATATTGCTGCCCCTGATGGGGGGGTGTGGATAAATTGATCCAAGGCATTGGAATTTATGAATTCCAGAAAACGTTGAGCACAAGAGTTTGTACAGGAGTAGTTTTCCCAGTTAATGGTGGGGTAGTTGAAATCACCCATTATAAGGGTGTTAGACTGTACCCTAATATTTTCCAGTGCATCAAGAAATGAGGAGTGGGAATCCTGGGGCATGGTGGGGGATCTGTAACAAGCTACAATTTGGATTGCGGTCTTGCCCAGAGTTAGTTGCACTTGGATAATCTCGGATGCATTATGCTGAGCAACTAGCCTGGAGGTGTGGATATCCTTAATGAATATGGACACACCTCCGCCTTTAGTGTTTCGGTCCAGGTTAGGTGGCCGAAAGGTGTGGTATGCATTATAGGCTGGTAATGCAGGGGTACTCTCTGGAGCCTTGACCCAGGTCTCTGTCACTGCACAGATGTCAATGTTCTCCATTTTAAGGAGTGCCTCGAGTGAGTGTATTTTGAGGTTTAAACTTCAAGCATTGAGTAGCAATACCCTCAGATTATTCTTCAGTCCTTGGGCGTAGCTATGGGCACTTCGTGTGCCAATAGCTACGCCAATATGGTCATGGGTCAGTCAGAGGACATGTTTATATTGTATGAACATTATTATTTATTTATTTATTATTTTACATTTGTTGACCGGGCTAGTCTAACTGGATACATGCCCATTTTCAGTAGAGGCCCGGGGAGATAAGCTCCACGATAGAACAATGAAATTAACAAGATAACAAATAAGGAAACATTAAACATAAAAAAAAATCATATTTACAATGCATATTACAGATTATCACAGTAAATTCAGCAGTGCAAAATACAGGCATAACATAGCATGCTAGCACAATCAAGATGTTCTAGAGTATTATGGTTAATAAGGAAGGAATTACAGTTAATGAGTAGAAGGGGTAGGAAGAGCAAAGTATTAAGAGACACATAACTAGTCAGGCCTAGTACAGGGGCATAACCACTGTGTTCTGAGGAACACTTTCAATTTGTTTTTGAAGCAGGATACTGAGGGAAGTGAGGAGAGTTCACTGGGGAGGAGATTCCGGGCTTTTCCAACAATATTAGAAAAGAGGGAGTCGCCAGCCTTGTTGTTTGGTTTAGTGGTATGTACTAGAAGTCTCTGAGAAGACCTTAAGGATTTCAGGTTTTTACAGGGAGTGATGAGTGTGGATAGAATAGGAGATTTGGAAGGTTTGTAAAAAGTGTTGTGGACTATAGATAGTTGATGGAATTTAATCAGATTGTGTAGTTCAAGCCATCCCAGCTGCTTTAAATTAATGCAATGGTGGGTTCTAAATGGGTTGCCTGTAGGCACATTATCTTTTATAATGGGTCTGTTGATGACATTTATATGTTGTGGGAAGGGAGTGTTGATGAAGTGTTAAAGTTTTTGGAATATATGCACGGGACAACTACATCCCTGAAGTTCTCCACATTCTACTCTAAGGATAGAATAGATTTCTTGGATGTGAGGGTTGAGAGACTGACAGATGGTAGTTTTAGTACTAGCCTGTTTAGGAAGGAATGCCACAGGCATTCCCTCCTTCATCGCACTAGCATGCACCCACCATATGTATTTCGAAATACAGTGAAGGGGCAAGGTATGCGTGCCTCGAGACTGAATGTGCAGGATGAGGGGTTTAATAATGAGATTGTGAATTTGAGGAAGCAATTTAAGAGTAGGGGATATAAAAAGAGGGATACTGACTTAGGCATACATGCGAGTGGACAAGAGCAAAACCTTACTTTGGAGAGACTCTTTCCATGGATATATCTCCTAGACCAGTGAGTAATCAGCTATGTGTTTCACTGGAATTATAGCAATGATATACATACCATTACTGAAGTGTTCCGTAAACACTGGCCAGTTCTACTTACTGATAAGATCAGAGGAGTAGTTGGGGAGAGATCCTATTTTAGACACAGGAATAAGAAGAACTTAAAACAGATGCTGTGCTATCAGGACAAGTATAGGGATGGTATAAGAGATGACAGTATAGGGAATACTTCCCCCTGTGGGAACTGTCAGTACTGCACTTGTACAGAGACCAGTAATGTTTTTCTCAGTCCAAATGATGGGAGGAGATTTTATTTTAAACCATGTGCAGATTGCAATACTAAAGATGTGATGTATTTGGCACATTGCGTGGTATGCTCGTCATTCTATATTGGAAAATGTAATCATAGAATGAGGGATAGGATAAGGGAACATCTGTATGCAATTCATATTAAATATGAATCGAATGCATTAGCTAACCATGTTATGATGGAGGGTGAACAACATTCATTCAAATTCAGGGTCATTGATAGAACATTTGACTCTATGAGGGTGGGTGACATTAGGAATCACACAGAAAATCGTGAACTGCAACGGATACTTAGGATGCAAGCCCATAAAGGGAAGGTTTAAATGGGCAGGTCCCCTTGAGACCTGCATTGAAGTTACGCAGGTTATTTAAGTGACTATTTATACACTTATATAAGCATCCCTAAAAAGTTTTTGCAGGAATATTTTATAATAATGTTCTATATTTATTGTTTGTGGTGTGATATATACGTTGACACTGTGTATTGAAGGATTATGTTTAGATAGAGTATGGCTTTGATCTTATTAGGATGGGTGGAACTTTTAATGATGTAACTGCTCTGATTGGAGTGACAATGTATTTAAAATGTCAAGGCAGTTTTATTTGATGACTGATGAAGCGGATGTTGGATTTATCGTGTAAGCATTTATTCCTGTATATTGCATTAAAAAGCTGTTTTTATTTTCTTCTGCCTACTGTGTGTTCCTGATACTCTTGAATTTACATACTAATGCAGGACCAGGGAGACACAAAGTGGGGAGTGCGTGTTGCAGCAATAATTATTCACACATCTGCATTTAGGGGAAGTACTGACACATCTGTTATTACATTTATCATTAGCATCAATCCTGCAGGAAATAATATGGATTACACAGTAGAAATAAGTATATCCTCACCTTACAGGTACATTGTCTATAACAGGACTTGCTGAGGAGTTAAAAATCAATATTGCGCTAATTTTCAGCAAACGTGTATGGATGTCCAAGTAGCAACCTCACAAATATTTCTAACTGACACATTTTTAAAGAATGATACATCCTGGTTACTGCTATGTAGAGCGAGTCCACATCTCCCCAGTCAAAGTCTTGTTATGTTCTTCATACCACAAAGGACAGTGGCTAACAAAGCTTTACTTTAAGGGGGATGTACAAATAATTATAAACTAGACAGAGACTCAAGATGTCATATACTTTCACACCTCGTAAAATATATTCCTAGTAAAACATTACGATAGACATTAACTTTAGTAATACATGCATTTATTTTGCATTTTTTTTTTCAAATAAACTTGTATTAGCTTTTACATAACACAACTTGAAGAATAAAACTGCAGTTCAATAATCATGTGAACAAAACCACATAGTAAAATACAACTAACAATACAACTAATATAAGAACTATTTACAAACAGTACAAAATGCTGCAATACTCTAAAATAAATCAGCCTATATAACACCATTAAAAGAAAAATTGAGTACTTAATTATTAATTGATGGGTAATTAAACAGTATGCAACGAAAGAGGGCAATCAAGAGGCTAAGATATCTATAGCAAATACAGTAGATAGAAGAAATAGAAGACCATTACACATATTGATCCCTTGAGACCAAGCAAATAGGACCTTTAATCTTTACAATTCATTTTACTTGTTTATTTTGCTCTGGTTTTGTTCAATTGGTGATTTCTCTGGCAAAATGTAGTGTGGGAGTCCCTGCTTTTCTGGCCGAGTTACAATTAGCTCACTCTGTAACTGGTTCACTGACCTGGATATATTTTTTGCAAGTCACTTTTTAAATTATACTTCTTTGTTAGTTCTATTTATTTACTTGCATGTGCTTTCTTATTTACTTTTTGACACAGGAGCCATGCTGTGCTGCAAATGCTACTATGTATGCTGGTTTGCGTTTTTCTACAAAGCAGCACAGCGTATGTTTTTTGAGGCAGAAAAAATCAACATAAAACTATAATTTGATCATTTCTGTTGCATAACAAGCCCTTGCTTTGCATTATAAAAAGAGACTTAATAGAGTAACTTAGACATGAATGAGAAATTTCTCCTTAATGTGTGTAACACAAACCAGCATCCTGAATCAGGAATACCAGACAGGATGAAATCATCCTCCTCAAGAAAGAGTAAACCTGTCTGGTGGACATCTACAATAAATAAACTCTATAATAAAAGGAAAACATTGCTGTCCAGGACCAAGAAGAAGCAGGTGCCTAATTGGAAGCAATCTCTCCTTAGCCTGAACAAGCAAATAAGAGCACTAGTGAAATCCTTCAAAGCAAGTCCAAACCGGCCACATCTTAGACAATCATAAGGCCTTCTTCACATATGTCCACAATCTCAAGGGAAGCACCCAGATCTGCTCAGAACTGGTGGTCAAGGACGCCACATATACAAATGCTGTAGATAAAGCCAAACTGCTGGCAGACAGGTTCAGTGAAAACTTCACTCCTCTGTCCCCCCTCATCAGTAAAACAGGATATCTCCAGTACCTGCCCCCCTCCCCTTATCTCTAGGGAGCAAGTCATCACTGCCCTCTCAAAGGCAAACAAAAATAGCCTCCATGGGACCTGGTAACATCCCAGGCTACATCCTACATAAACTCAGGCAGGAACTTGCAGCACCATTAGGCACACTGTTCAACCAAAGCCTGAGTACCGGCTTTCTCCCAGCCGAGATGGTACACATCGCCTTTGACCTGGCCAAAGCCTTCAATACTATTCCCCACTCAGGTATAATAGACAAACTCTCTCAACTAGGCATCAATCCATATGTTACCAGATGGGTAGCAAACTGGTTCACTGATAGAACCCACCTAGTCAAAACAGGGGAAGCCACCTCAAGTGGTAGACCTATAACAAATGGTGTACCCCAGGGATTGGTCTTGGGGCCTCTGCTGTTTGGGATATAATTCTCAGAGGTGCAGGCCACATCTAGTGGGCTATGGCTGACCAAGTTTACAGATGACTGCAAGCTGGGTGCCATCATCAATTCCCCTAGTGATGTGGACATCCTCCAAGAGGGTCTCAGACAAATAAATGACTGGTGCCAGAAACATGGCCTCAAACTGAACTTCAGAAAAATGCATCATCATCATCCCTTTTGGGGAGAGTGACATTCCCACAAATTATCACATTGATAATAAGGTCCTAAGCATGCAATCAGTCATGAGGGACTTGGGCACCCAGGTTGATAGCAAACTGACTTTTGACCACCATATTGCCACCATTGTATAGAATGTTTTCTACATGGCCCACCTCATTAGTAAGGATATCTCATCCAGGGACAAGGTGGTCATAATATCCCTGTATTCTTCATTTATAAGACCCATTATTGAGTACAAAGCACCTTTCGGCATGTACCTCAAAACGCACATGCACCAGCCCGATAGACCACAGCGGCTCCTCGCCCGGATAATCTAGGGCCTCAAACATCTACCCTGCATAGATAGGTCCTGTCCCTCTACTCCCTATACTCACTGTCCTACAGACTCCGCAAGGGTGACCCCTATCTGGCATACAATGCAATCTCAGACCCCGCCCTGATGGGACTGCTGCATATTTGCAAGTCAAGCTCCACTCGAGTAACCTGCACGCGCAACCTCAACCTGGTCTGTAACGTCAATAGGACTCGGGACAGATTTGTGTCCCAGAGACTCCCCCTTTTGTGGAACAGACTCCCTGTCCACGTAAAGCAGAGTACCTCATTAACCCTTTTTAAGTGCAACCTGGATAACTGGATGGAGAACAGAAAACCACCCCTGGGATTCCACCTGTGTCTCCGCTGGACAGTGGCACAGGGTGCTGACTTGTTTAAATTCTTGACTAGGCTTGTAAGGGCCTCATTGCCAATAGCCTAGTAACTTCCAATGATCCTATGTCAGCTTGCCCATATAAAACGATGTACAGCATTTACATACCAGTGCCTGCAGCTCAGAAATCATCCTGCCTGTTATGACTGAAACAAAATTTCCAGGAAAGGAAAGATACCTGATGCCCAATGTACCGACTGCCTCAAGTTGAGGAAGATAATTGATCAGTCGCAAAATGTATGTCCCAAGCAGGTGTTACTTGATGCCCTGGAGGTCTGAGCTGAAGGATAGCCCTTGAGTAATGTTTTACAACAAACTAAAAGCAAAGCTAGGGAAACAGAAAGGATGAATAAGCCATGTCAGTATTGAATCAGATTAGATATTGTAAGTCATTAGGATCTGGGCAAGTAGTAAGTCCTAAATCTTTGTTTTCACTCCAATGAGAAAATCTGGTCTACTTAAGCATGCATGATTTTCTTTGTATTTGGTCTATTAGCCTTCTTAAAGATAAGTTACACATGTGGGGAAAAGATGGTTATTTGTAAATATCCTGAGATTCTCTGCAGCCTGTTAGATTCAAGGACTTGAAAGTCAGACAAAAGACTGTTGTGCAGAGGCAGTATCATTGTAGGAACAACCAAAATGTAGGTTTTAGGCACAGACTGACACTGAAGCAACCTGAAAATAACATTGTGCCTTTTTTCTTCCTACTTTTAACAACAATATCACAATCAGATGACTTGGTAGGGAAGAATAATTACACCCCACTTTCCACGGACAGAAAAGGTATTGCTCACCAATGCTTAGGGAAGTCTGGAGCAGAAGAGGAACTGGTGATTCCAATGAAATGCTAACAGTTCCACCTCAGAATGATCTCACATCTCTGTCAACGCAAGGAAGCTGTTTCTGTCCAGATACCAGCTGGAAAACACTGAGGCTAGTCTGCTTAAACTACCAGTTTATTCTCCTGGCATTTGAATGAAAATTATCTAGAGGGTAAGAGTTACTTGACCAGACTCTCCACAAATGATCCCAGCAAGTCTGCAAAGAAGTAACAGTGTGTGTCCCCCGTTTACTTATGTACTGCATTAGCAATGTGCTGGCCATCACAATATGCAAAGTTTCTGGTATGACAGATGGCTGAAAAACTGTCAGAGCTAGTTGAATGGCCGATATCTACTTGAGGCTGTTATGGTGCTTGCTCAGAGATGAGATTTACTGGTGCTAAAGTTTTAAAATCCAGTTTGGCATTTATTGTGCAGGCATCCAATCCAATATTCCAGAAGTGCAGTTTACCAAGTTTGCTCATGACTGCAAGTTGGACAGGGATATCAACTCATCCACTGATACTAGACAGCTCCAGCATGGGCTGGAATAAGCACATACCTGGGGTACTGAAAATGGTCTCATGTTAGCTGTACAAAAAAAAGTGCAGTATAGCAGCAACATTCAGTAAAAAAAGCTGCCCCTATCTCATGTTTCAATGGTGCTCTTCTTCTTCTGGCAGACACTGTCATAAGTTACATGGAACTTAGATGTCGATTTCTTTCATTCAATCACCATGTTTCTTCCATAGTCACAAAATCTTTCTATCTGGTACACTTAATTTCCAAGGCAATGTCTGCAGGATCCAAAGAAGTCATCCTTCCACTGTAGGCTTCCCTTATCACACCCATTATTGAATACAATGCCCCCTTTCGTATGTACAAATCAAAGCATGGTGCTCAACAAGAAAGGCCCCAAAGATATCTCACTAAGAAAATCAAAGGCCTTAAATCTTTCAGCTATTCTGACATATCAGTTCTGCTCTCATTATAACTGGTAGCCTACAGGGTGTTCAAAGGTAAATGGAGTCTTGCTTTTCAAGACATGAAAGATCCAGCCTTATTTGACCTTCTCTTTCTTTGCAAACCCAGTGGCTCTACAAACACCTGCACTAGAGAACTAAATCTATACCAAAAAATAAACAAGACTTGCTAAAGAGAGAGGTTCTTATCTCAACTGATTCCCAACCTTTAGAATAAACTATCACTACAAATCAAAGTGCTACTTTGACTACATTTAAGGGTAGTCTTGCAAACACAAATTTATATTAGGATAATCTTGTACAGTCTTGCTCAATTTTGGAGATAGGCACATTAAGTGCTTGAAAAGGGAGACATGAACTATTAAGTGTATGAACGATTACGTGTATCTACTTAAAGGTGTATATGGCTAGATGTCTTATGACCATCATGACCACTTGCCTTGTATTATTCCTGTGTTTCTAGAGACGAGCCTCTAAAAAGAGCATCTGTTGTCACGGTTTACCTTTGTACTGGATCCTCAAATGGTAAGCACTAAACAATGGTATTCCAGCTACAGTAACATTGCAGTTCCTTCCTAGAAATGGAATGAGTGAGGATATTCTGGGAAGTGAGCACCCTTACTCCAAGGAATGTGAGCACACCATTGTGACTTTCTCATGTGATGCCTGTTACTGGGCACCATTGTGTGACTTTCTCTACTGGGTACCATAAGTATGGATGAACACATGCACTTTATGGCCTTTAAGGAGCCCCTTGGTGTTAGCCAATTTGAAAAAAAAAATCATTCAGAAAGATTTCTCTTGTCAGGTGCATTCTTGCCTAAGGAAAGGAAACACAGGTTTCTGTATTCAGAATGGATCCCAGAAATAGAAAATGGACTTAATTCTATCAATTTAGAGAAAGCCCCAAGTTGAGAAAAAATTTTTTGTATGGTTGAGTGCACATTCTCCTGATATAGTGCCCGTGTCATGTAATCATTCAACTAATAACAATTATAAATGTGTACTTCAAAGCCAGCATGACCACTTGTAGCTGAGTTTGAGGCCGATGAGGCTATCAATCACAGCCAGACGAGTTGCAACTTGTCAACTGCACATTGCCACAGTCATTTATGGCACTGTTTCAATTACAATCTTCACATTGTGTGTGTATATACATTTTCACTTTTTTTTCACACATGTGACTCTGAAGTTAGTGTATATATATATATATATATATATATATATATATATATATATATATAAGAAAGTAAGGAAGTTAAAGTGGGTAAAGTCCACCATGTGAGGGTGCAGGGAGGCTTTGCTTTTTTATGAAATGTATTTAATTTTTTCCAGAAGAAAAAGTTTCAAGCATTTGGATTTGTCCAGCTGACTTTATCGAGACATAACGCAAGGATTTACAATGAAACTCCTAAACCCTCAGGTGGGTACAGACTGGAGTTAGAAATTTCGTAAATACCAGGAAACATACTGAATAAAACCATTCCTATCTCTGAAGGGTACACAACTTCAACGGCTCACAGCAGTTGAAACTTGGGGGGATAACACTAATGTTTTTAAATAGTCATCTATGGCTTTATAAGAAGCCAGTTCTTTGTAAACTGACAGTACTTTCTTCCTGTGGTTTAGAAATCTTATGACAGGGCACAGAGGACAATGAATGAAAACCCTAGTACAAGAAAGTAGAAATAAACTGTCAGTCTTGTTAGGAGACCTGCTGATGGCACTGCTACTTTCCTCATCTCAATTGCTGTTGCTGCCACCTACAATTAAGTTGTTTCTTTTTCTTAAAGTGTCCCCCATCTAATTTCTGTAGAGGGGCTATGAAATTGAAGCATAACTCTCATCTGTCCAAAATTCTGCAGCATGTTCAGATTTCTGTCCCATATTTTTGATCCGTTCCCTTAAAATGTGAGGGTTTTCTGGCAAAATATTTAGGGCTGAAATCGCTAAATAATAAGTCACTTGGGTTTCAGACTTCA
Organism: Protopterus annectens; assembly: GCF_019279795.1. Lineage (NCBI taxonomy): Eukaryota > Metazoa > Chordata > Ceratodontiformes > Protopteridae > Protopterus > Protopterus annectens. The sequence continues at coordinate 1,234,456,502 of NC_056732.1, read as the reverse complement.
TGTACTTCAGAGCGCATGCTAATGCAAAACCTGTTACCTACACATTTTTCTAAGTTTAAAAGAACAATATTTAAAATCTGGCCCTGATCCTAGCCCCCGCCCATTATTTTTGGCTTTGTCCAGCATTCTTGCGCTACAAGTTAACAGTTCAGTGACATAGGGCTGGAAAGGCATCTTGTATAATTAAGACCATAGTAAAATATCTTTTATCCAAGATTTGGAGAGGTGTGGAGCTATAAATAACTACTTTCCAAAAAATAATTATTTTAATTATTTAAATTCTGCTTAAATGAGAAGATATGTACCTACCATAACGTTCCATGTTAGTTGTCTTCTCTCGCCTTCTTTCTTACTGGATGGGTTCGGAGCCGAACCTCGTCTCCGACTCGGCCACTACTAAAGCTCGAGAACTAATTTTACCGGCTCGAGGCAACCCTATATACCATGATGCTAGGCGGTAACTCCCCAGATCTCGTTTGGAAGCTGAAAACCCAGCATAGGCCAAATAGTCCTCCAACTGGAAAGGAGGAGGAAGGAAGATAAACCCCCAGAGGTCGCTATCTACGCTATAGCTACCCTAGGACCACCTAGATGGTGAAAGAGGAATATAAGGACCCTTCAAAGAAGGGAAGATCTTTTCAGTCTATCCAGGCTAGGGGGATGGTGGGTGGGACGCAAGAAAGAAGGCGAGAGAAGACAACTAACATGGAACGTTATGGTAGGTACATAACCTCTCAATGTTAAGTTGTCAATCTCGCCTTCATTCTTGCTGGATGGGACCGTGTCCCTAGCACCTTCATCCTGGGTGGCTCATTGGAACAAACTCTTGAGAACGGTGGAACCAAAATTTGCCCTGTTTCTGGAGGCCATGTCCAATCTGTAATGCGAGACAAAGGTATGAGGAGAGGCCCATGTGGCTGCTGCACAAATAGTGTCTATCGGCAGTCTAGCTTGAAAGGCTGTTGATGTAGCTAGTACTCTGGTTGAATGGGCTCTTGGCCTAGAAGGCAATTGTTTACCTCGGAGATGATAAATACAAGTGATCACAGAAGACAGCCACCTAGACAGGGTTACCTTGGATACTGGAAGGCCTTTCTTATTCTCTGCATAAGATAAGAAGAGTTGATCAGATTTCCTGATTTGTTTAGTTCTGTCCAAATAGTATCGGAGTTGGCGATGAGCGTCCAGACAATGTAGTTTTTGCTCCGCCCTGTTTGAATAATTTGGGAAGAAAACTGGGAGGTCAATTGATTGATTTAAATTTGTCTGCGAAGCCACCTTGGGTACAAAAGAGGGGTTAGTTCTTAGAGAAACTCTGTCTTTGTGAAAAACTAAATAAGGAGGACGAATGCATAGGGCATGAAGTTCAGATACTCTCCTAGCTGATGTAATAGCGACTAGGAAGAGTGTTTTCCAGGAAAGTAATTTCAGTGAACAGGAAGCTGCAGGTTCAAAAGGAGGTAGAATCAAAGATGATAAAACTAAGTTTAGATCCCACTGTGGCGGAGGATCTTTGATAGGGGGTTGAGTAAAAAGATACCTCTAAGGAACGCTTTGCACAGTCTATGGGACATGATGTTGCCATCTGACAGGCCTATGTGAAAATTTGAAATGGCTGCCAGCTGAACTTTCACTGTGGAAGAAGATCCTGAATGAAAAATTTCAGCTAGGAAATCCAAGACCGAGTGAATAGGGGCAGTGAAAGGATCTATATTTCTAGCCTTTGCCCAGAAGGAAAAAAATGTTGCCATTTACTAGTGTAGATCCTTCTAGTGGAAGATTTAAGGGAAGCTACTATAATATCCCGGACGGGATTTGAAATCATAGGAAGCCTGGCTAGGGATGGAAGAGGAGCAACCAAGCAGTGAGGTTGAGAGAATGGAGGGATTGGTGCAGCTGCCCCGACAGATGGGTCAAAAGATCTGGCACTGGATCCAGATACCAAGGCTGCTCCAAGAGATAATGATGCAGGAACGAAAACCATATCTGTCAAGGCCAATAAGGGGCAATGAGAATCATCTTTGCTCTCAAGGCGGTTGCTTTCTGAATAACTTGTGTTATTAACGGAAAGGGGGGGGCGTAAAGAAGTCCCTGAGGCCAATCGTGGACGAGAGCATCTCTGGGGGGATGGCCTGGAAGGGGGAAGAGGGTGAGGAAGTCGGGGCATTTGCTGTTTTGAGGTGTAGCAAAAAGATCGGAGCAAGGAAGGCTCCACTTCTGAAAAATCTCTTCCGTCACAGATTGTTTGAGAGACCACTCGTGTGGCATGAGAATAGCTCTGCTCAACCTGTCCGCTATGATGTTGGACTTCCCGGGGATATGTGTGGCTATCAGAAACCGCTGAGAAGAGATCGTCCATTGCCAAAGTCTGAGTGCTTCTCGACACAGGGGATAGGACTTGGTTCCGCCCTGCTTGTTGATATACCACACTATGGACATATTGTCCGTTTGGATTGCAATAGTCCCCAGGGGAAGAGAGTCGTGGAGGGCTTGCAATGTCAAAAGCACTGCTCTCATCTCCAGGACATTTATGTGCAGGTGGCATTCGAAGGGTTGCCATGTGCCATGGACTGTCCTGCCCTGAAAATGCCCCCCCCCACCTGATCAGGGAGGCGTCCGATGTGACCGTGGCGACCGGGGAGGGGGGGATAAAGGGTCTGCCTTGGTGGACTTGAGGGGACACCATCCACCAAGACAGATGATTTTTGCAAGCTGGAGTTATCATGATCTTGTGAGTCATAGGGAGTTGTTGGAAAGACCACTGGGCGAAAAGCATCCACTGAAGGAGATGCATGTGAAAACGGGCAAGAGGAAGGAGTGTGATGGCAGCCGTCATGAGACCTAATACTTTCAGAACATACCTGGCCTGAATTTTGTTGATCTGAAGAAGGAGATGGACATGATTTTGAATATCTAAGACCCTTTGCTCTGTTAGCCTTGCTGAGAGCTGCACGGTGTCCAGGTTGGCGCCTATAAAGGTAATAGACTGGCAAGGCGACAAAGCAGACTTTTCAAAATTTATGGAAATTCCTAGCTCCTTGCAAATGTGAATGGTGCAATCCCTGGCCTGAAGAAGTTGACGTCTGGTGGTGGCAGTGAGGAGCCAGTCGTCTAGATATGGAAACACCTGGAATCCTTGACGTCTCAGGTGAGCTGTAACCGCTGCCATACATTTGGTGAACACTCTGGAGGCTGTAGTGAGACCAAAGGGCAGGGCTCTGAATTGGTAATAACTGACCCCCAGCCGAAAGCGGTGAAACCTTCTGGATCACCTGTGAATTTGTATGTGATAGTAGGCATCCTGAAGGTCTACTGAGCACATCCAATTGTCCTTGCTCAAAAGAGGTAGAATGGACTGTAGAGTGACCATCCGGAATTTTGGTTTTTATTACAAACTTGTTTAGTTTGCTGAGATCCAATATTGGCCTCCAGTCCCCTGTTTTTTTTGGTACCAAAAAGAACTTTGAGTAGGCTCCGGATCCTAGTTGGTCTGCTGGGACTGGTTGGATGGCTCTCTTTGTTAGCAGTTTTGATATTTCCAGTCCTGATTGTTCCCTTAGACTGGGTGGAACGTCTGGAAGGGGCCCCTTTCTCTGAGTTGGGGTTTGGATAAAGGGAATTTTGTAGCCCTCGGATATGATCGACTGTACCCATTTGTCTTGAGTAAGGGAGAGCCAGGCTTGTGGGTACAGCGACAATCTTCCCCCGACTGCCTCCAAAGGTGGACAGTCGGGCAACACCTCAGGGGAGCTGGAAGGGTTTGTCAGAGAGAGGCTCTCTGCTACCCTGATTCTGCGGACCCCCTCTGCCTCTTGGGCGGTGTCTGTTGTTGTTACCCCCTCTGCCTCTAGGGGGAAACTGACCTCTTGCGTCAGGCGTGACTCCTTGAGATTTGCGGAACCACATTTTTCCACCCTTTTGATCCTCAGGGTATGATCTAGAAGGGGTGGAGAAACAGACTCCTATGGCAGAAAGAGTTTTGCCATCTTGCTCGCATCTGGTCAAGGTCTCTTTCACTTGAGGCCCGAACAACACCGAACCATCAAAAGGGGAGTTAGTGAAGGACGCCTTGAAGGGGTCCACAAAATTGCAAAGCCGCATCCAGGCGTGACGCCTTAAGGCTACACCTGTGCCTGCGGCCCTACTCGCTCCATCGGCTGCATAGGAAATGAGCTGCATGGAGGAGTTAACAATGGAGTTTAGGGTTCCTAGCTGTGAGTTAATTTTGTCTTGGGACCCAGCAGCTGACGGATCCTGTAAAACCTCACCCAGCTCTTTGAGAACATCTCTCTGAAGGCGGGTGAAGTGACACAAATAATTCAGCGAAAGCAATGACAAAGGTCGCTGATGAAAACATCCGCTTACCGTACCTATCCATAGTCCTAGATTCCTTGTTAGGAGGATGGATATGCACTGAAGGATCGGCTAGTTCCTTCTTGGTGGCTGCAGCCACCACCATGGAATCAACCGGGACACCTTTGCTTAAAAATTGTTTATCAGATGGAGCTGTTATAAATTTGGAAGGCCTCCGTGGGGTGGGTTCCACCGAATCAGGGGCCGTCCATGCCTTCTGTGCCACCACTTCCATAAGGGGGTCGAAGGGCAGAAACACCCAGGAGGTGGAGGGTCGAGAACCAAATGCTTCCAGGTAAACCGACTCGTCCTCGGAAGGATTAAGGGAAGACCAGTTCCCCCTCTGTTTAAGGATTTCAAGGATGTCTGAGAAAGAGACATCCTCAGAGGGGGACCTTGGGGATCCTTCCAACTCATCCAAGTCGGTATCCGATGTAATGGACTCTTACATGTCCTCTTGCGCGGAGGTTCACCTGATGGGTCAGGAGAAGCCTCGGAAGAGGAAGAAATTCCCAGTGGGGAAACCTGAGGCATTGGATCTCTGGGTCCAGGAGCAAGAGAGTGGAAAGAGGCGTCAGCAGGCACTGTAGTGGGAGGAGCTGATGGAGCTGACCGTTGACCAGGCACTGGGGCTAGTACGCTCCTCATCACTTCGAAGGCTCCTCTATCAGGCAGGCCAGAGGGCTCCCGCTCCGAAGAACTAGGAACCCTGAGCCGCACCGACCGGGACGGCTCCGAAGCAGATGTCGGGGCCGAGCTCACCAGCGCCGACGCTCCGAGAGGGAGAACGGGGTCGGACAAGGGTCCGATGCCACTCGCCCCCTCGGAGCCGGCGAGAGAGTTCAGGAGCCTGGAACCCCCCAATGAAGGCACCATGGAGGAGATCGGAGCAGAGGATGATGGAGCCAAAGGGGGAGGTATCGGCTCCGACGCCACAATGGTCACGGCTCTGAGGAGCTCCGGCTCCGAACTCTGGTGGAGAGTCGAAGGAGGAATAGTAGGTGGAGCCGATATAGCCGCTGTCTGATGAGACGGGCTGTGAAGCATTTGGGCCAGTGCTTGAGATTTTAAGAATCTACTGACCACTCTCTCAAGGTCATGGTCGGAAAGCCTGGACGACCGAGAAGAACCGCTCGGAGAGCAAGGGTGACCTCGGAGCCGAATGGATGGATTCCAATGATAGGGATCTGGACCTCTTTCGTGTAGAAGCTATCGAGATGGGTGGAGCTGTAGACACGTCGGCTCCAGCCACAGCCGACTGTGAAAGTTGAGTCTCAGAGGTATCGGCTCCGAGTGGAGCCGATGCAAGAAGCTGCGACGCCGATGCATCAGCTCCAGCCGGAGCCGATCGAGTGGCAGATGGTGAGCCACCAGCCGAAGGCTTAGAACTCTGAGCTGACGGTTTGGTTGGCTTCGAGGGCTTCCCCGGCAAGGACTTAGCCGGGGAACCCTCGGGCTTCAATAAGCCCCTTAAGATTAGTTTATTCCTGCACTCCTGCAGGACTCTTGGACTGAACGCATGGTACACAGAACAAGAGTCCTGCAGGTGCAGGGGTCCCAGGCAGTAAACGCAAGACGTGTGACCGTCTGTCAGAGACATCTTCTGACAGCACGAGTCACACTTCTTGAAGCCTGAGACCTTTGTATCCTTTGATATAATGCTGTCGAAGTAAAGGGCCAAATTTAAACAACACACACACACCAAATCCAAACAGACAGGGATACAGGGGTACATACACAGACCACACCCACAGCACAGAATCCCTGTGAGAAGACTAGGAAAAGAGCAGGGCCTAAGGCCTAACCTAGTGGAAGGGAAGAATAATTGGGATAAGGGGACAAAAAATAACACTAACGGGGAAAAATTTTTAGTTTAACCGTTAGACTAAGCTATACTATGAAAAAAAAAAAAAAAAAGGGGGAAGGCTAAGTAGAAAGAGTGCGATTTTGAAACAAAATCTAACACTTACCAGGAGCCAGTAAAAAAGCACCTCGCTAGCGAAAGCAGCAAACGAGATCTGGGGAGTTACCGCCTAGCATCATGGGATATAGGGTTGCCTCGAGCCGGTAAAATTAGCTCTCGAGCTTTAGTAGTGGCCGAGTCGGAGCCGAGGTTCGGCTCCGAACCCATCCAGTAAGAATGAAGGCGAGATTGACAACTTAACATTATTTGTTTAGTGACCTGTGTGGTAAGAATACTTTGTGCTTTCCTACTCTGTTCCATCTACTTGCATTAAGTTTGCTTTGGGCCCTTAGTCTTGTTCATTAACAGATGTGGGAAGATTGTTTTTCTGTGTTACTCTGCATTTCTATTTTCACAAGTAGAATTACTTGTAAAAGCTATCCATTTGTATTTCAAACCCTGCTGGATCATAGTATTGTAGTTTAATTCACAAAGTTGTGCAATCCTAAGAGGTTTTGAGCCTTAGTCGCTTATTATTGCATTTTTCCATAAACAGTGTTACTGGTATATTTCTGCATAGTCTGGTGCTTTAAACTCTAGTAGAAGGTCAACAGTGAGAGAACCGTCTCTGCTCCAGTTTGTGCTTCAGAGCTTTTACATTCTGCTTATCTTTTACCTGCTTAAAGTTGCATTCTGTGTCTGCCACATCCCCCAGTAACACATTAAGTGAAACTTTCTGAAACAGCAATTATCTCATGTTTACTGACAACCACTTAATCCTTAAAGCAGCAGGCACAGTATGCGAATGGTTTGTACATACACAATGACACTGGAGGCAAAACTCTTGCACAAAAGTGCACATCAGGTTGTTTAAACCACATACACAATACTCACCTGACACAGTACATCACACACACACACACACACACACACACACACACACACACACACACACAGACTAACATATGCTGAGGTACTAAAAAGCAATCTTCCTAAACAACACAGATTGCCTAGATCACCCATTGTCAAATCTATGCCTCAGCAAGCCCAAAGGCACTCAGAAAAAATAATACCTACCACCACACATAACTGTAACTCTCAGTAGAGTCCCAAACACTAAGTCCCTAAGTCAAGGGAACACACTTCCCAGGACTCTCGTCATAGGGGACTCCATTGTAAGATATACCGATTCCCCTATAACAGGCTGAAGAAGGAGAAGAGAACTGTCAGTTGCTTACCTGGAGCCAGAAATCACCAAATCACACATGCACTCAAGTCATTAAGCCACAGGTATCAGTATGATTCTATCATAGTCCATAAATGGTGTAAATTACCTGAAATGTATCTCTCTGGATTATATGAAGAGAGACATTATAGAGCTTTCAGACCATCTCTGTCTGGATGGTATGAGCCTAGCACTGAGCAGCATATTACCTTCACAGAGGATGATGCCACAACATGAGTGAAAAAAATGATTCAATTCAACAATTGGCTGTCTTTCTGGTGTCAATCTAAGGGGATCCAATATTTGTCAGTTTGGTTAACAAACTAGGTTGCCTTACCAAAGATGGTCTGCACCTCTCCCCTCTAGGCTTTTGAATACTGACTAAAACTTTATCCATAGCTTCATAGGTGTGTACTAGGCTAATGGCCCTGGAGCCTTTACAAGCCTAGCCCATGGGATTACCCTGGCATAGTGCCACCCAACCTTTGTTCCTAGTGCCTCTGTCGAGTAGAGCCACTGGTGTGATCCCCGGAGTGAATTTTCTATTTCCCATCCACTCATCAAGATTTCTCTTGAAGAGGGCCAGTGAGGTGCTCTGCTTGACATGTATGGGAAGTCTATTCCATAGCATGGGCAGCCTCTGAGTTATGAACCTGTCCCTCAGCATGTTCTGTTGATTGTGGTAAGGAGGTTGAGGTCTCTGCAGCATGTGGTGTGGAGGGATTGGCATTCCTTTAGATGTAGCATCCACCCTCACACTGCCTTTTTTAGGAAATGCCAAATTAACAAACCATAGCAAAATCAACTCAACTGAAACTCACTGTACTTCTGCTCAATGCCAGGAGCCCAAATAAAAAAACAACACTCTCTCCAAGCCCTTCCCCCATTTGAGAACATAGACATTTGTGTAGTTACCAAGACATGATTCAAAGCAGCAGCCAGTACCCCTGCAATGCAAGGTTTCTGTGCCTTCCACACTTTTAGATCAGTAGCTGCACAGAAAAGAGGTAAAGGCGGAGGTGTCTCAATATACATCAATAACAAGCATACCTCTAGGTAGTATGACGGACAGAGGCAGTCAGTAAATCGCCACCTATACAAATCAAATTTGTTTGAACCCTGGCTCTAGACTATTGTCGCTGCTGAAATGATACCCTGAACCCATGTGCATAAATGGGAAAAAGGAGTTGTAGATGAACGGATTTGGGTTGCACAGCTAGTCGTACAAGGGCCCTAGTGGTCATTAGCCTAGTAAAAACATATGAACCTATATTTGCTCTACATTTTTCATAGTCCTGCATTTCTCCTTCAGTTGTTTTAGTTATTTTTTTTGAGTGAAGCCCAACTAAAAGGTTTTAATCAGAGGACTATCTAGTAAATGAGCTATAACATACTTTGGGTAAGACTGAATCTTTATCCCGGTTACTCTACATAAAACTGTGCCTAAAGCAGCTGAATTACAGCTTGTAACCATAGAGTTGTAATCACAGTTGATAACATGTTGACCTACACTTGTCTGCATTCTCTGACAACTTTATTATTTTTTTCTTCAAACCAGTACTACAGATACTTGGAGCTAGAGCCTCCATTTGGTTAATAATCTCATCTGGTGCTGCACTGGCTAATATTGCAGATGTATACATCCTCTGCTCAAACCTCTCCAAATATCAAAACTCATTATCAGAAAAAGTACTCAGGTCAGGTGTTTTCCTCTGACCCCTTAGGAACAGATACTGTTATAACAACAAGGTCAGCCTTTGGGATTTTATATAGACAATTTCCTTCCTCCTAAACCCTGTAAAATTTAATAGGATTCTTTCGGGCAGCTGACTGAGAATCAGAGAAAATGTAATGAAAGGAATTAGTAACTGCTAGCCCAATTTCTTCCCAAATACTACATTCAGAAAAATCCTACCACAATAGATAGGCAGTTTCCCATCATTTCTCATGCCAACTTGACTGATATGGACATATTGAGACAATGTAGCAATTGCTTCATGTATACTGACAACCATTTATTCCTAAACAAACTAATACCCTATGTGAGAGATGCAAATACACTGTGGAATTGGAGTCAATTCTCTCATGTAAAAATAAACTAGACATCAAATAGGTTGTCAGCACACACGCTTCACCTCTCACACAAATTAAGATCATGACACAAACCCACATACGCTGAAGTACTGACTAAAAGCCTACCAAGATTACAGAGACCCTTCAAAAGCACACCACACACACCCCAAAGCATAAAGAAACCACTACACACATCAACACACACACACACACACACACACACACACACACACACACACACACACACACACACACACACACACACACACACACCAGTGCCTCAAAAAATAAGCACCTAAGGCAAAACACAGCAAATGTCTTGGTCAAAGGTGACTCCATAGTGAGACACACAGATGTCTCCCTCACCAGACTGGAAAAGGAGAAGGTCATGGTCAGCTGCCTATCAGGTACTAGGATCCGACAAATCATGCATGCACTCAAGTCACTCAACAACAAGCACCATTATGACTCTATCATATTCCATGAGTGAATGACTTGAGATGTACCTCTCTGGACTATATGAAGACAGACATGACAGAACTCTATGATTGTGTGTCCCAGATTGGTATGTCACTAGCCTTAAGCAGTTTCCCACCCCTAAAACCAAAACTAAGGTGTATTGGTGCAAGTTAAACTGTAAACCAACACAAAGGAACCGTAGATACTGTATTTTAACGTAATACAAAATATAAAATCATCCAGAATAAAACATGTTAAGCACTTTCATCATATTAAAATGACTTCATCAGAACAACTGCTCAAAGTTACAATCCACATTTAAATAGAATCCCAAAAATCCCTGCACATCAGTTAATGCACTAATTAATCAACATTTGAACATTTAAAGCACCACATACCAAATGTTTAACAAATTTTCCTAATGTTCATACAATTGTCATATTAAATTCACATATATTATCACATGCTTCATATTTATACACACAGGGGATGTTGTTTGATGAAAACATCTACCTGCAAGTTTCAAAAAATCAAATTAATATAGTTTATCAACGAATAGATGGCTATTTGGAAGAATATCTACTAGAACAAAGAATTACATTTGAAACTTACAATTTCTTGGTTAATACACATCCTAGGGTTCCTGCCTTCTTTGGGATACCAAAAATCCATAAAAATATTCAGTTCCCTCCATTTAGACCTACAATTTAGTTGTCTTTGTGGATAGAAGTTGTAGACACATTTTGGAAAGAATACCACATATCCTGAAAGACTCATGGGATTTTTTGGGACAGCTAAAATCTGAGTTATGGTCTGATGATGTCATTTTTTTAACCATAGACATACAGGACCTATTCACATGTATACCTAGGATTGAAGGGATGGAATTTTTTGAGGACATTTTACAGACTTGCCCCACGTTTGACCGTGGACAACTTCAGCTGATTTGTGAGATTACGACTCATGTTTTAGATAGTTTATCAACAAATCAAGGGTGTTGCCATGGGAGCTGCCTCTGCCCCTTTATATGCCAATTTGGTTCTGTTTGGCTGGGAACTACGATGGGTGTTTAACAGCAAATCTTGGGCTGATATACTCACATATCAGAGATTCTTGGATGATATTTTTATTTTGTGGAAGGGGAAGGAAGAAGACATTACCCTATTCATGGAATATTTGAATCAAACATCTTTTTTGAAATTCACCTATGATGTGAACAAATCAGAGACTAATTTTCTAGATGTGAAGATCTCTAAGACAAAATAAGGTTTTAAATCTAATGTATACCGCAAACCAACATTTTGTAATGCTTATTTATATTATTTAAGCCACCACCCTAAAAAACAGAAAACAAGTATAGTTAAAGGTCGGCAATTAGGGAGGCTAGAATGACCTCAGAGAGAGAAGATGTAATAAAAAGGGCTTGAATTTTTAAAAAAATATGTTCTTTGAGAGAGGGTATCCACCTAACATAGTTGAACTCCATTACTGTGGAGGTGCTTGGTGAATGGGGGAAGAGATATAAACCCCTGTTGGGTAGTACACACACTATGGTTAGTTTTAAGATGGATAAAACTGTTGATGGAATGGATAAAGCAGGGGACATTTTGGAACAGGATGGTCCTATGAATTCTAACAATAGGAAATATAAACAAGCGTGTGTTTTCAACACAGTCCCCTGTCCAACCAGATTAAACAGATTTTATGCAAAAATTGGGGCATATTTAAGGTAAACAATAAGGTATATAATAAGGTGGGGACAAACCCATCTTTTCTATGAAGGTTGGCAGTAACATAAAATTACATGGAGAAAATTAGAGTAGATGGGACACAGGATAGGGGTACTATCAAACCCTGTGGACGTTGTTCTTATTGTGGGTACATCCTTGAGGTACATTCGGTAACCTTAAAAAATAGAATTGGTAGTGTTATATATTTAAGGAAAGGGAACTGTTATACCAACAAGATAGTTTATATTGCATTATGTAACACCTGTGATGGATTTTATATTGGGAAAACAGAGAGAGCCCTGAAGTGTAGAATATATGAACATTTATATTAAATTAAACATCAGAAGGAAACTAATGCCCTCTATAGGCACAGTCAGGTTTGCAGTGAACACACTGGCTTTAAATTTGCCATTGTGGATATAGTGAACCTGGATGTGGGGGGGGGGGGGGGTTGGAAAAAACATTTATATAAAAAGGAATTAATGCGGCAGCTTAGGCTGGCTGCAAATTTCCATCCTGGATTAAATCATATCTATATTTTCAGTCTTAACGAAAAGGGCTAATCAAATCAGATAATGAACATTATTTCTATTTTATACAGGTTGAATTCATTTAATTGAGCAATATACAAATTATTTCATTTTCAAGCTGAATGCATTTTTATGTAAAACTTCTGTTCGGAAAATTTGTGTGTATAAATATGAAGCATGTGATAATATATGCGAATTCAATATGAAAATTGTATGAACATTAGGAGAATTTGTTACAAACAAATTTTTGGTATGTGGTGCTTTAAATGTTCAAACGTTGATTAATTAGTGCATTAATTGATGTGCAGGGATTTATGAGAGACTATTTAAATGTGGATTGTAACTTTGAGCAGATGTTCTGATTAAGTCATTTTAATATGATGAAAGCGCTTAACATGTTTTATTCTGGATGATTTTATATTTATTATATTAAAATACAGTATCTACGGTTCCTTGGTGCCTTTATTTTTGGTTTACAGTTTCCCACCCTAACCAAAGATAATGCCACAATAGAAACAAAAAAACGATTGACTTCAACAACTGACTTTGCTTCTGGTGTCAGTCCAAGGGGATCCAGTATCCGTCAGCCTGGGAGGATATGGTAGATGGACCTCGCTGCTTTGCTAGAGATGGTCCTCACCTGTCGCCCCAAGGCTTTCAGATACTGGCTGTGAAAATGTTAGGTACTGCCAGCTATGCCAGGAGAAGTAGGGCAATGGATGTGTAACATATGCCAGCATAGCTAGCTGGAAATTTGTAAAGAATTATATGTCATTTCTATATCAAACTGATTTGTACAGATACTTGTGTTGAAAAATGTATTTGTAACACTGCTTGTGCTAAAAAAATGCAGCAGTGGGTGCTGGCTGTATTGTAACTGATTAAAAGTATATGTTTTAACAGAGGAAACTGGAAGAGAAGAGGTTAAGAATAGCCTCAGCTGCTAACTTTTAGAAAAATATCCTGAAATTAAATTACCTGATTTAAGCCATATACATTGCATCTTACAGTTCTGATTGCAGCCAGAGACTAAATGTCTGTGCCAGTGAATGGTTTATTAGCTCCTGTAGGAAGAGTGGAAGTGTTTTAAGATTTTATAGCTTCCAGACGCTACAACACATCTCAGCAAAGCTCTGTGTGTATGGTAACACATGTGCTAAATTCTTTTTCAGTTTCTAGCAATGGGGGAACCAAATGTCAGATTACCAGATGTATGTGATGCCTCAGCTAACTTTTAGAAAAATATCCTGAAATTAAATTACCTGATTTAAGCCATATACATTGCATCTTACAGTTCTGATTGCAGCCAGAGACAAAATGTCTGTGCCAGAGAATGGTTTATTAGCTCCTGTAGGAAGAGTGGAAGTGTTTTAAGGTTTTATAGCTTCCAGATGCTACAACACATCTCAGCAAAGCTGTGTGTGTATGGTAACACATATGTGCTAAATTCTTTTTCAGTTTCTAGCAATGGGGGAACCAAAAGTCAGATGACCAGATGTATGTGATATCATTCTGCAATCTAAAAATGATGTTTTAATACCAGATGAGAGACAAGTCTCAAAGCAGTCTGTTTTAGAACCTGACAAAGAAGGAAGACCACTCGCCTACTTTAAATGACCAGGGAATAGTAATTCTTTAGATCAGTCAGAAAAATATAGTGAGATTAGTTAAGTACTGTTTTTCTGTATCTGTGTGAATCTATTCATTTGTGTTACGTTAATATTAATTTCCTGTGATTGAAACACTGGTGTTTATTGTAAACACATATTTAGTAGTTTCATGTTCTTTTATTACTTATTATTAAATATAATTAAATTTTTATTTGAGGCTGGTCCTTTAGTGAATATTTTAACCTTTGAGAGTACTTGCATGTATTTGGTGACTCTTTGGCCACTCCTGAAATCCTTACGACATTAGTCAACCACTACCATTTCTAGTAATATTAATTTCACACAATATAATTGGGTACTCTTGTAAGAGCATTACAGTAGCTAGCTTTGGAGTGTCTGGTGGCAGTAACTACCTTACAGCCTAGGCAGAAGGAGGCATAGCTATTAAATCTGTGCCAGCCTTTCACAGGGGTGTGTGTGTGTGTGTGTGTGTGTGTGTGTGTGTGTGTGTGTGTGTGTGTGTGTGTGTGTGTGTGTGTGTGTGTGTGTGTGAGCTGTTTGGAGCAGGGACATGAAGCCCTGGTTTTACAGAGAGGGTGCTAGAAGACTTGGCTTGGACACTCGAGTGAGGACTCAGCTCTATAGCTATATCAGTGGAGAGTCTTACTGGGGACCTGGAGGGAGACAGGGGGAGAAATCCAGACCACAGACTAAGTGTGTTCCCTGTGTGCTCTTAAAGGAAATAGTGCTTGATGCAGATAGCTGTATCTGGAAATACTGTGTGCATCTACTTTAATTCCAAGTGAACTTCCCTCTCTAATGTCAGTGGTGAGGATTCAGACTCCTTGACTACGGGCTCTAATGTCAGTGGTGAGGATTCAGACTCCTTGACTACGGGCTCAGACAGGGGACGTCACATTGACAAAGGCCCTTGCCTCCCCCATAGTGCCTTTTTTAGGTAATTGCGAAGCAACAAATTTTCCAAAACAACAAAATTCAGTTGAGATAAACTCAGGGCCATGTTTCTTAATGCTAGGAGTTTCAACATGAAACTGCACTCCCTAGAAGCACTCCTAACCTTGGAGAATGTTGGAGTTGTGCAGTTATAGAGACATGGTTCAACTGCTTTGAGCACCCCAGCCATGCTAGGCTACAAGGCCTTCCACACGTTCAGACCTCAAAATGAACATGAGGGAACTAAAGGTTGAGGTGCATCCATCTTCATTAAAAACCAAATACACTTCAAGATTGGTCAAGCAGCATGACTCAAACAACTCTATGTCCAATTAACAACTGGAAAAGTACCATACCACATCATTTCTAGCAATAGATCCCCCACCATGAACCAGGATAAGTACACCACCTACCTCAATTTATTGGAATCCCTCGCCATACAGCCCAACACCTTAGTCATGGGAGATTTCAACTATCCTTTAATAGACTGGAGGACATACATGAGCAAAAACACGCTCACCCAGAGTTTCCTGGACTTTAACACAACTGCTGCACCCCCACTAAGGCCTCTAATGTACTGAGCATAGTACTCACCAACATTGGGGGGGGGTTGATGTACTTCCCCATGTATGATGCCCTCCCTGGTTAAGTCAGACCACAAATCAGTCTCATTTGAAATAACTACTCAAACCGATACCCTCACAGGAACAAAAATTATACAAAAATTCAAAGCTTACAACGTACTAAGTGATAGTACAAAAAGCTTCATACCACCCACAATAGTAGACACCAAAGGTCACTATCCAGAAGTGTACACTAATGCCCTGTATAAACACTTAAGAGACTCCACAAACTCTGCTGTACCTGAGCAGATCAAAACCAGGTCTTCCTGTAAAAACAGGCCATCGAGGTGGACTTCAACTTTAAACTGATTATATAACACAAGGAAGAAACTGTTGTCCAAAAGCAAGAGTGATGTCACTCTGCAGAGGAAGAGCTCCCTCCTAAGCCTAAACAGGAAAATCAGAAATCTTGTAAAGTCTTCTAAAGCAAATTATGAAACTAAAATCACATCCCTAGCCATTCAAAGGCATTCTTTAACTGCATTAGAAGTCTAAAAGGAAATGCCCAGCTATGTGCCAAACTGGGTGCAAATGAGATCACTCATACTACACAGGAAGATATCACCAACCTGCTAGCTGACAGATTCAGCGTAAACTTCACCCCCCTATTCCCACCTAACATATCCCAAAGAATACCCGACACCAGTCCTCTGCCTAGTATCTCTAGAGAATGGGACATCTCTGCACCTTGCCAAGGCTAAAAACATGGTCTTAATGGGACCAGATGA
This sequence comes from Protopterus annectens, assembly GCF_019279795.1. Lineage (NCBI taxonomy): Eukaryota > Metazoa > Chordata > Ceratodontiformes > Protopteridae > Protopterus > Protopterus annectens. The sequence continues at coordinate 1,234,440,314 of NC_056732.1, read as the reverse complement.
TATCCCAGGTTGTTTACTAAACAATATAAAACAAGAACTAGCGGACCTACTTGGTGTACTCTTTAATCATAGTTTGAGAACTGGCTATGTGCCTTCAGAATGGAGAACAGCAACAGTAATCCCCCAGCACAAAGAGGGGTCATCAAATGACCCTGGGAATTACAGACCCATAAGTCTAACCAGCCTCATCTGCAAGGCCATGTAAAGAATTATCATTGACCTCACAAACAAAGATATAGGCGATCTCCAAATGCTGGACCCAACCCAGTGTGGCTTTGTTAAGGGTAAATCATGCTTAATAAACCTGGTAAACTTCTTTGAGAATGTCACCAAAGCCATGGATGAAGATAAGGCAGTACACACAACTTACCTCGACCTTGCCAAGGATTTTGACACAATTTCCCACTCTGCCATCATTGAGAAACTCTCCCAGATAAGGATTAACCCTTATGTTACTAGATGGGTAGCCAAGTGGCTCACCGACAAAACATACACTGTTAAAATTAGTGACTCTACCTCCACCAGTAGACCCATTACCAGTGGAGTACTGTTTGGCATCTATTTCACTGCTTGGCATCTATTTCACAGAAGTCCAGGCCAAAGTAGATGGCCTTTGGCTCATCAAGTTCGCTGATGATTGCAAACTGGGAACAATCACAGAGTCCCCAACTATGTCAACATATTACAAGAAGGGCTAACAGAAACAGATGATTGGTGCCAAAGCCATGGTCTAAAACTAAATGCAAAAAAATGTATTATTACTCCCTTTGACAAAACAGAATTCCCTACAAATTGCAATACTGAAGTCACCCCCCTGAGTTCCAACCCAGTAGTGCGAGACTTGGGAACAATCTGAACTTTGACCACAAAGTTTCCACAGTGGTAAACAAAGCCTAATAAGCAAGGTCAATAGCATCCAGGTCAATGGATGTTACAACTCCACTGTACTCGACTCTCATCAGACCACTAAGTGTATAATGCACCCTTTTGCATACCTCTCACCAGACACCTGCAGCACCTGAAGAGGACTCGGAGGTTTCTCACTAAGAAAATGCAGGGACTGCAAACCATGACCTATGTGGACAGGCTGAAAGCCCTTTTACTTTACTCAGTATCTTATAGACTGCTGAGAGCCGACTTGTGCTTGGCCTATATGGCAATCTCCAACCCTGCCCTAATGGAAATGCTGCATATCCGCAAGCCAAATGGCTCAAGAGTCACTCGCTCCAGAGATCTCAACCTAGTTTGTGACATTAACAGATCACGCTGGAGAGACAGCTACATCTCCCAGAGACTGATGCTTCTCTGGAATAGACTCCCTATTCACATAAAACAGAGCTCCTCACTGACCTTATTCAAACACAACCTAGATAACTGGATGGGAGACCACAAATTCACCCCTGGAGTGGCACCCTTGTCCCCCATGGACAGGGGAGGGGCAGCCGGTGTTGATCAGACACCTGCTCTGTTCATAAATTCATTCTCAACTACCCAAAAAAGAACAAATGGGGATACTTGGGATTAACATGGCTAGGCTTGCAATGGTTCTAGGGCCGCTAGCCTAGTAACCTCCTGTGAACCTACAAGAAGACACATTTAGCATCTTCACCTCTGTATATATAATCGTGGGAAAGAAAAAGCCTTAGAACAACATTCAAAACATTGTTTCACAAAATTTAGGATATCAACAAAGGAATAAGATGAAAGAATGTTATCACTAAAATATGTATTAACCACAGCAGGATTCAATCTGATTTGAATAAACTAAAGTCTCAAAATCTGCATCTTCATTAAAAATGAAGCAGTCACAATCAGAGACCCTTTTCTCTCCTGTAGCATCTGTAAAGGAAGTTTTTTTTTAGGACTGACAAACTCTACTACCTCTGACTAAAACATTCTTGCACAAACCTAATATAATAAAAACTAGCAGCCTCCAAGTACATATATGTGTTAAACATTCAGTCACCAAAGGTTTGCGTACCGATTACCACAGAAATAAGATGGGCCTCGATAATATGTCTGCTCCCATCTCAAGCATCTGGTTCCTGGCTGCCTGCACAACAAAAAATTCAGGAGGAGGAGAAGGTAAAATATGGAGTGCATCCAGTGACTTACTAGGAAACAGAGAAATGTTTGTCCTAGCCCAGATGTTGGGCCCAGAGCACTTATTTCACTTATTTATCATTTGTCTGCTTGTTTGTTTGTTAACTGGGTGAATGGGTTGGCATTACAACCACAAGTGGGCCATGAGGTGTTTACAATAAAGCACAGCAACTGTAACAATCAGATGTAAAATTAAATAGTAAGTATATAAGCAATAAATCCTTTGTCTTCAGGTACCATTCTTGATACCAGTTCAGAGATCAAAAGAGTCTGCTTGACTATCACTAGTCCCTCCACAAACCTGGTGCTAGCAGTGGGGGAAATTGAAGGAACAGCATATTGAACTGACAGCTTTCTGCAGCGAGGGGAAGTAGGCCCCTGCCACAGGATGGGCCACTGCCTCCAGGCATGGACCTTTCACTCATCACCCACTTCCTAGTCCTGAATGGTACTTAAATGTTTTAACCTCCTATCACATCACTCTCCAAATCTGTTCCTGTTTAAAGGATTTACACGAAATGAGACATTAAAGCAGAAATAGTAGACAGATTAGGAGATAAAGAAAGAAGCCCTCTATGCTTACGAAGTTTGTAAATTCCTACGCTAAAAATTTTTTTCTGTTAAAAGTGATGTAATCACCTCAGTTGCTGCCATCAAAACTAGCAGTTAAGGAAATAATCCAAGGAGGATGTGATGCTTGAAGGAGTACATGCTTGTAAGTTTATCTAGGGATGACTCAAGAAAAACACAACACAAAGCAATACAATTTTAAATGGAATCCCGGGTATCACCAAAACAATACAAAACATTCAACACTCTTTCAGATATCGCCTTCTGAAATAAATGGCAAACTACACAAAGCTGGCAAATCAACTATTCAGTTCTGCAGCAGAACAGAACTAAAATGGGAATGTCACTGCTACCTTATTATAGGTGGGCTCCCTCTAATAGCTGTGGCACAACACCACAGCTGAGTACTCCACGAACATCTGACTATTAGAACAGACCTGGTCAAAAAATCAGCACCTGTCTATGCCATCATTCCAGACATATTATTATTGCATCTATATCATATCACGGACAGCTTAGGTTGTCGAATCCTAAAACATCGACACCTAAGAGTTGAATGCTGACAATTGCGAATGGCCACATAATCAAATTATTTCCTCAGGAAAGAATTTGCGTGGCTGTCCGTAAACAAAATAAACACACCCAAACATAGTGGGGGGCTTTGCCTCCACACACCCCTATGTGGGAGGCTATGCCCCACCACACCCCCTAACTAAATACACCAACTCTGAGATCGCTCTACATTGGGGAAAGGACAAATCCCCAATAATGGCCATGCAAAATCTTTTCCGAGGAAAGAGTCTGATTATATGGCCGTTCGCTATTGTCAGCTTTCGAAGCTTAGGTGTCGATGTTTAAGCTTTCAACAACCTAAGCTGTCGATAATACAATATAGATCCTTACTATTTCCTGCAGTAATGGTCCTTATAAAGAGCATAAATAACTTACAGGTAATTTGGAAAATAGAGGACATGTAGGTGAATTTACTAGTCTTAAGTTAATATCAAAGTCTATACTTATTTATGGAAAACAAACCAGTTTGCCTACCTGCTTAACAGCAAGATAATTACATACCATCATCAATGATCACAACAAGGTGAAACCAATCTTACATACTTTCTGTGATCCTGTCGAAGCATTCGACACTGGTTAGTTCTAATTAGCCTGTTATGCTCTATGATCTTGCCTGATATGGTCCCTATTTCTCGAACAAGGCTGAAGCGAGAGTGACTGTCCAGCAGTGACATCTCCTTTCCGCCTGGGCATAGTCTTTTCCTTGGTGCCATATCCACACTCTGCTTGACATCTGCCAATAATCTGTCGAGGTTTTAAGTCTCCGCTTTTGTGGTACAGAGATCTTCTTTTTGAGGTCTTGCATGTCTTATCAATTGAGGGTAATTTTTGGCCTTGTGCTATTCAAGCCCGTCACTCTGAGGTGAAGATGTTTTAATTTGAGGTCTGAGTTATTGATGCATGCCTGTTGTGAATTGGACCCTTGAGCCTTAAAGGTCACCTTTTGAGAAGCTCTCCATTTGCTGCAAGTGTGGGGAGTTTTTTCTCCACCTTTATCCTTTTTGGTGAGGAACTTTTGATGTGAGATGAGTTGTGAGAGACGATGTCTCTGCAAGTCTTGATGAGAATCCCTATCCCTTCCCCTGATGGAATAGAAGGTAGTCTGTGATATGATAGGCACATGGGTGTATGAATCTATCTATCTAGATATAGGTCCCTTAACTTCTTCTCTGTGCTAGAAGGATATCCCATTCTGTAGTGCACCTGTACCACGCTTGATGACCACTATTCTGGTGAGTAGGTAACGGTGCTTTCATTTTGTAGGTACACTCATTGTTTTTTGATTGCCTCAGTATATTGTTGCTTATTTCACCAGTTAGTTATGGGTCTGAGACCCTTCTTTTTTTACTATGGCAGTTTCTCTACAAGGAAGGCTAGTGTGTCAGTTCTGCACTCTCTAAGCCCTTCTGTCAGCATCTTCTGAAGATGCCATGTTGTGATCGCGTTTTACTTGGCGCAAGAGGTGCCCACTTCTCACTTGCTGTGACCAGGACTGAGACCTGTGCTGAGTCTGGATATTGACAAGCCAGGGCAAACGACCAGCCCAGTTCTGTCACCCTGTGGTACACAACCCTCCTTCTGATTTTTCTGTTGACATTAAAGCATGGATTAGTATCTATTTCTGAAGCTTATTGCCAGTATTAGTGAAATTGTTTTAGTGTAATCTTAGCCAGCTGTATTTTTCTCTGCTGGCCGAGGGAGTTTCCATCAGGGAAAAGCATGATCTGCCTTAAAAAAATCCACTGCCTTCCTCATCAATGGCTTTGGCTGAACAAGGCAAAAGTGTAACTAAGTTTAAAAGGCATGATATGCCTTGACAAAGCCAACTGTTGGATCCAAAGTCTGCATCCATAGCTTTGCAGATGAGGCTCTGTCAAGCTGATGGGGTCCACATTTTGCAGATAAGGCTTGTGGGACCACAGTGCTGGTGGGACACTGTCGGTGGAGGCACCACTAGTTGTGAATCTTTGATTAAGACAGTGATTAAACTAGCTGTGGATCCAGAGGTAAGATTTCTGGATGAGTTCATGGAGCGCTGACACACGTTCCCTCGGCATGTTTGCTGACAGATGTTTGAGACACCATCAGGTCCTTTGGATGTGGTGGGTTTTGTTTGGGGCAAGTGTTTGTTCTAGACCTGTCCTTCAGGTTTTGCTGAGCACTGAACCTGTCAGCCATGCTTGGGGCTGTTAGTTCACTAATAAGTTCAGGCATAATCATGTTCCTGCAGTTCGTAATCTCAGTCTCTCCACATCCTTTTGTTTGGTTTCTAGCAGTTTAAGGCTGGTTTCTCCCTCTTGACTAAACTTTATTTGATCTTTTTTTGCCTTCTTTTTTTATGATTTTATTATTTTCTTTTACTTCTTTTCTGATGATTTTTTATGAGTTTTAGTTTTTACTTATAGTGCTCTATCTTGTCTTACCTTTTTGTTTTTGTTGTTGAGTGTAGTTATGGCTAGGGTGTTGTAGAGTTGCTCTTGGTACTGGTTGTCTTTGTTTTGCTTGGTTTTGCCTTTATCTGTTGACTCCATGCTGCTGGGCGAAATTGCTTGTAACAGATTCTGTGCGGGAGTACTGTTTTCATTCGGGGTGGGGCCTTGGGAGAGAGGGTGTTTTTAGAAGTTAGAAGTGTGAAGGAGAGAACTGAGAAGTTGTTTACTTTTTTTTTGAGAAGTTCTTTTTCAGGACCTTTCCAGCCAGGACAGGTGGGAGATCTGATCTCCACTGATCAGTTTCATATCTGGTGTTGAACATTGTGAGGGTATCCGGTGTGATGTGATTTTGCCTATGTTATCTCCTCTTGTGGGGATCTCTTATGGGTTCCATGATTGCCATGGTTTTGGAGTTTTGAGTTTCTGATTCCAGAGGCTGGCCTGTTTGACTTTCACAGTGTTCCCAGTCTATATTAGTCCCAGTCTATATTAGTGTTTGGGTGGTGTTATATCCTCTATATGTTTCAGTGTTTTCTTGTAGTGTTTTCAGGAAGGGAAGGTGGTTCTGAGTTTTTGCCTTGTTTGCTGCTACTAATTAAAGCTGCAGCAGATTGCACCTGGATGGTCTCTGATGCATCTCTGATCTGGGTTAACTGGAGCCTTCGTTGCCACCAGTCTTGAGGTGTGGGTGTCCTTGATGAATATGGATACCCCCTCCTTTCTTTTATTGTCCGGCATTTTATGAGGTAAAACCTGAATGAGTGGGAACCCCGATAGCGGGCCTCCAGAGCCTTTTCTTTCTGTCCACTTGTCACCACAGCACCATCATGAGAAGGGCCTCGAGCGTGAAGCAGTTCATTTATTTGTGACTTCTGGCATCTGGCAGCATTTAGCATTACCCTTTTTTTTTTTTGTTTTTTCTAGGTGGTAGGTTTTATTTTTAGAATTTGAGCCACTAAAACTCATGGGGTGGGGGGTGGCATCTTTGCCAATATCCGAATCCCAGGGTTGTGAGGTGGTGCCCTTGCTTAAGCAGCTGGGTTTGTCCAGCATGTCATCCCAGGCAGAGCATTATACTGATCCCTTTGAAATGACACCAGTGTTTAAGCCAATTGTTAAAGCTGATCATCTTATCTCTGTATTGGTGCATCATCTTGGTGAAGGTAGGATACTGCTCAAGGTCAGGGTCATACCTGCCTGGGCTACATAATCAGAGAGCTCCTCAATGTCTCTTTTCATGTAGTGATACATGTCCAAGTATGAGGCTACAAATCTGGATATTAATTCGGTATAGGTCTATGGTATGCTTTATGAAAGTGAATAGAGTCTCAGTTAATGCATAAATGATTTTTTCTAAGTCCATGATCATTTGCAGTGGCAGTTATAAGTGCATATCACGTGCACTTTACCATTAAAGTGAGTCAGTACCCCATGTTGTCACTGTACGATTACCACAAACAAAGTCATATTGGCTTCCACAGATACAGCAAATTCATACATATTTATCAGTTCTATCATTCTTAGATGTGAACTGGTTATCCATACATATATCTAGCAGTCTTAATTAATCTCAGTTGCTTACATAAATGTAATTCAATTAGCACTAAACATATGTTGTGGAGACCTAGGACTCCACAATTTGTTTCTTCCAAAAATCTTTTTTACAATTTAAACAAGAACATCAAATTCACATCAGTTTGCTACTTTACTTGTGTAACTGTTGCTTAAGTACAGTCTTATTTTTAACCCTTGCTACAGTCATAAGGAGACAGGCCCATAGGTAAATACTAAGCTATCAATCTGAAAACTATTACAAGCCTAGCCAATAACCAGTGGTCAGGATCACACCTTGCATCTTATATCACTAAGTTAGTGACCTTAATTGTTATGCCAAACCCTCTTACCCTAATACTATCCATTTGTTAACCAGGTAGGCCCAGTGGACATATAGTCCACTTTCAGGGGTAACCTTGAAGCAATGCTTGGTTAAGTGACTGGCTCAAGATCACACAGCAGTTTGAGGGAATCTCTGTACCACAGAAACTACAGCTTGCAACTCTATCCTCTTTGCCAAATACAATCTCAGATGCTCAGGTCCACCTCCTTAGCAATGATTAATTAATACTGTAAATTTTCCATGAGTACATTATTAAAGAATCTGTAATGTTGAGGCCCCAGAAACATGCCTTTATATATTAACCTATAAATACACACACATACAAATCAGACATGTACAATTTACTTGGCCTCACTTTCAACAATCCTGCAAATGACAGCTTGAAAAAGATGCATCGACTGATGCAAGTTCACAGGAATTTTATTAGTTTAACCATTGGCAGATTTGTTGTGTTGTGTCAGGAAGTACACTGAATAACAGGAGCTGAAAATTCCATATGTTGGAAGCTCATATCCTAAAGCCTTTAGCTCATGCACAAAAGACTGAAGCCATTATGAAATGGACATGTATACCACACTAGGCCTTCTTCAGTGCAGTAATAAAATGCACACAGTCATCATAATAAAGATGAACAACCAAAGACTCAAGACTTGGAAGGGGGAGGCAGCAAGCATGAACATCAACGCTAACAAGGTGTGTAAATCCGTACGGTGTACACAACAATTAAGAAATAAATGTTGTGGTAATTAGTGACTCTGATCAAGAAAACTGACACTGCACTCTCTGCTGTTTGTAAAGCACCTGTCACTGTTGCATGTTTGCCAGATGCTAAAATTATGAATACTATAAACAGAATAAAAAAAAGACCCAAGAGTAGAGCTGATGTGGCAATTTTTAACATAGGAGTAGACAGTCTTGCGAGGTCTTCTCTCTTCAAGATGTAACAAATCTTAAATCTTGGAGTGGATAAGGACTCTGCACTACGTCTGCTGCTTTTGGAATTTTTTTTTCTAATATTAGGGGCGAAAAAGGACTCTGGATTATTAACTGAGCAAAACTAGCAACAGAGTAAATTCCCCTATAGATGTAAGAGTGCTACAGGAAGGTTTAGATAAATCACAGTCCCAGTGCAGCAACAAAAGCCTCACTTTCCATTTAACAGTACAAGCCTGACCCAGCCTCTTCCTCAAGCAATCACCTACTCTCCAGTAGGTGTCACCAATGTAGAGAGCCACACCACCTCCCTTCATCCCAGGATAGGTAAGCTACCATCAATCACTCAAGCCCATCTTTCTCCAAACAGTCCCTCAGCACTAATGCAGATATCAGACATGGGTCAGCTGGGATGAAGTCAGAGCTTCACTTCTCTAAGACACAAGCCCAGGAACCTCAATTTCAATATTATCCTAAGCAGCCTTCTGCAGAGATCCCACTCCCAACTCAGATATTACTGAAAAGTCACGTCTCTGTGTTAGATGTGCACAGTAATGTTATAGCACTCATCTCAGCAGTGCACCTCCAAAGACTCAGGGCTCCCATCTCACACAGCAGTTCCTGCTTATTCTCTGAAGTGTACAATGGTGTAAATGGATGCATCACCAGAAGTGCAGGTGCAGTCACCTGCTCAACCCATAATTCCCCTCTTAACATAGCAAGCTGTTGGGTTAAACCAGGGCTACTCTGCCACGGTTACCCAACAGCCTGCAAAATATGAGCATAAACAGCACATATATGAATCTTCTGGAACATCAAAATATGGGCATAGTATATCAGAACATAGTGCGGCACCAAATAGCTCTTTCACAAAGGAAGAGATGGGGGTAGTACCTATAAACAATGCAAAGTGGATTTACGTGCCACTGGACAAGAAGTATTTGTTCTGACAGTATGGGAGGAAAGTGTGGGAAACACGACACAATAAGCATTTGTTCTGACAGTACAGAATTTAGAAGAATGACCCTAGGCAGCAAGCAAATACTACAGAAGATGAAAGAGAGTACTAAACATAATGCAGCATGTAAACTTACATTTTGGAAGACAGAAAACGTACCCAAGATAATGAACACTATGTAAGAGGGAAGACAGGCGGACCCAAAAAACAAGCATTACTTGTGTACTCTTCCATAAAATCCTCACTATCCATTCTGATCAGCGAAGACCTGAAGGAATGCGACTTTAGCTATGCCACTACAGACAATATTAATTTATGCATGGCACACATAACCTGTGAAATATGATGAGATTCATGCCAGAAATGCACACTGCTCATTTTCAAAATGTTCAAGTATTTAGTGTTATAATGAATAGCATTGGACTTCGCCAGTTTATCTGCGTAGCTTTCAATGATACGGCAGTAACTTAGTTTGACAGTTGTTATTGCTGCAACATTCTGACAGCTTCTGGAAGATTTTTTTGGTTAATTCCATTTGCAAGGAGGGTTACTTCCCTTTTACCTCCTAAATCATTGTATTTAAAAAAAAATTTAGTTTTTTGCGGGGGGGGGGGGCGCAATCTCCCTTACAACTGGAAATAGCAAAACATTGTTTCTAGCTTTGCCATCAGTACAGTACAGAAACTGGTGATTAAAGAAAACATGAAAGCTTGCATAATGTAGTTTGGTATTCTGGACTGGCACTTATGCCAGGTCTAACGTTCAACATAAATACAAAGACTTTCAGCCAATGATGTGTTTTTATCTAAAGTAATGAAATTCTACAATCTGTTATTCAAATTATTATTATAGAAGACTAACATTCTATATCTAATTGTTTATCTCAATAGAGAGAATTTTAATTTTGTGGAAGTTTTTTCTCTCTCATATATTCTTTTCTGCTATTACAGCTCAAATGGCTAGTATTTCCTACACAGCCTTTGGTCTGTACATATTTTATACAATCCAAAAGCGAAATGTTTACTTTCTGAAACATTGCTGCATATCTTTCAGTGTAGGTCTGCTTACTGCTACAGTTTTATTTACTTATCTAGATCCTTGTGATTTTACATTTAAAATATTGAACTATAATGAAGAATATTATCTAATCTTTGTTATAATGAAAAATATTATCTAATCTTTGTTTGCAAAAATTGGTACTATGGTAATTATTTTTCTTACTAATGTATTAGTGTATTATCTTTATCTGTACTGTATTTTTCTGGAGCTTTTCTCCCCGGGTCTCCACTGAAAATGGACTGCCAGCCCAGTTGGACACTACCCAGCAAACAAATGTAAATAAATAAATATATAAATAAGAAATTATTTTTGGATTGTTGAATAAAAATTCATATAGATACATAATGGGGGGGGGTTAAAATAAGATTGGGATAAAGGCAAAATTTAACTTTGTGCATGAGATCTGATGCTCTGTAAAATTAAAACAGTCTTGAACGTCTAAGTTATACTCTGAGATTAATGATTGTATTGACAATTTCTGCACCATTGAGATAGTTATGCCAAAACAGAAAGTTAAAGTTATTATTTTTCCACTGAAGAAATCTCAGACAATGAATTCCCTCAACAAACCCTTTAGATAAACAAAAAGGAATTAGAGTAGAGTATCAATTCATAGTTTCAGGTCTGGATTACCAATAATTATATATCTATTTTTTTTTACGATTAAATTAATGTATTTCAATTGTGTAGGGGGAGCGATATTAAAATTACAAAATATAACCATAAAAAATTATCTCAATAGAGGTAGTGTTAATTTAAAATTTTGTGGGGATTTTAATGTATTTATTTATTTTATTTTACAGTTTGTTTACTGGGATAGTCCATTGGGACAAGAAGAGTCCGTTTTCAATGGAGTCCCAGGGAGAAAAGCTCCATGACAGCAATATAAGATGAAGATAATGCATTCACATTTTGAAATACTGTTGAAGAACGAAGATATTATATAGCATAAAAATCTACAGTTGCCGTGAAAATACAGTTAAAAAAAGAAAAACGAAAAATAAACACACACACACAAACAGAAGTCAATTAATATAAGAAAAAGTGAAAGCATTGGTGGATATTACTGTTAGATTTGTTACACACTGGAAATATCACAGGGTTGGCATAAGAGTTTTACATGTAATCTTAGCAGAGTTATAGTAGGATAAGAGGTGTTAATTGTTGAATGTAAGAAAGGTGGACAGTAAAAAAAAAAAAAGTAGTGTAAGAGTAGAAGTAAAATAAGAAAAAGAAAGGCAGTAAGAGAGTCAGTCAGGATTAAAGATTAGGATTAAGAGGATTAAAACCAAAAATGTGAAAACATTTCCAACTTGCTGTACAGTCCGGGTCTAGCCATGGGTTCAGGCTCCTAGGTAGTGAGACATTTTCCTGCAGTACAATTCACTGAGGACACATGGTGGGAGTAAAATTTAGCTGCAGAAACATATCACTGTTGAAAATTCCTTGTGGGATAGAGAAGCATACAGTGCTATCCCCACAACTTCAATAACCAAATACACAGATTGAAAATAATGTCAACTGCCACCAAGGCACCACGAGACAGCAGGAAATATGGCAGGCAGCAGCAGAAGGCTGCCCAGTGGGCATATCAATGGCAGTAAAAATGCAGTGAACAATGGACACTTTTATTATTGAGATGTGGACCACTAGCCCCTTCACTGTGTATAGGGAACACTACCTAAAAAAATATATTGGCGTATAAGTGTGACTACAGTAGCATGCAGGTTTTCCTCCATGCTGTAGCACACTTCTACATATTATACTTACATAAGCCTGTACACCAAGCACAACACAAATTACTTCCCCTGCCTGTGTGCTTTGATCATTGAAGTTGTGGATATGGTGCTGCTTGCTTCTTTTTGCACACAGTGCATGTGCAACAGCCATACGTCTCAGCAGCTGTCATTTCAGCCATGTGTCCCCAAACAAACGTACCACAGGGAAATATCTCATTACCTAGGAGCTTGAACCCACTAGTCAGTTCACTACTACTCGAGCATTGCCAATTTGGCATAAGTTTCTGTCTACTACGATGAAATTGGGCAATTCTGTTTTTTCTGGGAAACATACAAAATTTAACAGTAAACTTTTTTTTATGGAAACTATAGGAAATTTAAGAATAACCTATGGATGTCTGTTTAATCTTTACTGGGGATTTATCTCATTTAAGAATGTTTCAATATTTTATCAAAAGTTCATATCTGTAGTTTCTTCAATATATTTATCTTTAATAATACCTGAATAAGACAGTGTTTGGGATTCAATAGCTATAAGATCACCACGGCAATTCATGATTTTTTTTTTAAATAAGATATTGGGATTTAAGGGGATTAGAATGAAGATTTGACACGTTTGAAAATGTTTTGATAACAGAGTTTAATTCATTTAATAATACTTCTAAGGTAGTTAGCGTTAGAATAAAATAATTTGCAAAAAGCAAACTTTTGGCATTATAATCCTTTTATTTTATGTATTTATTTTGATTAGACTTATTATTGCTGTCAATATTTCTATGGCTAATGCAAAGAGAATAAAGGACAAAGGACAATCATGTTTTGTTCCTCTAAGAAGTGGAATTGGCTCAAAAGAGAATGGGACCAATTTAACATAGTCCATGTTGTCTTATAAAGCCTAGGAGTGATATAAATGGAGAAGGAAAATCAAATAGTTCTAAAGATTTTAATGAATTTTTCCACTTTAATGAGTCAAATGCCTTTTGTGTATCAAGACTAGTAAATATAAAGGTCTTGATTTTTGTTGTTTAAAAAAATCAGTAAGACTTACTATTCTTTTAATATTAACTTCTACTTGTCTCTTGTAAATGAAGCTTGATTTATCTGTGTTAGTTCTGGTATCTTTACCAGCTAAAATAGCCATAAAGGAATTTATAGCCAAGATTTAGTAGACCACTTGGTCTATATACAGAATGTAAAAATAATTTTTACCTTCTTTTACAATATGAACTATCAAAGAATGTCCCCAAGAAGGTAGAATTGTCCCATATGACTGTATGATTGAAAGAACATTATGGAATTTGCTTGGGGAGTGTTTTGAATACTTCTGGTATTAATCCAGCAATACCTGCTGCTTTATTGTTTTTTTTTTTTGTTTGTTTTTTTAATTATTTTACTTTATCAGAGATTTCTTTAAAGAAGGTTGATCAGTCAAATTATCTTTTAATTTTGGGAGATATTTTTTTTTTTCAAAAGTGACATATCAAGAAAATTATTTAAATTTGTGTTTAATAGTCAAATTTCTTCAATCCCCGTTGTAAGGAAATGTAACATTGTCTACAATGACTCAATAACAAAACTAGAAGGTAGTGAAGGCAACAAAAAATCCAGACCACTAAAAACTTAGTGCTTTCATCCACATATAATAACTGGACTTATCAGAAAAAGTCACCGATCACTTAAATTAATTTAAATACTAAATTCAAATGGTCACATGACTACAAATAATCAACATTTAAAGACACAAACATAAAATATATATTGTTAAAATAAAACAAATCCTACATTTCATAAAATAAGTGACATATAAATATGTACACATGAATATAAATAAATGAATAAATACAACACATCATATGGTAAATGTTAATGATGAATACTTCACCAAATGTTACTCTACAGCCTCTCTGCCTGTAAGAAACATTTAATGCTGACCACCTCATTCAAACCCGGAGGTTGATCTGCTATCAACAAAATTTGCCATAGACTTTCTTTACATTTCAGAGCAAGTTTAACATTGCCCCTAAATGGACTAACATCAACCTGTTCTAGAACATAAAAAGAAAATTTCTTAAAGTCAGCACAAATCAATAAATGTCTAGCTAAAGCATTAGAGGGGTCTATTTTCTTTATATCTAGAATGTGTTCATATATTCTTCTACGTAACAATCTAATGGTTTTGCCCACATAGAATTGTCCACAAGAATTACACACAGCAAAGTAGACTATAGTACAAGTCTCACATGAATAAGGACTCCTAGCCCAAAAAACTTTTTTAATGTGCTTAAAAGTGACTGAAGATGATCCCATAATAAATCCACATCGTCTACATCTACCACACGGGTATGTACCAAAACCATCCAGCCCTAAATTCACTTTATGGGCTGCAATTTCCAAAATACTTTTGATGTTTACTACCTTTTTATAAGTGAAAACTGGCCTCTCACCTAGAACTTTCACTAGGTCAGAATTCCCTAAAATAACTTTCCAATTATCACAAAGGACAGACTTAATCAAACTCATCTCATCGGTGACTGGAATAGAAAAAGCTAGCCTGTAATTCACTATTTTTTAGAACTTACATCCTCAATAACATCATGGGTGGCCATTTCAGCCTCTCCATAGTTGATAGCTTCACCCCTCAGAATAGGTCTTGCTTTATTGTGTCTTAAACTCTTTACTTCAATTACAATATTCTCCAACCATAATGGATCATAGCCCCTCTGTTGAAAGAAGTGTGATAATTTTCTAACTTCTTCCTCAAAAATCACATGATCACTAGTTAAACAACTCAAACATATGAATTGTCCTTATACTACTCCCCGTTTCATATGCCTAGGATGTAAACCATCTTTTTGTAAACACTGATTCGCAAATGTCGATTTCCTATAAATGTGACTGATAAACTTCATGTTAAGGACATCAATCATGAGATGAATATCCAAAAAATCTACTTCACATCCAAAGTGTCCAACAGTGAACCAAAGGAAGTTGGCTGAATTATTTAAATAACTGACAAAATTGTCTAAAATGATCCACTTTATCCACAATATCTGTGCAAATGCCAAGGCTGCTTAAGGAGATAAAAGTTCATTGTATTTTTTTTAAGTTTTCTATTTTACTTTATTAATTTCACCTTCTTTACTTAGCTTAGATTTAGCATTTTGTAATTTGACTCAAATGTCTTTAAACATGTTGTCCTAATCTTTTATTTTTCCCCTAAACCAGGCTAATGTTTTGCCATACAGATAAAGCTTTTAAATAATCCCTTATTGTAACTTTGTTTACACCTTCAATACTATGTATTTGTATAAAGAAATCAATTTCTGAAATAAACCATTTTAATTATTTTAAATTGACTAGGAAGGAATTCTAGTCATCAAAGACAGTTTGTCAAAATCCATAGAATTTTTTTTAAGATACGGCATTATGGTTAGAAAAGAAACAAGGAATTATAACTATTTTAGAGAAAAGGCCATGGGAAATTTAAGAATAACTTTTGTTTGTATCTTTAATGGGGAAGGACTAGAGCTTGTATTATGTAAATAATCTTTGGGAATGAAATCATCTTAATTAGCTGGTTTATCTTTAAAGGATACATCTCCTTTAATTCTGATTTGGGTGCCATAATTAAAAGGAGTAATGAGTGCAAGATACAGATGTATCAATTCTTGTGGAAAAAGTATCTTTTAAATAAAATTGTTCAATTATTGAGAGCCTTGGCTAGTGGGGACAATCTTAATTTTCTAAAAGTAGTAGTTTATGAACTTTATCACCTCATACGATTAGATGACTTTTTGCATTACTCAGACTGATATTCAACAGTTTCTTAGCTAGTTTAACACCCATCCCTGAAAGTCAACTTAAATTATCCAGAGTCCAGATTATTTTGTTATATTTTATAACCACAAGAAATAATACACCCTCCAGAAATGGGTCAATTAGACTTGAATTTATGTTGTATGTGCTTTCAGTTAACTTTAGTTTTTGCCTTCTAATGAAAATTCATCTCATAATCTATATACTGAAAAGATTAAATGATTACTAACATCTCACTACATAAACATTTTACATAAACTATTTAACAAAGAATAATCTATTTTTGACATTTAAATTATAGGACAGATCAAGAGACCCAAATAAACGTTAATCTAATATTACAACTTTTAACCATATAGGTCATCTGTGAACAGGAATTTCCTTCTTACTTAGGACACACATTTCTTCCTGGAGAGAGAAGTCTTTATTTTATTTTACATGATGGCGAATCTTAACACAGAGTACATTATAATGGTAGTAATTAAATTATTTTTACTGTTGTATATTATGTTATATATTATGTTTACTGATTCAAGGTTATATATTATGTTTACTGATTCAAGGTTTTAGTATTACCTTCAGGTATCACACTTCATGATACCCCTTCAGGACCACTGCTTGATAACGGGTAAGAAGATGTCAATTAAGTTACCTGTGAAAAAACGTTCCTAGTGTTTTGGGAGTAAATGGTTCTATGTCAGAAGATGATGACCTCTCGAGTTTCTTGGCCCTGATGTTGAACTCTTTTGCAAGCACTAATATCAGCAAAGGTAACATTGGAAACTAGTCTGTCAGCTGAGTTTTCCCATTTAGAGACAAACCTTTTAAACTTAGAGAGACTGCAGTGGGACTTTTTTTTTTTTGAGAGATGTCATAGCTAAACATGTATCAAAAGTGTTAAGAGTTCTAATGATGCCTGCAGGTAAGATTTCCCCAAGAGTTTACTAACAACTGGAAAGAACTGAATGAAAAGGCTGGTTTACAGTTTCTGTAGCTATTCTTAGACCATGACAGAATGATGGTTCATGAACTGAACAGTCAAATTAAAGTGCAATCTGCTAAACTGAAATCTGTTATCACTGATTCTGAGGTCAAGATGGAATTTACACATCAGAAATTGATATCAGAGAACAAACTCCTAGAAAAAGAAGAAGCTCAAAAAATGGAGCATGACCATTTATATTATTAGACTGGAGCGATTTCTGAGAACTGTAGCTGGGATGCCTCTGAACTACTTGGTTTCAACACACAGCAAGCAATGTATTGCTCAGTGGGTGGTAATCAAGAGCAAGTTGAGGGTCTGCATCGTTCAAAGAGATTGTGGAATAAAAACAACAATAAGAATTCAAATGATGACTTTCATGCTAATAATGATGGCTGATTTTCACAGGTGGTAGCTCTAGATTTTCTGAGCATTTAAGTGTAAAAGGACAGTGGTACAGACACAGCAGCACTTGGGCACAGGTTACAGCTCAGATGCCAAAGGGCAACCGATGTCAAGGTTTAAAAAAAAAAGCAGCGGGACTCCAAAGGGTGAAACAAAAGATATTAAGTCATTTGTCTAATCTTTCACACTGTTCTTTTAAAATAGTCAACCTTTTGAAAGTCACTTTGAGCAAATCAGAAATAAACCTATTAAGGAAAGGTTGAACTTACGTGCCTGTCAAAAGGGCAGATAACAAAGAAACTATTGTTTGTTTAAGGGATTGTGTGTGTAAGCTCAACTTTAAATGCTTTTTTCTAACTACTACAATTGTGGTGAGTTTAGGAAATCAAGTGTTTTCAATCCAACATTGAAGTCAGAGATGGAGGCTTTTCTTAAGAGAACTGAAAAAAGATGCTAAGAGTTGTTGAAAAAAAAAAACTGATTGCAGATTTTATAATCTGTTTCTGAAAAAGCAGCTTTGTGTAAACTAAGTAATGATGTTGACCTTTAAATGATCAAAGCAGACAAAGGAAATACATTGGTTTTATTAGATGTTGTAGATTATAAAGCCGGTATGCATGACTTGAGGAGTGACAAAGTTCTACAAGGAAGCTTTTTGAGATCTAGCAGATTAATCGATTCCTTTATAGAAGAATGGCTAACCAAAGGGTTCATAAACGATGATTTGTGATCCCCCAGAGTTAGCCATTTTTGGTTTGCCCAAAATACATACAATTTTAGCTAGACCCCTTTTAAGGCCTATAGTTGCCACAAAGGGGGAGCAAAGACTGAAGCGATGGCTTTGTTTGTTGATAAACATTTGCAAATGTTGTAACCAAAACGAAAGTTACATATGTGATTCTTTTCATTTTATTACAAGCACAGCTGATTTGCAGCTAGGTGAGAGTGGCATTTTAGTCATGACTGATATAGTTTCATTAT
The DNA here is from genome assembly GCF_019279795.1 of Protopterus annectens. Taxonomy (NCBI): domain Eukaryota; kingdom Metazoa; phylum Chordata; order Ceratodontiformes; family Protopteridae; genus Protopterus; species Protopterus annectens. The sequence goes on along the minus strand of NC_056732.1, from coordinate 1,234,421,866 downwards.
ATACTGTCATTCCAAACAAAGGTTTGGACAAAGTGCATGACGTTTTCCTTACAGTAAGCCTTTTTTATAACAGGCAATATAGGCTATTTAGAGAGGTTTTGGATGCAATTATTTCCTATAATTTGTTTTTCAATTTGACTCCCATTTTTACAAACAGACTAATGGGGTAGCTATGGGGTCAGCTATGACACCCAGTTCATGCCAATCTGTTTATGTCTAGCTGGGAATGTGAGGCAGTTTACATATCTAAATACATGAAGTATACTGCACTTTACAAACGCTTTACTGATGATATTTTTATTGCGTGGGAAAGGAAGTCCCAGTTATTGGAATTTACAAATTATTTAAATTTTAGGGATAATTTATTGTCTTTATAATTGAATACGACTTTAATTCTATTAACTTTTTAGAATGATACTTAAACAGGGGTTATTGCTCACTAGAATTTTTAAGAAAAGTAGTTCAACCTATTTATAACAGTTTAAACCTAATGGCTTTGAAAAGAAATAGTGAAAGGACGATTTATTGCATCCAGCAGTCTGAGCTGATGAAGACGGCCACTTTGATGATGAATATCAAACTCTGCAAAAAATGTTTTTGCATAGAGGTTACCCAGATGAATAAATTAATAATGCTTATCTGAATGTGAAAAAATAAAGTCTGCTAGGTTTATGCCCCTTAGACTAGTTAAGGAAAGCAGTAGTGAAATGGCAGTTGTTGATACTGCCAAGAATCTCAGTGCTTTGCTTGTGCTTAAAAATTCTTTGGATGAAATGAAGAGAAAGGAAACTGTCAGAAATAACTGGAGACTTGTTAGAAGTTTCCCTGGTAAAAGTGCCAAAATAGTTGGGGCAACAATATTTATTAGTACAAGAGGAATCAATCTCAAAGTCATTTATCAAGCTAATTTGAACAATATGTCAGGTAAACCATCCTGTCGGGATGTACAAATGTCTGGCATGTAATTACTGTAAATATAATAATCAAAATAAGTTTATTATTTTGAAAAATAGAAAAATTATGGTACCTGGTTTATTCAATTGTAAGTCCAAGTTTGTTGTTTACGCTGTTGTTTGCTCAGCATGCAAAGCTTTTTTATATTGGTACAACTTCAAGAGAGCTAGCTCACAGAATTTATGATAGTGTCCATGCAATACAGACCAGAGATCTCACAAATGTACTAGCTAAGCATGCCTGTGTTTGTAATAACAAGAACAAAATTCCATAGTTACTGATTCAGTAAAAGAAAATGTGGGCAACAGGTTTGATGCCGAAAAGACACTAGATTGGAAAGAATCTATCCACCCATACAACCCCCCTTTTCTCATTTATCTTTGGCAATTAACTTAGAAGGCTCGTCAGCACCTAGTTTGTTTTAAAAGCCAAACAACTGCATTCAATTTCTTATGTCATGTGATAGGCCATACAACTATTATAAATGTGCCTGGTTAGTTTATACTTTGTCTAATGAAGTTCCATTGTTTGGGAACATAGCACTTGCAAAGTATTAAATTTAATATTTTTTACATTTAGTTTTATTTATAAATGTTTATGTATTTGCCAATTGCAAAATTAAACTGCTACATTTATTCAATTAATCAAACTGTGCTCATGCCCAAGAGGATCTAGTTTTGTCACCCGAAATAAAAATGATATATTTAAACTGACAGACTCCACAATACCTATTAGATCTGAAAAGCTCATCCAGTTCTCTACTTTCACCCCTTCTCCTGAAAAGGCCACCCAGTCCTTCACCTGCATCCCATCCCCTGAAAGGATCACCCAATCCCCTATCTTTATCCCTACCCATGAAAAGCTCACCCAGCCCTCTACCTCTATCCCTTCCTTGAAAAGCTCACCCATAACTCATTTTATTTTATTTATTTTATTATTTATTTTATTTTACATTTGTTTACCGGGCTAGTCTAACTGGATACATGTCCATTTTCAGTAGAGGCCCGGGGAGAAAAGCTCCTAGGTAAATACAGCTAAATTAACAAATTTCTGTGAGTTAAGCATAAAAACAAAATCAATACAAAAATACAAGCAAAAACAGACTGATTTACAGGATAAATTCTAACAATTCAAAGTAAATTGTCAGTATAGAATTAACTCTTAACAGTAGATGCAGTTAATATGGCAGAACCAAAAAACATATTTTTTTTAGGGGAAGATCAGAGTTTAGGGTGACTATAGAGCTAGTCAGGTTTGGAACAGTAACATAGCCAGTGAGATTTGAGATATACTTTCAGATTATTTTTGAAAATGGATAGTGAGGGAAGTGTAGAAATGTCATTTGGTAGGAGATTCCAGGCTTTCCCTACTGTATTTGAAAAAAGAGAGTCACCGGCCTTGTTGTTTGTTTTGGTAGAACTAGCTAAGAGTTTATGTGAAGACCTAAGGGAATCTAGGTTCTTGTAGGGAGTGATTAGTGTGGATAGAGCTGGTGTTTTGGTTGGTGTGTAAAGGGTTTTGTGAGCTATAGTTAGTTGATTGAATTTGATTAGGTTCTGTAGTTCAAGCCAGCCTAGCTGTTTTAAATTGAGGCAATGATGGGTTGAAATGGGTTTCCTGTGGCAAATCTGGCGATGTTATTATAGGACCTTTCCAGTTTGCTGAGGTTGTGTTTAGATAGTTTAGTAAAGATGGGTGAGGCATATAGAAGAGGAGATATTAGATGTGTGTGTGCTATTATTGTACGAGCAGAGGGTAGGAGAAAAGATTTAATCTGATACAGGAGCCCAATTTTTTATTAACTGATTTTATAGTATTGTTTATATGTGTATCAAGTTTAGTTTATTGTCGATGGTGACTCCTAGTAGTTTAGTGGTAGCTTCAGGAGATATAATAGTCTTGTTGATAGAAGAGACTGTGAAATCCAATGGGGGTATTTGCTGGTGGGAGAGAATAGAAGGAGTTTGGTCTTTTGGGGTTTAAGAGAAGGCATCTGTGAGTAAACCATTTCTCTACTGTGTTGAAGACTTGTTGGGTAAGGTATAGGAGGTCTGAAGAGGATGAGGCTGAGCATATAAGTGTAGAATCGTCTGCATATTGTATACATGAGGCTTGAGGGATGGCTAGGTGGAGGTCATTGATGAAAATGGAAAGAGTAGAGGTCCAAGGATGGATCCTTGGGGACACCGAGGTTGACTGGTAAGTGGGTAGAGAGGGACTTGTGCCATAGTACTGCCTGCTGTCTATTGTCAAGGTAGGACTGGAACCACTGTATGGAGGATGTGTCGAGTGATAGGGATTTTATTATGGTAATAAGAATTTGGTGATTCACCATGTCAAAGGCTTTAGATAAGTCAATGAATAGGGCAGAAGAGAGTTTGTTTAGACTACGGTGTTTGTTGATAGTATCTGTGAAGGAGAGAAGGGCAGTGGAGGTACTATGTGAAGGTCTAAAACCATGCTGGCAGTTAGCTAGAAGGTTATTTTGTGTTAAGTGTTGAAGCAGTTGTTTGTGGATGCATTTTTCCATGATCTTAGCTAGAGGTGAGAGGAGGGCAATAGGTCGATAATTGGAAAGCTCGGTAGATTGGCCACCTTTGTGGAGGGGATAATATGGGAGATTTTCCATATAGAAGGGATATAGCTTTCAGTAATGGTTCTGTTGATCAGGATTGATATTGGGAGGGCAATGGCTTTAGCAGCTAGTTGCAGAAATTCTGCAGGTAGTTGGTCTGCTGAGGAGAGCATGGTTTCAATTTCTGAAGGAGGGTAAGCACATATGATGTAGGGACGGGGTGAAGTTGAAAGGAGGAGAACAGTTTGTTTTAGTAGGTAAAGTGAAGTTCTGAGGTGAGAGCTGGCTAGCTAGTGTTTGTATAGTGTTAGTGAAGAATGTGTTAAAATCATTAGCTATATTTATTGAAGTTTTGTGTTCAGTATTTTGAGGCTAGGAGTGGTTGGTTTTCCTGGGTGCAGTAGTTGATTGATGCTGGACCAGAACTTTTGTGGTTTGGAGTGATTCACTTGTTGGGATAGTAGGTAGTAGTTTTTTTATCTAATATTACAGCTTTTTTGGTTTGGTTTCTTAGTTGTTTGAAGGTTTGTTGGTGGATGGGACTTTGAGTCTTTTCCATATTATCCATTGTTTGTTTCTATCTTTGATTTTTTGTTTGGTTTCTTTAGAGAGCCATGGTGCATGTTTGGTTTTTGTTCTAATTTGTCTGGTTGGGGCATGGTGGTTCAGGATGGTAAGGAAGTTGGTGTTAAAGTAAGTAACGGCTTCATCTAAGGATAAAGTTTGTAGTGGTGACCAGTTACATGCTTTTAGTTCCATCTGGAATAGTTCAGAGTTAAAGTTCTTTTGGATCTGATGCTTATTGTGGATGTGGGAGAGGGACAGCTGGTTTTATGTCTGATTATATAGGTAAGGGAGTGGTCACTTAAATCATCTGGGAGGGTTCCTGATTCATAAGTATGGGGAAGACGGTTAATCAGAATCCAGTCTAAAAGGCTAGATTTCTTATTGGATTTATTTGTCCTGGTAGGGAGGTGATAGTTTGGGAATACCCATATAGGTTTATGTGGTTGGAAGGAGGTTACTGCAGAAGGAGGTCCAGTCTATATTTGTATCACCTAGGATTATTGTTTCTTGAGGTAGGTTTTGGGATAGCCAGGAGAGAATAGATTCCATAGTTGCTATGTTGTTACCAGGGGGTATGTACAGACAGATGATATAGATAGATTTGGAATTGTTAATAAGGAGTTTAGAGATAAGAATCTCTGCACTGGAGTCTAGAGGTAGTTCGAGGTCATGGGTGGTTACATGTAGGTGAGGTTTATATAGGATAGCAACTCCTCCACCTCTTTTGGAAGTTCGGTCAAGTCTTAGGATATTATATCCCGGTGGGATGATCTGATTGTCTTTGGTTGTAGGTTTTAACCAAGTTTCTGTTAAGCATAGAATATCAAAGGAGTAGATTTCAGTCAGGGCTTGTAATTGGGTAATTTTATTGTTTATGCTGCGTATATTAAGATGAGCAATAGTAAGGGAGTTAGATTGTTTGGAAAATATATGGGTAGGATACTTTTTGGAGTTGAGGGATGAAGAAGGAGAAGTTAAAGGCCCTGGGTTAGGGTGGATGTCGCCATCTTTTAAAGAGAGTAGTATGTTTAGAAAGTAATGGTAGTGGATTCTACTGTAATGAAATAGACATTTCCTGGGATTGAGGTTATTATATTTTGTGTGTTGTGTTCGATGAAATTTAGGAAGTATGTATTTAGAAGAGAATGTGATATTAGCATGTGTAAGTTGTGGGTGTGAGTTTAGTGTGATCGCTTCTGTTTTGGGATAATACAGCAGTGGGTCAAGTGGGTTTTCAAGGAAGGTGAGTAGATGAGTGAGCATTAAGGAAGGTAGTAGTAATAGTATAAGTAATAGTGAGATAAAGGGTGGGATGTTTTGATTCATCATTGTAAGAGTATTAGTTGGTAATAAGAAGGTGGAAGCTTAGACAGTATTAGGAGGAGAAGGGAGAGAGGGTAGTATCAATTAAATGTGGGAGTGTGATGTGTTAGGATAAAGTTAGTGGATGTGGATAGCTGAAGTAGTGTGTAGGGAGGCAGTATAGAGAGAGGAGTGTTTGTATAGAGTAGGATGAAAGAATATGCTGTGTGATAGGATTAGAGTGGTGAGATGGAGGTGAGGGTAGGAAGTGATGACAGAGGAAGGGTGGGATGGAGGAAGAGGTGTGGTCTAGGAAGTATAAAGGTAGGACCCCTGGGGGTGGGTGGGATTTGGGGGTAGGGAGGGGAGCGGAGTGAGCAAGAGGGCTTAACGGAGCGGGTAGAAACAGTTAGTAAAACTTTTGTCAGGAAAACAATCAGAGGAGCTGTATGCAGTAAGCAAGAGCAGAGTTTAGTAAGAAGTCAAAGAGTGGGGTGGTGGATGTAACCCGGGTAAGACAAGAATGAAGAACTAGTAGGTTAGGTAGTCTTAGGAATTCAAGGATTTGTGAAATAAAGCACGTGGGCAGGAGGTACCCAAGAGATAAAGCTGGGTTGTGGGGTGTCACCTTTGTCCAGGTTTGATATTACAGGAGATAAAAGAAGGAGACTGTCTGGTTGTGTAACTAGAAGGGGGTGACTACAAGTAATAGGGAGTACTGTGTGGGTTAGGAGGTATGTGGGTAATATATAAGTTAAGAAAAGGGCGGTGGAGACTGCTGTCTGTGCTGGCCTGAAGCCTACGTTTGGTTCTCTGGAGGGATGTATTACAATGGTTTACAGAAAATATAGTCAGGATATAGAGACCAACAACATACTTTCTGTTTAACGTGAGACTGGTTGCAGGGAGATTAGGCTTTGAGATTGCCACTGCAAGCTTTCAGAATGAGTTCATTCCCCAAGGCAGGCTGATTTCAAGAGACTAGTGCAGGAGATAGCACAGGAGAGTATGGTGTTTCTGTTTAACGTGAGACTGGTTGCAGGGAGATTAGGCTTTGAGATTGCCACTGCAAGCTTTCAGAATGAGTTCATTCCCCAAGGCAGGCTGATTTCAAGAGACTAGTGCAGGAGATAGCACAGGAGAGTATGGTGTTTCTGTTTAACGTGAGACTGGTTGCAGGAGATTAGGCTTTGAGATTGCCACTGCAAGCTTTCAGAATGAGTTCATTCCCCAAGGCAGGCTGATTTCAAGAGACTAGTGCAGGAGATAGCACAGGAAAGTATGGTGTTTCTGTTTAACGTGAGACTGGTTGCAGGGAGATTAGGCTTTGAGATTGCCACTGCAAGCTTTCAGAATGAGTTCATTCCCCAAGGCAGGCTGATTTCAACAGACTAGTGCAGGAGATAGCACAGGAGAGTATGGTGTTTCTGTTTAACGTGAGACTGGTTGCAGGGAGATTAGGCTTTGAGATTGCCACTGCAAGCTTTCAGAATGAGTTCATTCCCCAAGGCAGGCTGATTTCAAGAGACTAGTGCAGGAGATAGCACAGGAGAGTATGGTGCAGGTGGAGACACAGGGACAGGAGTAAAATGTCCAAAAGAAACAGTGGTTCAACTAGTTGCAGAAAAAAAATCAGTGGAACACACAAATATTATCTGCAGTCAGGTCGCATTGCCCAGTACATAATAGCATACAGATAAACAAGCAGAGACCGTGCAGGTTTAAAGTTTGGCAATTCTTATCAAAACTCACCTCCGCACCTTCCGTCATTCTTCTGCAGACACAGGTGCCATTTTCTATATTATACCAAGTAATCGGCCATCTCTCATATGATGTTTATATTTCATTAGGATAGAGTCCTTCAGCATATCCTTATATAAATATCTGAAAATGCTAATGGAATAAAAGATAGTGCAGAAGTAAGAAACCAGCTTTTAGAGACAGACTGTATGATAACCTTTTTTCATCTATATTATGCGCCACTGACATGCTAACTACACTCTACCACTACCTCTGGCACTCTTGTTTCAGGGCCCTACCAATTTCCATACATAATATTCCTTAAGTCAGTCAAGAATATTTCCTTCTACCAGCTGCCACGTATCTCTCCTTGCCTCTTCCATTCACATTTGCCTCCTTCCCCAAAATATGGCATGTACAAATAAAAAAATCACGTTCTTCTTCCTTCTCATTCTATGTAACCATCAAGCTATTGAGTTCTCTCGTTATACTCCAACTCCTTCATTCCCATTTCCATCTGTTAATTTTATACTGCATGCTTTCTACCAGATTATGAATGGTCTTAAAGGCCACCAGAAACAGACACAGCACTTCAGATGTATCCCTCCAACTCTCCTGTACAATGGGAAGATGACCTCAGCATCACCTGAATCCACTTCTTTATTAAACACCCCACACGTTACTGACTTTTGTCACGGTTTTTACGTATTAAGACTCCCCCAAGCACATGAATTTCTATGGGATCCATTCACACCCTTGGCATACCTTTGCTCTAAGTCCTACCTGACATACAAGCTGCATCAGGACACTTGGAAAACTGACCAGAGATTCCTGATGAAATATTCATGATGGAAGGAAGGCTGCCCTTTCACCCATGACCACTTCACCAACACTATTGGAAAACTGACCCTTCCACTCAAGACCACTGTATCAATGTTACTGTCATCAGTAAACAAGATGATCATATTGTTCAGCCCCATCATGGTTATTTGATACAAACATGTTACCAAAACCATATCTAGCACTGAACTCTGCACCACCCATATACCTACTGGCTACTCTCCAAACAGTTCCCTTAATGCCACACTCTACTTCCAGTCATCCATAATTTATTTACACCATGCTTGGGCTCAACTACGTCCATTTTTGTCTCCAACAGTTTCCAGAAATGTATAGTGTTTTGACTGGATTAAGTTTGGTTTACTAGATTAAACTCAATTTATTAAAAATAAAATGTAAGAAAACGAAACTCAGAGAGCTGAACTAATAGCATATAAAATATGACGCAATGCCTATAAAACAGAGCACATCACATGTGCACCATGCCACATCACGTGTGCACCATGCCAGTTTCATGCACTTTTCAATCCAGTTCCATGTGAGGTGATTCACCAACCCCCACACTCTCTACTTTAAATACACAGACACACAAAACTACTTAAACAAATGCCAGGAGTGTGGCACACAGTACAAAGTGCACATGCCAGTACACTCTGCAAAGACAAAGAAATCCTGAACAGACTGTTACTGTAACAAAGCTCAAAATGGTACAAATGATTTCATAGCAGCTACAATCTATTACATCCTTCTTTAATACCATTTCTGCACACCAGAAATATGACCTCTTGAACATTTCATTGCCTTCTGCTGCCAGCATGTCCTACCATATGTTGTTTAGGTACATAGGTTCATAGGTAAATACTGCGCTATAAGTCTACAGACTATTACAAATCTAGCCAATAATCAGGACAGTATCAAACCCTGTACCTTCTATTTCTTAGGTTAAGATCTTCAGCATTATGCAACCCCCCCCCACCCCCTAGCCATCATGATAGGCTGCACGTCTGCAGCACACCCTCACATACTGTTTCATTAGTAGCTGTCTTTGTGCTTTGCATCATCATTTGTATGTAGCTTATCTAGAAATGATTCTCCTGCGCCACATTCACACTTCCCTCACCATGTTCTAAGCATGCAACGGACATTTTCACACATGTGAGTGTGTGTATGCATCTACGTACACACACATGCATATATATATATATATATATATATATATATATATATATGTGTGTGTGTGTGTGTGTGTGTGTGTGTATATACGTAGATGCATACACACACACACACACACATACGATTATGTGTGCATGCATATATGTAGATCTACTTCATAATATCGAAATTCCAAGACACCAAGAACCAACACACCAAGACAAGAACCACGAATGTTAAAATGCCAAACCACGTAAGTATTCCCAGGGCAAGTTAACACTTGCTCCCACCACATTAAAACACACCGCATGACCCAAAACCCATCTAGGTGGGGGGCTAAGCCCCCACCCCCCAACTATATATATCAATTCCGGGATCGCACTACAGTGGGGAAAAGGGCATGATTCTCCATGTTGGGCAAGTGTTTACTTGCCCTGGGAATACTTATGTGGTTCGTCATTTTAATATTCGTGCTTCTCCCCTTGGTGCTTTGGAATTTCGCTAATCTGAAGTAGATCCATGTATGTGTGTGTGTGTGTGTATTATATATATATATATATATATATATATATATATATATATATATATATATACATACACACACACACACACACACACACACACACACACACACATATACACACACACACACACACACACACATATATATTTCTTCTTTTGGCGTTTCCCGGTTAGGGGTCGCCAGAGCAGATCACTTGTCTACCCATGACTGGCAGCGAGTTGCCAGCTGGGGCCTAACCTTCGACAGAAGGCACACACACGCACGCACTCACACCTAGGGCCAATTTAGAGTCTCCAAGCCACCTACAGCATGTCTTTGGGATATATATCTGTGTGTGTGTTTTTTTTCACACACACACACACACACACACACACACACACACACACAATTACAGCTTATTTGATCCAAAGCTCATTTCATCTTAAAAAAAAAAAAAAAAAAAAACAGCAATGTTCATTTGATCTAAAAATCATAATCATGTGTGTTTTAGATCAAATATCACATTTCGCTGAAAACTATTTTAGCTTGTAGAAAATGACTGTGGGTTTGGCGTAGTGGAATAGGAATTATTATGCAAATTAGTGTTAATCATGGACGGTGCACTGGTGTAGCGGTTAGTGCTGTCATTTCACAGCAAGAGATTGTCTGGTTCAATTCTCAACTGGGATGTCTTCTGTGTGGAGTCTGTATGTCCTCCCTGCATTCATGTGGGTTTCCTCCCACATTCCAAGATATGCAGTAGGTGGACTGGACACTCTAAATTGACCCTAAGGTGAGTGTGTGCATGTAAGTGTGTGGTGCACCTTCTGAGGAGGTTTGGGCCTCAGGCTAGCAACCTGATCCCATAAATGCTACAGAAAAAAGTGCTGAAGGCTGCTCGTTTCCCGTTGTGCTTTAGAGCACGGGAGCGAATCCCGGATCCATCAAGTGTTAATCATTATTAGCTCATTTCGGGAGTGAATCCAGGATCCAGTGTTAATCATTATTAGCTCCTTTCTAAAGGCCAGTGTTAAGTCAGACATCCATGTCTAGACATGTGTGTAAGTGCACCAGCAGTGATTCAGTGTGTTGGGAGTATTCTCTTTTCTCCATGGTTGTCAGACTGTGTAGTCAATATATTTAAGTTAGGGGTGTGTGCAGAACTTGCTCCCCTATGGGGGGGTGTACAGTGGCACTACAAAAATACTTTTGGAAATATATTTCATATTTCATGTTTCAGTGTTTTGTGGTTTAGCGGAAATAAATTTTCAATTAAATGAACCATTATACACACATACAGGCTTCTGGCCAACATACAGCACACTTGCTGCTCTGTAACATCGCACATACTATATTCCAGACCACAAAGTCGTCATGTTCGTTCTTTCACACAATCTCCCACAATGACAGCATATGACAGACTCTCTTTTAGTTCATATTCTAAACCACAGCATCCTCACGTTAATCATTTCACAAATCCTCCCAATGCAACAGCCAATTTAGATCACACAGCTTTTTCTTAAGAGTATAGAGAGGCTCGTCTGTCATCAACCTATATGCATTACTTAGAAAAAGGTAAACCTTCAGATTTATGTTCTCTGATAAAAATCAGGCTATGCTAGGTAATCAAAAAAGATTAGTAATTTATGTAGGTTAACCAAATTCGTCTAACTAAACATGACATTTCATTTGAGGCCCGAGAACTGCAGAAACAAGTAATCATTTTTTTTATTTAATACTTGTTTATCGGGAAAACCCGATAGGGACAGGGTCCCATCAGGGGAAGACCGGGGTGAAACGCTCCAGACGCTTGTCTTTGAGAAGTGGGAGGAAACCGGAGCACCCGCCGAAAGTCCACGGAACCCAGGGAGGACATGTAGACGTCACACAGAAGGCACACCAACCGGGAATCGAACTGGAAAACCTAACCGTTGTACCACTGCGCCGCTGGTATGTAAATTACTATCAGATAATATTTGTTAGTCGGTTTGCTTAACTGAGAAAAAAAATTCTCAAGACAACAGATGAAAGCAGATTCATCATATACATGGTACATGCTATACATAACAACAGCTAAAAGACTTGGAATAGACTGCACACAATAAAGACCAAGGTAAATGTATCGATGTAGGTCATGATGTGTACAGCGCAGTACGAGGTCAGGATCATGATGCGTACAGTGCAGTACGACAGAGCTCTTAGTATTACTTTATTTCTAGCAGTAATGATTGGTGCATTTATAATACATTATAAATGCAAGTCATAAAAACTATTAACAATATAATTGTAAACAACTGTAGTCAAGTAATTAAAGTTCCTATCAGTATTATTTGGTACAACAAACTATCTTCATTTACAGCTCTAAAACTGCTAACAGCCAATGAACAAAATATGTATCACTACTACAAATTCACTCAATTAGTACGTCAAGCCACTGAATCCAAGAACAGCATACCCTCACACAATACCAGCAGATGAAGGGAGATCAGCTGTGAAGAAATGTGGGGTTAGGTTAAAATAAGCAAAGCAGCACCTCTTTATGAATACACATAAAAAATGACAGGAGTTATTTAAACATGCTAGTCTCAAAGATTTGCACCAACAGACCCTGGGTCTACTTCTCTACCCTGGGTCTACTTCTCTACTTTAACTCACATAAAAGATTCACAAATATTCTCAACTTGTGATGAATTATTATTTGAAAACCATCACATTTGTAATTCATACAAAATCACTCGAGGCCGTGAGTATGTGTGCATCACACAGCAATGTACTGCTTAATTAACCAATATACACAGTAAGCCGTCAGTGGGAATGTGCCACAATTACCTTTACAGTACTTGAAAAGCAGAATATATTGCTAGATGGTTCATGGCTGCAATAGAGTTCCCTTCCAAGCATAACTTATTACAAATAGTTATATTATCTAAAATAATACAAAACACCCAAGGTAATTTTCAATTGCATGTTGCAGCTTGTTCTACATATTAGCCTAAGCCTACTATAAAAACACGGATCGTGCGTTAATGCTCATATTCCTAAATGTTTACGATTAACAACTGTTCTCCTGCTAGCTACTTAAACTTTATAACAACCTGGGGCACCTATGTCACAAACAAGTGCTTTACATTCCTCTCATTGTGTTGTGCATTGCACTGCATACTGGCTAAAATGCGGAGCACCCCGACCCCCAAACATGAACCAGTTACATTACAGAGGGGCAGTAACAAACAGATGCATCATGAATAATTACCAGTTCTGTGGTAATGTTCAGGAAGTGTGCACTGGAGCTGTTTAAGAGACAGACATAAAGCTGACAGGGTAAAATATTACTACTACTATACTGTGCGTTTCATTTCCGTTATGTGCAACATACAATTAAAAGCAAAAATGCCAACGTCATGAATGAAATACACAATTTCGAACCCCTGCGTTTATAAAATCTTCATCATTCTGTGGGAGGCGATAACATGACATGGTCTGAGAAAATCATGTAAACCAGGATGCGTACAAATCTTCACCAATAATACACTACAAAGTACAAAGGGGTTTCAGCTAAGCAGAATATATCAAATTAATTGATACTCGTTAAAAAGTTATGTGAATTGAGTGTACTTTTGCCTTACTTTTTCTATGGAAAATCAAATTTCAGAAAAGTACAATATGGGTATGTATCAGCATGGGAACATGAAAATCTAATTTCACTTCACTAAGGGAGGTGCTCGCAGACAGCATCGTCAACAGCTTGCCTAAAATAGTAGAGTATCTGGACTATTTCTTTATTCAAATTACCAGTGATATCCACTTACCTTTTGTTACTCGTCAAGTGCGGTGTTTTTAATTTAATATATAAAGCAATAATACCTCCTCGCCAATGATGAGCGAGGGAAGAAAGTGAAAGAGTGTGACTGAAGTGCCGTGCACCGGTCTGCAGCAGCCAGGCTATGACGTCAGCACTAGCAACAACAGACGCACAATGAGTTTCAAGGGGAGGAGGGTGGATTGGATCTGAAGTCCACTCCCATCATTGTCAAGGGGCAGGCACCCAACAGATTGAAGAAATGGGTGTCACGTGATGAAACAGTCGCTATTTCTTTACGGGCAAGAATTGCAAGTGAGCTTGCAGTTGTAGATAAACAGTATTTTTTTAAATTGGGGTGTGTATTTTAGTTTTCCCACGGGACTCGCCGTTGCCACACAATCAATCTGAAAAAAATAAATAAAAAGGTGTAGTGTGGGTGTAGGCTTTTTTCGGACATCCGAAATGGTGCAGTAGCAGTGATGTAGTTGCGGCTGACCTCTATTTCAGTGCGCACCTGCTTAATCACTGGTTTTCAAGCTATGAAATTTGCAAGTCATTCTTCTAAGCATTGATAAATTTCAATCTCTTGTTAAGTTGTTTTCTGATCTGTGGAACTTGCCTCATTATGTTTGCCCTGTGTTATCTTTCGAAGGCTTCCTGCTGTCCCCACGTAAAGAGAGAAATTTAGCAGTTACTGTAAAATCATGTAGTTCCTTCTGTTTGCAATTTAAGTACATAGTAACATAGCCTAAGTGTCACGACAAAGAGCCAGACAAATTATCAGCCTTGGTGCATATTACCTTCTGCCTGGTTCTCTGTAGAAAATATAACTTTAGAATATATGGCATTGGGTAGTTACTGTTTGGTGGCACATTAGCTGTTTCATGTATGTAGTGTTTCCTGTATAGTTGGAAGAAGCCTTGACCGACATACCAGATGTGTTAAGTCCCTGCAGGACAAAGTGGGACATGGGAGTGAGCAGGCCAGTGTCAACTTTTCTGTTCCTGCCAAGCAAGGTTAAAGTGTTGTTGCTGAAATTTAGGTGTAGAAGCATGCAACAAGGGAGTGTGTAGGGTATAATATACCTAAGCCTGCAAGGATGATGTTAGCCTTCCAGAAGCCATGGCTCAGGCTCACCCCAGTACAGCTCTATAGCAGGGAGGCAAAAGTACTGTTGGTTATCAGAGTTTTCCCATGAAAAGTGGCTACCTGCCTAGTAGGACTAACCTGGTCAACAAAGGAGGAAAAAAGACTTCCATGCACGTTCAGAACTCCTTGTCACACACCAGTTAGAAATGCATCCTTATTTGTATTCCATGGGTGTTTATTGCTTTATTTGTATGTTACAAAGGTCTTATCTCTCTCTAAATAATACAAGTCCCAAATAACATTCTGGATGCTACACAAGTTTAAACTTTATAGACTTGCTTGTTTATGCAAATACTAATGTTCCAGTAAGTTAGTTAGCAGCCATCTTTACTCAGTGGTATAATTATACGTTTTTCAACAGGCAAAGTGCCAGGAGATTGATTTCCACATTTACTTATGTCTGCCATGTTTTCACAATTTAGGACCCGTTTAGCATTCTATTCATGGGGGGGGGGTGGTGTTTTTAAGCCTGTGAACAAATTTCTGGTCAATGACAGTGAAAGTAAAACTGCTTGGTATTCTGGAAGTGCTTTTTCAAGAAATGAAACAGTTTGCATAAACACATACTGTAAAGCTCTCGTGATGCAGACAGAGAGTGAAAATAAAACTGCATGGCATTCCCAGAGAGGCTTATCTAAAAGTGAAAGTCTAAACACTCTGTACAATTTCTAAAAATAAAAGTTATTTCCCATTAAGTATTCATTAGTACAACCCTTTTCACATTTCTTAAATGTTGGTGGTCATGTATGCTCCTGTTTTTCCTCGAATGTTAAATTTACTGCTGCTTATACCACAGTTATAAAACTTATCCTTTCTAGTTACTCAACTGCATTTGCAGTTAATAAAGACTGAGTTAATGAGGGTGTGCCTGCTTCTAAATTAGCATAGCATAAATTTGCATTGCAAGCTACCTTAAAGCAAGGGAAGGCCTTGGCAGATGGTCAGGTGAAAACTCAGACACTGTCTCCTTCCTTTTTTATGATAATGTGGAGATTATAGGCCATGGTCTGCATGCAATGTGTCCACTGGACCCACAGTGCTGTTGAGCCCAACACCATAGGCTGTCACTAACAGTGCCATGTTTGTTCATGCTCATCCTCCTTATCAATGTCTGTTACATTTCATTTCAGAGTGTGGTGTGTGTGCGCACATGTTCTTGGGAGGTTGTCCTTTTGTTTGATGACTTAAGTTAAGAATCACCCAGCTTTTTCTGAGTGCTATTTTAGTTAAGATTCAGTTTTTCACTCTGTGGAAGCCAAAAATAAGAAAGTGGTATCAATGACCATATCTAAATACATAGATCTATACATACACATATATTTACAGATATAGATAAAATGTTCCCCCTGTCTGCCAACATTCTAGCCAGCATCATGACCACTAGTTTGCTCCGCATCAATGGTGAGAAAGCCAGTTGCCACAAAGCCGTCACCCAGGCAGCCATCAGGGCTTTTTTTCATTTTCTGGCCCTAACCTCAACCCCATCAGCTGGCACTCTTGCAGATGTAAAGGCTTGCAATGCCTGTCACCCTCCTTACTATGTGCTTCACACAGCCCCCATGAAGACTACAGTGTTGATGCAGATTGGCAAAGATAAATATGTGTCCCTGGCCAATATGCTGCATGCTGTGTCCAGTAGGTGCAGGCGCCACAGGCAGGCCATACTAACTGTCCCTGTGATGAGAGAGGTGTTGGCTACTCTTTCCCATAATTCAATTTTCCCACACTCAGCTCACTAGTCAGTCCATAGTCATTTTTTAGCAAATTTAATGCTTTATCCTTCTTTGCCATGGAGCTGGTTAAGCTAAGCTGTTTGTGATGCAGAGTACATTTATGGGTGGCATGGGGAAGCATTTTGCAATGGTGCTCCACAGTACTTGGCTGTCTGTTGCAACTTCCATCTGTGATGCATTCTGTGTAGACAGCATGCTCTTGCAGGCTTCACATGGATTTTTGTTGGGATCTTTAGTTATCACTCACATCTACATACATTGTGGGAGGTGAACTAACTAGTGATATTCCAGATCACCCAATGAGTATGTACATTTTCTGATTGTAAAGCATCCTGTCCAGGATGTTTTTTTCTGTATCTTTATATATCTTGTAGCTGTGTATCAGCTCTTTCTGCTGACTGATCAGCACCTTAATTCCTGTGGCCCATTCAGCTACTGGTAGATAAGGGATGGCCAGCAGAGGAGCCAACAACTCAACAGGTCATGGATTCTGGACCCTAACCCCCACCCTCTTGTGATTTAATGTGTACCATCAAGTAAAGATATGTAGTGCTGGCCTGCTGGCACATGCATGCCGGTTACAGTTACATTGCTTGCTGCTTGGTAGAGTCACTGGCTCACATACTGCTTGCTCTTCTACTGAATCCGATTCTTCCCTATGAGATGGGACAGTCAGCTTTGGCTGCTCACTCCCACCCTTGCCAACTTCCTTCTTTAGTTACTGGGTTTCTAATTAATCCTGGGTTGACTGTGGAGGTATTGCCAGCTATGTCAGGAGAAGTAGGGCAGTGGATGTGTAATACATGCCAGCATAGCTAGCTAGAGCTTTGTAAAAAAGTATATGTCATTTGTATAGATGCTTGTGTTGAAAATGTATTTGTAAAGATGCTTGTATTAAAAATGTACCAACAGTGGGTCCTGCTGGACAGAAAAGAAATACATCTGTAAGTCAGACTGTTTTGTAACTATTGAAATGAATGTACTGTAATAGAAGATACTGGAAGAGAAAAGGTTAATCTCAGTAAAGCTAACTTTGAAAAATAGTCTGAAATTAAGTTACCTGGTTTAGGCCATAAAGATTGCATACATACATACATATATATATATATATATATATATATATATATACAACTATTTCAAGCACATGCATTAAAAGCCCTTCTAGCTTGCCTATATACCATAACACTTACAGTTCTGATTGCATCCAGATACAAAATGTCAGTGAAAATCAAGACTGGGAGTCCTACTGCATTGTCCTTAGGGTAAGCTAATTGCTACCCTGAAATGGTGGAAGTTTTTGAAATGGTTTTATAGCTTCCAGATGCTATGTGTGTATGGTAACACATATGTGCAAGATTCTGGCTCACTTTCTAGTAAAGGGAGTAGTGTGGAAACCAGAAGGCAAGTGACCAGATGTACGCAATGTCGTTCTGTAATCCAGCACTGAAATGATGTTTTAATACTAGTTGAGACAGAAGTCTCAGAGCACTCTGTTTTGGAACTGACAAGACCACTCCCACTTCATCTTGCCTTGCTTTATTAAGTAAGTAGGAAACAGTAATTCTTTAGATCAATCAGAAAAATACAGTGAGAATAGTTAAGTATTTTTTTCTGGAGCTGTATGAATCTTTCCATCTGTGTTATTTTTAATATTTTGTGTGATTGAAACTCTGGTGTTTATTATTTATTTATTTATTTCCAATTTGATGACCAAGGAGGTCCACTGGGCACAAAGAGGCCATTTTCAGTGGAGGCCTGGGGAGAAAAGCACCACATTACATAGATTAAGTTGCAATTACAATCAGAATAAAGTAAAACAGTTACAGTTACAGTTACAAATACATTTCATGTTAGATAACAGAAATTGTTCTATGGATACATAGCATTTAAATATTTAAGAAGGCAGTAAAGAGATCATTGGAAGAGAGAGAGGAAAGGGGGAATAGCTATCTATAATGTATACATTTATGAAAATATCTTTAGATTAGCCTGCATTCAGTGTTAGCCAGATGTTTAGTAGTTCAGGATGGAGGAGGGAGCTTAGTAGGCATGGTGGGGAGAGTGTAGTTGCATTTCCAGTTGGAGGAGAGGTAGGAATGGAGCTCAGATTTAGAGTTATCAAAGTTTTCACAAGTCCTTAGTGAAGGAGGGAGAGAATTCCATTTTTTGGCTAAGGAAAAGGATAATAGTAGCTGACCAGCAGGACGGTTAGGTTTGTGGACAGTGATTAGGTTTTGGTGAGTGGATCTTAGGGTTCTGTGTGGGGTGTACGAGTGTAGAATGTTGGTTAGAGCAGGGCATTTATTAGGTTGAAAGATCTGTCTGTGGGCTGTAGTAAGTTGGAGGTAGTCTAGATAGTTGGAGAGTTCTAGCCAGTTTAACAAGTGGAGGGCAGTACAGTGATGGGAGGAATAGTTGGCTTTGGTGGCAAAGTCTGAAATTTTATTGTAACAGACTTCGACTTTGGAGGAAAGGAGGAAGATATGTTTGTTAGTAGAGGAGCACAGTACACTAGTGGGGGAAGTAGATAGGTAGTGGCAAGAGTTTGTCTTGTAGAGGGAGAGAGAAAGTGGATGTTTCTTTATAGCATGCCAAGTTTTACGAGCTTTCTTTATGTTTTGCTGAATATGGATATCAAACTTTAGGTGTTCATCTATAGTTACCCCAAGTAGTTTAGCGAAGGGAACAACCTCTATGGTAGAGTTGTTATGGCTGATAATTTGGAATGAGTTCTATCAAGAGGGAGTGATTTTGATGGAGAAAATAGTAATATTTTGGATTTGTTGGCATTTAGCAAGAGGTGGTTTTGAAGCATCCAGTTCTCAGTGGTAGAGAAAGTAGTTTGAGTCATTGTTTGGAGCTTGGGGAGGTTAGAGGCACAACAGACTAAAGTTGAGTCGTCTGCATATTGTACAATTTTGGTGTTGGGAATGGCTGTCTGGAAATCATTGATAAAGATGTTAAACAGCATTGGACAGAGTATGGATCCTTGGGGTAGCCCAGTGGGGGTAGGAAGGAAGGTAGAGGTGCCTTTTCCCCATTTCACGTTTAGAAAGATGTGTCAGGAGATGGGTGTGGGAGACTGTGTCAAATGCCTTGGAGAGATCTAGTAGAACTGTTGATACTATTTTTCCAGAATTGTGGGCATGGTTTACTGTATCTAGGAAAAAGAGAAAGACAGTGATTGTGCTGTGGCCAGGTCGGAAACTGTGTTAGGTTGGAGTGATAAGTTGGTGTTTGATTAGGAAAGGCATAAGCTGAGGGTAGATGCATTTTTTCATAATTTTTGAAACTGGGGAGAGGATAGCTATGGGGCAGTAGTTAGAGATATTATTGTTTTGCCTCCTGTGGAGAGGTAGAATAAAGGCTGAACATCACAGTTTGGGCATATAAGATTCCTGTATAGATCTATTGATTAGGATGCTAATGAGGAGAGTAATTCCATCTGTGGCGATTTTTAGGAAGAGAGATGGTATATTGTCGGGGACATTGGAGCATGGTTTTAGTTTAGAGAGTATGTTTTTTATGTAGGAGGTTGAGATGGGTTTAAGTTCAAATATGGGGGAGGGCTGTAAATAGATATTCAGTATTTTTACGTTCTTTTATTATTTATTATTAAACATATTTAAACATTTCATTGCAACTGGTCTTTCAGAGAATATTTAATCTTTGAGAGTACTTAGATTTATGTGGTGACACTGTGGCCACTCCTGAAAGCCTTGCTGCATTGGTCAAACACTACCATTTGTATTAGTATTAATTTTATTCAATATAATTAGGTACCCTTGTAAGAGCCTTGGAGTTGTTGGCTTTGGCCTGTTCTGGTGGCAGTATGCACCTTATAGTCTGTGCAGAGGGGGCATAGCTGGTAAATCTGTGCCAGCCTTTCCCAGGTATGTGTGTGTGTGTGTGTGTGTGTGTGTGTGTGTGTGTGTGTGTGTGTGTGTGTGTGTGTGTGTGTGTGTGAAAATCAAATCTCAAAGAGTGTCTGTGTGTCAGCTACTTGGAGCACTGGTTTCAAAGAGACTGCATATAATGAATGTCATAATGATAGATTAGGTCATGGCTACAGTTTGGCTCCCAGAAAATAACAAAGTGTAAATACTTGTCATCTTCTTTTTGTGGATGAATTACAACTGTATAGTTCAGTAGATGAGGAGCTGAAAGCACAACTGGAAGTGGTTAAAGCTTTCTCAGATGGTCTAAGAATGTCATTTGGTCTTGATAGATATACAAAAGTAACATTTAAAGCAGGAAAGCTGCAACACAAAGAAAATATCAGTCTGGGACAGGAATGTGATACAAAGGAACTTGAGCAGCAAGAAATGTATAAATATTTGGGAACTGATAAAGGATCGACAACAAAAACATGAACAAACGCAAACAAAACTCAGTAAGGAATATTACAGAAGGCTAAAATTAATACTGAAAACAGCCCTGAAGTCTAGGAACAAAGGACAATCTATAAAACAATGTGTCTTCCTGTTCTAACTTACAGTTTTGGGGTGAATTATTTGCCCCAAATGATATATAAAAATCAGTGTATACCATGATTACATGTTCCCCGTTCTGAAGGAGGTATGGCCTCCTCAAAATTGATTACTTGTATACATCTGCAACTGTAGGACTGCATACATATCTGCAGATCTTATCAGATCCAAATGTAGTGAAAGATTTGGAACATGAAGAGAACAAGCCTAAGATGACTTTCTTGTTTAGTTTAGCAGAAGCATGTCGGTGTCAAGCAGGAATGGAAACCAAACCAGAAGTAGACAAAAATCAGGCAATAACTGAATGTGCCAAAAACAAAAGAAAGAATATAAGGAGAAGGATCAGATGAGAAGGCAAGAAATGTGGAAAGGGCATAAATGTAGTTGCAAATACAGAAAACTCCTGGAACAAACTCATGTTGATCAGGATCTGATGCAGGAATGGTTAAGGAGAGGTGAATTTAAACCAAAATATGAAAGGTTAATATTGGCTGCCCAGGGCAGTCACACATCTTGTTGCTGGGTGTGATACACTAATGGCAGAGAGCCTGTGTACTTAAAGACATAACATTGTGGCAAGACTGTTGCAATGGGATTTGTTCAAACATTGCAATACTGAAGTAGCTCAGAAGCATTGGAAACATGAGCCACAATGCAATATAGAGAATGATGAAGTTTATATCACATGGGATCACCCATTACCAACAGTTCAAAAAACAGATGTGAGAAAACCTGATATAGTTGTTGTGTCTTTCGGCTTTTCCCGGTTAGGGGTCGCCACAGCGGAACTCCGGTCCACTAATGATTGGCAGCTGATTTTTACGTGCCGAGTTACCAGCCCTGACGCACAACCTTCAACGAAGGTACGCCCATTCACGCATGTCTCCACGCAGAAGACGCTCTAGCTGAGAATCGAACCAGACAGCATCTTACTGTGAGGCGACAACGCTAAAAGAAGACAAAAGTAGCACTGATCCTTGAAATTGCTACACCCAGTGATTACAGTGTCTTACATACAGAGAGACACAAAGTCATAAAATACCAGCATTTGCAGGCAGAAACAAGGGCAATGTGGAAGAAGGATACCCAGACAGTTCCAATAGCTGTAGGAGCAATGGGTCTCAAAAAAAAAAAAGAATTTAGAGTCTTATTTAGATATGGTACCAATACATGTAACTCCTTATGAATTGTAGAAGGATTCAGTTCTGGGCACATTGTAGGTGTTGCAAAGAGCACTTTTGGTTAACATCAAAGACTGAAACAATATTAAAATCACAAACTTTAATCATATGTTGACTTAGGAACT
Organism: Protopterus annectens; assembly: GCF_019279795.1. Lineage (NCBI taxonomy): Eukaryota > Metazoa > Chordata > Ceratodontiformes > Protopteridae > Protopterus > Protopterus annectens. Next base: position 1,234,399,754 of record NC_056732.1, on the reverse strand, counting down.
GGGTCCATTCCCATCATGATATTAGAAACCCAAAAGACTTGGAGAAATTAAAACAAGATATACTTACTGCCTATTCTGCAAGCAGGTCAGGCTGCCACTTAAAATTAGAGAGAAAAACTGAGACACTATAGGGGCAGCAGTGTAGAAAAATACTGAACTGCATTCCTACATGGTGGAACTAAAGATAATACCATAACTTGATGAGATGGACAACATATTTATCTGGTTCCTGAGAAGTGTCAGCCTGAATGTAGTATTATAGAGAACCAGTTCAAGATAAGAATAACCAGATCAATGTCTGGCAGTTATGTTCTTGTACCAGTGACAGGTCTGCCTTAAGCAAATATTTGAGACATGAGTAAATGTTTACATTTGACTAATGTTAGTGACTAACCATGTTTTTCCCTCACCAATGCAATTGTGTGTGGCTGTTCCTGTTTCTCAGCCTGTTTATACTGTTTGCTTAGTGATTGTTAGCAGTTCTAATGTATGGCATAACAATATGTCTCAGAGTACTCTTTTACAAGATCTGACTCCATTTCCAGTTTGAATGGTCTTTGAATGATAAACAAAGGATAACTGATTTGTACACTGATGTGTTTACAAATTGTGACCGAGTCACTGGGACACAAGTAATTGGTAATAATGTTTTGCAATATTTTATAAATAACTGTATTGTTCATATGTACCATATATAGCCCTTTGTAGGATCAGCCCAGAGTGTTACATGTGAGATGCATTGGTTGTATATTAACATTCTTTGTAATTTAAAAAAAAAATAGATTTCTTTTTTTATTGATGAGGGAAGGTGTGATGATAAGGGCAATAAAGCTGCTACAATGCTTGTATATACTATGCATATGTTTGATGGTGCTGTCCTTTTAAGAATGCACAAAATCCATAGTGCATTGCAGTTTCTAAACTAAAGCCATTCATTGGTTGTGAGACACTGAAAGGTTAGCATTGTTTATGCTAAGCTGTCATGTTGTTACAAATTAACCTGTTTTCTAAAGGTGAATCCTGACATTCCTGACTTGAGCAACATATATTGTATACTAACCATCATAGCTCTCAACCTTCCATGTCCAAAATGAGGAACACTAGCCCTCATAATGTGGAACAAATGGGCAAAATGTGGAACACATACTAATGGCTTCCTAACAACTTCAACTAGGAACGTCATAGGATGGTTAAAATATGCTGGTTTTACTTATAAAGAAGATCTTTTAATGAATTAATATGATTCATTTCTATTTACAATGGATTTCACTTAAAAAAATTCCTAACACTGAATGTGTGACAGAGTCTTTTAATGTGGAACTTTGAGGAACTTGAAGGAACATGAACTTTTTAAGACCCCAAATGAGTCACGTTCCTCGTTAGGAGGTAAGGTGTGCTAACCATCACAGCAACCGTTGACAGCTGTAGAACTTGTTCCTTTATATTTTTAAACTGTTTATACAAGTTTACCTTTTGCAGTTATTCAGTTCTTATGATTTGGGCTAAAACATGTTATTCTTAATCAGTGTGTGCAATGAAGTATTCTTCTTCTATTTGTTTAGAATAATCTCTCTTGGCAACTTAAAGTTTTAATCACTATATATGATTACTGATTGAATTTAACACAGCTGTCATGTTCATATGACCTCTTCAGTCTGCTTTTAGGCCTATAAATTGATTTGCTATCCCAGTTATCAAACTTAGAAAGAGAAGTCTATCGACCACTGTCTTACTTGCAATACTTTTCTCTACTTAGCAACTTCCATCATGCCTTTTAGCAATTGTAATGGAGCTGGCACATTTCTCACAATCACTAGTTTTCTTTTAACTGAGCACAGGAAGGATTGTGCGGTGTCCACTATTTCTCATTTTTCCAAAATGTTTGCTGAAGTACACCTTATTTGATTGACTTCTTCACATTACCACATACGTTGAATCAATGGACTGTTTCATTTTTCATTTTCTGAATACTGTGCAAAAAAAGTCATATTTACTTCCCTTCCAGCTGACGACCCTTATAAAATAGTACATGTTTGCCCTGTTCTGTGCTCCATTTCTGCCAACACTCTTTTGTATACATTATGCAGAAGCCTTCTGCTAAATCTAGGCAATACAATGTGTGTTGTGTGCATGGGCTACCTAGGGAAATGCCTGTACTCCTGTAAATTATTACTAGAGATGGTAATCGGTTCTAAGTAGTCCATAACATAAAATATGTAGATGTTGTTCTGAAACAGGACATAACGCTTGTTAGTGATTGAACTGTGGATGAAAATATCAAAGTGCTAAACATACTATTAAGATCGATATACTATACTAGTAGTGGTACAAAGTGCACTTAAACAAATGCCTGTCTTATTCTTGTACTATTGTTTGACCATATTTTATTTACTTATTTATAAAGCAATAGTTAATAAATCTGAATCCTCCTGCTACAAAATTGCAAGCTTTGCAATAAACATGATGTGTCATACTAATCATTAAATGATTTTAACATTATTAAAATGGTCAGCTTTCAGCCTTTATAATATTTTACTTTGTGTACCTTTGTGCACAAAACCCTCTAAAAGATCCACATCCTGGGCTTCATTCATTAATAACTGCAACGTTTTCTGTTTGGTTGCTTACATACTTGAGCTAGTTTCTTTTAAATTTACTTGAGCCAGATAACTACTTGGTGATGCTTAAAATTTTATATAGCTTAATAAAATTTGGAACGGACTACCAACCAGAATTCTGAACTGCCAACGTGGAGCCTGCTTGAAACAATTTAATACAGCAAGCACACTTTTGAACTCTGAAAACTACTTGCAGCAGCATTTCTTAACTTGACAGTTTTCTTGTCTGCCATTAATCAGTCTATACATTTTTTAAATTATCTGTTGCCACACCAGTTCTAACCATACTAATCATCACATCAACTCACTGAACTTTTTTACTTGCGTTTACCATGCACCCAGTTATTCTTCCCCTTTTCTGTGGGTCTTCTCCCCGATGTAAAGTGTAACTGTTCCTAGACTTCAAATTATGTTCTAATAGATTTTCCTCATTTCTGATCAATATGCAATACGTCACTCTGTAAATAATCTACTTTTACACTCATTTTGCATTTCCCCTCTTTTTAATGTTTTTCTAGGTTATTTTGGCCCTCATGCCTGCTGATCATGCAGCCTTCCTAAGTGACATTGAACCCATTTCTTCCTCTGTAGTGGGAAGTCCTCCATAACCATGGAGGCAAGAGCCCCCTGGGGGCATCATTCAAGCTGCTTATGCCTTGCTGGCATCCTGGCTATGAGGACATTTGTGTTGGCCTTATCCCCACCACGTGAGTGATAGGAATGAGTAAACCGCATTACTGTAGGGCTCACAGTACCTCTCCCACGTGGGTGCTCACTCACACATGTCCACTATGAAAGCTGCCATCCATTAGTGGCTTGCATTTCAAGCCACATCTTTTGCCCTGTCGAGTTCTGCCCTATCACCCCTGACATCACTGTTAGTTGCCTGGGCCACAGTCAGGGCTTTTTTCCTTTTTGGCATCAGAGCTGGCTGATCCCTCATTAATTGTCTCTCTCTGCCTTGCCTTTCCATTTTCTTTCTGTAAACCTGCCTATTTTTTATTTCACAACCTCTCATCTTACAGACCTCAGACAATTCCCTGCTTTATGCCAATTTTGTTCATGTTGTCTGTTTTGAATACATTCACGCTTTTGTCTTTCCTGACCACACTGTCCATTTTCTTATAATCTTCAGACTTATAAATCTTTCTTGAGCTCTTTTCTCTTGTAAATATTTATTTACTGTGAATGTGTTATAGCCCTAAAGGTGAACTCTACATTCTTTCTGTTTAAATAGTGCCTTGAATTGTATAAAGTTAGTAGTTCAGAGGATAACTGTTTATTATGTAGTATCTATTGTATTTTTATGAACTAATCCATGTGGTGTATTATTTTTTAACATTTTTATTGAAATCATCACATTTTAAAACATGACAAGCATAAATACAATAGGAAATAAAACAAACCATTGTGGCATTTTCAGTTATTTTCATGCAGTTTACGTTTACTTTTTAACAATTTTCATTGACTCCATTACATAAATTGCTGATTTCCTGCTTTTCATTAAATCTCACTCCTGAACATTATTCTGCACGCATTGTTCCCACAAATTCCACTTATTTCTATGAGATTCGCTGCTTCTTTTTTTCTAAAGATCCTGTCATCTGTAGTTCTTTTGTGCCCTTTACAATATTCAGTACTTCATTTAGAGGTGATTTAGATAGGTTTTGTTTTCCATTTTCTCGTAGCTGATTTTTGGTAACTGATAGCATTAAAATAAGTAAAACCTTATTATGTCTGGGCCATTCAGATCTATATACCAGCTGAAAATAATAATTTCCTTTTTTTACAACAATATGCTCTTGCAGCATGTCTGACAAATTACTCTATAAGGACTTTTAACAATCAGTCAGCTTGTCACACACCCCCCCCCCAAAAAAAAAAAAAAAAAATTCCCAACCTCCTCTCTGTTTTCCATCACACCTTCAGCATTTGATATCTACCCAGGGAAAAAAGGACTCTGAAATCTGCCTGTGATATAAAAATAATTACACAACCACTTTCATGCAAAACTTCTAAACCTTCTATATGCTGTTGCATACTTGGGGGGGGGGGGTCTTAAAGATTTCTACTCATTGTTCATTTGTAAACTGCCATTTAAATTCTCTTTTCCCAGTCTTTTCTAACCTCCTCAAATTGATTCTTATAGTTATCATGCAATATTTTATATACTCTACTAATTCTGTCTTTGTAACAACAGCTTCTATTCTAGACTCAACTAAATGCTTCACGCTATCCCTTTTTCACTGTATATACTCTGTCAGTCACCGGTGTGGAAGGCTGTCTGTAATCTGCAGTTCAAACTTCTGCCTAGCCTCATCCTACTCTGTCACCCCCACCCCCATTATTTGCTTCCAGTACTTTGGTTCCTTTGCTAATTTCTTCCAGTAAATTCCAGGTTCAACAATATAAATACCTTAGTTTGACTTTAGACTTAAAACTTGCATGTATATCATCACAAATAATGTCAGTACTCAAACTTATGCTGCCTACTCCATTTCCAACCACTTTGCTTCACAATGCAGATGTACCTTAGCCATAAATGTCTGTATTCCTTGATTAGAATATGTCTCTTCTGTCATTACCCTATACTCATCCTAGAACATTAATAAAATCAAAACCACTAATGATAACATACGCAGGTTCATCTGTCACCCAGGTCAGAAGATAGCCCACTGCAGACAGGGATAAAGCCCTGACTATAGCCCAGGTGACCTGAGTTTAAGTAGTAGCTTGTGTGCTTGGTGGAGCTGATAAGTGGAATAGACACAACTATCTTTGAGGGGAATGGCTTGTGCAAATTTGGGCAAATTCTTCACATGCTGTAAAGGATAAGACTTAGAATGATCATGGATATTGGAGCATGAGATGGCTGAGGATGTATGGTTAATTTAGGACCCAGTGTGGCTACAGTCTCAGAGGCTATGCATCATTGCCTTTTTTTTGTAATCCTGGAAGTATGGAGCCAAGGAAACAAGCAAGCTTAATGTATGTAGAAAATGACACTTCAAGCATATATTCTGCTTCATCTCCAGGATGCTGCTTTCATCTTCCCCTTTCCAGTCTACTGACTGTCTCAAATGGCAGGACAGTACCAGATTAACGGTGCCCTCCAGTTCCTGTTCCCTCTCACCCACCATTTCCAAATCTAGAAATAGTATTGGGTTGGAGGGATAGTGCATTAGAAGGGATGTCTAACAGCTGATGGTCGAGCTTCAACACTAGGACCCCAAAAATACATCTTCCAGGTTAGAACATCAGTGCTACACCCTACAAAATGCTAGCTGATTACCAGTCATAGCTAGATTAACTGTATTACTCTGCCTTTACCTTTAAGTTAATATAGGACACAAACTGCCCTTCCCTCAAAAAACACCTTTAGCAAACTTGGTATTAAAATCTTCCTGTACATTCTTTGTAGCCAGGACTACATTTTTTTTTTGCTTTACAGACACTCCTCCATTTTCTGCCTCACCATAGGAGAGAAAAGCTTTAGCAAAATCATCCAGCTAAGTGGAACCATATTCCTCCAAGCTTAGAAAAATGACTACCTATGAAGATTTTATTTTTTGGTCCCCTTGGGACATCATTTTACTAGCCTGGCCTCCAGTGCCCCACATCTATGTCGTGTCTATCAGCTTATCCATTGTAAAGCAATTCATGCAGGACTGGGCTAGAGTCATTTACCCCCCCCCGGACTTGCTCTCATATTGCTGGAGCTGGCAGTGTATCCTACTGACTTGCTATTTTACCAACATCAGGTTAATTTTGACAAAGTGTTAAAAAATATTGAGGTTTTTGTGAACAAAAGTAGGTTGGTCAAACAAAAGAAGTTGACTAGGGACACAAACGACTATGCTAACAAATGTGCTTACCCGCCTGGGAGAAAGATGGGTTTTTATCAGCCTAGACTCAATGTGGAAGGGCCTGTTGTTATTGACAGTGACGACAATGTTTTCAAACCTATCAATGACCAACAACTTGATTCAGCACATGAGCCTTTTTTGGAGCAGCCATACGGCCTACGGAGGTCGGAAAGACTGTTAAACAGAGGGCGCAAACAGTCGAATTTTCAAGAATACTGGGGGAGTATCGAAATGGTCTGTAAACACAACTGAGGGATGTGTGGACCATTTTGCAGTTTTTAACAGTGTTATTAATGTTGGAAAAGACTATTTGGGTGAGGAGTCACTTGAATTTGTTAATACAACTGACAATTGTTTGGATGTTGACATGGGTGCCCAACATACTGAAATGGGTGACAATGTATTTTGGGTCAATACATATGTAGGAAATGACTATTGTTCTTCAGTTGTTAACAATGAGTTTGTAATTCCAGTCAGCAGTAGCTCAGCTGACAAACACGATTTTTTTGATGTACAAACTGTTGATAGTAATCACTTAGTTCAGTGTGATACTATAGATGAAGTTGTTTCAAGATGTGATATAGCACAGAAACATGTTTTTTTTATATACAACTACACTGATGTTGACTTAACAGATACTTACTTTGATTTGTTTAGCAAGGGTATTAAATTTGTCCCTAATTTTAGGTTGGACATTGCAGAGGTATTGATTGCTATGAGGTTATATACGAGGAGGTTGAATTTACAACTGTACTTTGCTACTGACCAGCAAAACAACAAAACTGTAAATAATGGAAGCTTGGTTAGGTTGAAAACAAAGAGCACCTTTATTCCTCCACACAACCCAGAGATAGTTGTACTGGAGAAGTTAATGGAGAACGACCTCAGGAGGATTTGTTTGAATAAAAGTGCCATTCCTGACAATTTATCTGTTGATGAGGGGTTGGTTCTTAAGGAACTGAAAACCTCTAGGCACATTAGATGTATGAAACCTGACAAAGGTGGGGGCATGGTCCTTATGAATACGATTGATTACATTTCAAGTATGATGGAGCTTCTAGAAGATGATAGTACTTATACCAGGGTTTCTGTCAATGAAATTAATAGGGCATACCAGAAGATTGATTTATTTCTATTGGATGCACTATATCAGGGTGTTATTTGTGAAACTGAATACGACTACCTGACTGTAAAGTTTCCTACAATGCCCAATATCTTTGGTATCTCCAAGGTTCACAAAGGGACAGACAAATTACAATTTAGACCAATCGTGGCCGCTAGGGGGTCCAAAACAGAGCCACTTGCAGCATACGTTGATGAATATTCTAAATCAGCATTGGGAGAAGTCTCTCACATTTTGAGAGACTCGTGGCATTGTTTGGAAAGACTAAGGGGGTGCAAAAATGATGTCAACTCCTTTGTTTTTTTGACTATTGATGTAGTCAATCTTTTTTCGGTCATTCCACAGGAACTAGGTTTGGAAATGTTTTTTGATAGTCTTAATGCTAGCAAATCTGTTAACAAGGGGAAGATTAATTTGCTTTATGACCTCATGGAAATAGTTCTTAAAAACAATTTTATGAAATTTGAGGGTGAGGTTTATCAGCAACGATCTGGGGTTGCTATGGGTGCGAAATGTGCCCCTGTGTTTGCTAACTTAGTTTTGTTAGCATGGGAGAGAGCTCATGCATTTCCCTCAAAATTTAAGCAAAAAATTGTGATGTACAACAGGTTTCTTGATGATTTACTGATTTTATGGGACGGTGATGAATCTAGTGCTGTTGAATTTGTTGAGTATCTTGGTTCCACCATGGAATTTCTAAAGTTTACGTATGTGTGGAACATGGGTTGCATCAATTATTTAGATATTACCTTAGTCAAAGAATCATCTGGCTTAACGAGTACCATCTTTAGGAAAGACAGTTACTCGAACTCACTGTTGCACTTTGGGAGTTGTCACCCCTTCCACCAGAGAAAAGGGGTGGCTAAGGGCCAAATGGTGCGTATTTCCAGACTTGTCAGTGATGAGGTATTTAGGAAAGAAATCTACAAATTGATTGGTCTGTTACTGGACCGAGGTTACCCTTTGGAGTTATTGTTGAGAATCAAAAGGGAAGTGTATAAAAAGAGAAGGTCTATTTATTCGCCAATTCTCAGAACAATTGGTGATTCTGACTTGATGGTTGCAAAGGGGACCAAAGGGGACGATATGATGGATGGTTCAGCCTTTATTTTGAAATTTAATGACAAATCGGACGAGATTGGTGCTTGTTTGAGGAGTGCGTGGATTAACGCACTGAGTATTGACACAAAAAGGGTGATTGGTGACAAGCCACTGATTGTTTTCAGTAAAGGAAAAAATGTTAAAACAATTTTGGAGAAGGATGGTAGGTATGTCAAATCCAGAATGACCAAATGTGGATCTTGTAAATGTAGATTTATTGCGGAAGGGGCCTACATTTGTGTACTTGGTTTTGGAAGAACTATAGCTTGTCCAGTAATTTGTAGTTGCAACACCAAGAATTTAGTTTATGTGGCTTCTTGCATGTCCTGTGATGCTTTCTATGTTGGAATGACCACATGAAAGCTCAAGGACAGGATTATGGAACATACTAGGTCAATCAAGAAAAAAGATTTGCACAATGCTTTGTTTTTGCACATCAGTCATTGTCCCAATTTTAATAAGTTTTTGTTTTTTATAGTTGACAGAGTGCACCACGATGCAGGGGGAGACATAAAAAACAGGGTAGCCTTTTTAGAAACTGAATGGCAATTGCGATTAAACGCTATGAGGTACCTTGGTCTTAATGACAAAATTTCCCTTAAACCTATTTTGAAACACAAGTCAGCTATTATTTAAGTGTATTACTATACTACATTCAATAGGAATTGTTAGCACATTCAAGCAAATTGTCAAATGTTGAATGTTTTACTACACAGTTTTAACAAGAATTCATGTGTTACTTATGAATATGTGTGTGTGTGTGTGTGTGTGGGGGGGCTTAATAGTTATTTCCACAAGCAGATTGTTTACAAGTATTTTTAGCTGTTAAAAACAAGCCTTTTGAGTTCTATTTTAACCAATTTTAATTAACTAATTATGATGTCATGACTAATTAGTGGGGTGTGTGGATATATAATGTGCAAGTTTTCAGTGTTTCAAATGACTCTGAGGATGCCATTTTAATGGTGAAAGCGCTAAGTCTGTTTTTTGTAACAATAAATTGGTTTTCATAAGTGAACTTTGTTGCTTTGGTGAATAGTGTTGCAGTGGTTGTGGAACTTCGCATTTTCTATCCTAAGGACATCCTGGGGGCTCGACCATCTCTATTTCTGTCAGTTGCCTGAGACGTTAATTGAACCCTGGTCAGCTGGGCGACAATTAGGCCTTTCTCCTTCTATGCTACTGGAGTGGCCTACATAAAAACATTTTTGAGAAAAAAAAGTTGTATTATTTCAAAAAACACTTGTAAATGCAACCACTTCACTGATAAAGATACCTCTTTAGCAGTGCTCTTAAATAGTTTTTGACTATTTCACTATTTAAATGATCATAACTGCTGATCTAACTTTGTAAATAAGTAATATCTTTTAATACTTACCTTTATAAGAGATCTTGATTTGAATTATTGAACAATTAGAATGGGTTAATGATTACAGTGCATGAATGTGCTTTCAGATTTAAAGATCTTTAGTTTGAGGATATAGTCAAATAGTTAAGGTATGATAGGAAAATGAGTAGATGTTTAAAGCTGTGTGAAGATCTAGATAGAAATGAGGCAAAAGTAACCCATAGGGAGGATACTGAATATGTGGCATGTGCTGCATAAGGGACCATAAAACTTATCCTTTGTAGTGCAGTTTGAGCAGGAGTGGGTTGGAGTGACAGATAACGGTTTGCAGAGGTGGGATGAATGAAGCAGCTGTTTAGGAAGCTATCTGCACCAGTCTTGTGATCTCTGAGTTATCTCATACTACAGCAGACTATGACATGACAACCAACAGCTTACAACAAAGCAGAGAGTGATCTGTACAGGCAGATAAACTCAAAAGAACCTCTGAAGGGAAAATATCAGAGAATTGTACACTCTTCCAAACTGAAAACTTTAAGTAAAACAAATACATAAAGTAAAACATATAAATTATGATCTGGCAACATCTCTTAATTTTAAGATCTTTCGAAGAGTAAACTAACAATATCTTAACTCAATTCATCTGTGTGGGATCAAGAATAAATTACTGTAGCTTAGCTCAAGGATAGCTAGTTGGGTGATGCAATGACAATCATTAATTCTTTCTTTACGGGTGACAAAACCAAACAGGAAACTCTGGTGTTTAAACTGTCTACCCAGTTAAAAAAATAACTAAGAAATAAATGTCTGTTGAACTTATGAACCTATTATTTTCTCCTCTGTAAGATTACATGTATAGTTTTTTTTCAAGATTTCATAGTCATGTGTGCACAGGAAATGCATGACTGTAACATATGGTTATTTTTGTTCATTCGGCTTCTTGCTGCTTTCCATAACTGAAGACATGGAATTTGGATTGTGTACTTCTGCAATGTCAAAGAGTCAAATCAGATTCTTGTTATCACATTTCTAAAGAATAAGTGACACTCCTGATTCCTATTGGATCCACTGACGAGACAAGTAGCAAAATATTATTCATAAAAACATGAGTTAACATTGAGTTAGTCGGGGTATAACATAGGTTCATATATTCAGTAAACTTTAGACATAATTTTAAAGGAGAATTTTGTATTGCAGTGTTAATAAAGAATTAAATATTTTAGAAAAAGGCAAATTAGATCATCAGCTTTTTAGATTATCTATATTAGGCAATATAGTCACTTCTGAGCATGCAAATGTGCTTATTCACATTTCTTGAGTATGCAAATCACTTGCATAGTTTCAAGGGTTCAGATGGCCATAAAGGTCACCTCAGAAACATTTCAGATATCAGCATTTTCTTTAATTTTTGTATACTTTATAATATCTTTGCATTTAGTCTCTGCCCCCCTCCCCGTGACCATTTTTCTTCCACCTCTACAACATTTTCAGGGATGAGAACAACAGAGTAGAGCATAAAAACACAAGATATATGAACTGTAATGAAGCATATACCCAATAATGGAAGAATGAGTCAGGGCTTCTGAAACTGGTGTACTACAGTATAAATCCAGCCTAGGGAGAGGGTGTTTTTTATTGTACCTTTCATCTTCTGCATCATGAGGTCAATACCTGGACCTCCTGAATGCCCCACCTGTTAGTACAGATCTAAGGTACATCCTTGATCTTTTTAGCAAAGCAGTCATATTGTAACTCTATAAAACATTTCTATTCAAATCCTTAAATTCCTGGGCAGAGTGATCATTCTAGTGTAGAAGAAATACATTTAAGACCACACAAAGATAAGGTCAGTATATATAACCTTTCTCTGATTAAAACCTAGTGTCAGACTCACCTGGAAAGAGAAATGTGTGGAGCCGATTACAAAGGAGATCTGTTTGGCAATTAGTGCAGAGGAGCCTTTAATGATCTATTTCCTGAGGTCAGAGTACATGGTTTGATTCCCTCTACTTTCATTTGTCTGCTGTGTGACTCTGAGCAAGTCACATAATCAGACAGGTCTCTCAGGTTTCCCCAGAAAAAAGGACAATTGTGTCTGGTGGACTTATCTGGTCAACAAATAGGTACCATAAAAATAATGATCCTGTAGAGATGTAGTTTGTTGTCTGGAACAAATTAATTGTTTGATATTCTGTGCTATTATGTTAAGTCTAGAACTTTCCCACAGTGATTGCCAATCATCTAGCCATGCCAGTTTAAACATGTCCATTCCTAAGATCATGTGGAACTTCTTTCTGTACTCCTCTAGTGTCAGAACACCTCACTTTGCTAATGGCAATCTAATTGGAGATCAGCCAACGGGGATTAATGTGAGCTGTTGCAGGGCATCATTTTCATCACTCTAGGATGAAGGAGGATTACTAGTAGCAACTTGGTAGGTTTCAGCTGTGAAGAATCCAGCTATGTCTCTGTTCTTACCTGACACACACTGCTTGCAGTAGAATCTACACATTAGAGCCACCAAAAGGCATTAAAATTGGTGGCTGACTATGATGAAATATGTAGATCTAGCTTTCAATCAAGAATAAAGGCCCTCTGTACTCTGCCACTTCACTTATAAAAAATACAGCCGAATTCCCTCATAAATGTAAGTGGCATCAGGTGCAGCTTAGGTGGGCTGTCTTAGGAATTTCAGAGAGATGGTGATAGGATGACTTAAAGATTACTTGTCAGGCATGATGGAGAGGAAAAATACTGATTCCAAATGACACTCTCAAAATCTATATCAGGTGCTGCTGTCCATGTGTGGCAGATAAATTGAACACTTCATTAAGGAAGTAATCACAGAATGTCCAAATCCTGCATTATATATTACATTTTTACAGTCACTGCAATACACCTGCCACTCTGTGAGACCAGGTTTGATGTGACCTTGTGTGCAGGCTGTACAGGACATCACTGCCATCAGATCACTCTGTATGATTTACTTGTTACATAACTGTTTAGAACTGGAGAAGACATCCACGTAAACAGATACACAATACATTTTGGAAAAAAGTGTTGATAAAGTTTTACATACAAAGAAAACAATCTAGAATTTTACAAATATCTTTGTGCTTGAATTTTGTATTTCTTCCTACCATGATGGGCTACAATTGGTGGTCAATTGCCCCCATATGGGCTAATTATTTATACTATTTTTTTGTTTTGTTTTGTTTTATTTTTCAGCTGCAGTAGCTTGTAATACAACTAGCCTCTATCTGTGGCCAGATTAATATAGTTCAGCTTTATACCTCAGAAAACTATAAATATAGATATTGTTGTATACACATTTTGGTGCATAGATACTATCCTTTACTTAGTAATACAGAGCCAGTCCTTAGTCTTTTGAGTGCCTTGTTTTACCTAGTGTTGTCATTTCCCCAAACACATCTGTAAACTAATTAACCCACACATAGATGTGTGGAAGACTGAATTCATTTTCCCCTTCCTATTCCCACCCATCTCCAGATTTTCAAATTTCTACACAAATTCTTAATTCAGAAGCACCTCTTAAAGCTATATTACTCTTCCCCATTAAAACCATTTTTTAAAACTCACAGTCGATCACAAGTATAGCATTACTTGAGTGATTAGTAATGCATTTATGAAAGAGATCCCTATTAGCAAGAAATATACTTAGAAATTTCAAGACTTTGTAAATGCCAATTCACTTAAACAAACTGCTACTCTATCATTTAGAGATATTAATCTTCTAAATTGTGTCCTTACTAATGTCTCCTCTAATTACATCACCCCACTTGTTATCCCTATAGTGAAATCCAATTATCTTTCTTTGACTTTTTCTATGAAAACCTGTCTTTCAGACCTTATTAACTTCTATTCGAAATATTTTTTACTATTTATTGGTCTAACTGATAATTGCAAATGGTATATTTCTCCAGCAAGCCTTGTACTTAAGGCTGCTACTTCTCAAAATTTTGATCTCTTTTGAATAAATATATTGAGGCATCTATATCAGCCAATGTAAACATATTGGGAAGTTTAAAACTGAACACATATTGTGGAATGTGGAACTTCAACATAAACAAACTATGTAAAACAAAAAAAAAAACACCCGGACATCTTTAAATGTTGCCAGTTTAAAGGGTTGCAAGTAATTCGAAGGCTACTATAAGGCCTGCTTCATCTATATCAGGAAACTTAAAATTAACCAAAAATTCCATATTCAGCTTATCTCAAATGGTACATATTTTTTCTGATCCTAAGGACATTGGCAATATTCTTGCAAATTCTTTTCCATCCAACCTCAACCCACCCTCTTTCCCCATCCCTTCATACCCCTTCATCAAATTGCTCTGAACCTACCTAGTCCTTTCTTCAGTTTTCAAAATTAAAAAAAAAAAATTGGTTTTGGGGTCCTGACAATGCCCCCAGATATCTGTGAACAAGTGCTATGTCTGATCTAGCAAAACTCCTCCATCAACTCTTCAACCTGAGTTGTTCCATTCATCACATCCTCAAAGTATAGAGAAAAGCTGTTTTCATGCCCTTGCAATAATGTGGTCCCTCTACAGACCCTGCAGATTATGAACCTATTAGTCTTACTACAATTATTTGCAAGGCTATGGAATATGGGTTAAAGAAACTAATAGCAACACAGGTGACCTTATCTCACTACTATTTGCAAGGCTATAGACGGGATAGAAAAACTAATAACACAGGTAACCTTATATACCTGAATACGCACTAATTTGATTTTGTCTAGACTGAACATGCTTGCTCAACCTAGCTAAGTATTTCAAAAGTTTTACTGAGAGCAAAATAAAGGACATACAGTCCATGCTGTCTATATAGACTTTGCGAAGGTCTTTGTCACTATCCCCCATGTTGGGATTACTGACAAACTCTCCCAGCTCAAAATTAACCCACCCATAGTCTACTGGATGGGTAATTGGCTAGCTGACAGAATTCATAATTTTTAAGGTGGGGAGTATTTGCTCTAGGCTTAAAATCGTCATCATCAGGGTTCCTCTGGGTTCTGTCCTGGGACTCTTACTCTTTGGTATATATTCTTCTTTGACTTGAAAGTTGAAATCAAAGGACTATGGCTAAACAAATTTGCTGAAGAATGCAAACTGTGAGTGTTAATCAAATCCCATTCTGATACTGAAATTCTTCAGCAAGGGCTGAACCAAACAAATGCTTGATGAGTTAATCATAGGCTTATCCTCAACACACATTGGTAAATCTAGTATCACTGTTGCATTCCATATAGATAATATCCACTTAATTCTGCCAAAGTCATTAAGTACTTGGATACTTATGTTGCTAATAAAGTCCTCTTTTGACCACCATCTCTATTTTGTGATAAAACTGCTCCTAACTGCACAACTAATTCTTCATGCTGTCACCTGAAAGTCAACAGAAGTTATAGTCCTACTTAATTCCTCCTTCATTAGACTTATTATTGAATGCAATGCTCCCTTCAGCATGTACCTTGCTATGCACCTAAACCAACTCAATACACTTCAGAGTTGCCTCTTCAAAAAGATCTCAGGTCTCAGTACCCCTGACTTCTCTGGTAAACTAAAAGCCATACCCTTCTACTGAAGGGAGTTGAGGGTTGACATAACAGTTAAGATGTTAACCTCATAGACAGAAGGTACATGGTTTGATTCTTACTTTTGAGGGAACTTTGCTAGGCTTAAAATGACCTACAAGAGCAACTAGGCTAGTACTTCTCCATGAACAACTCTTCTATAGGAACAGAGCATTATGAAAACATGTTTAGGAGAGAGGTTGCCATAATAGTTAAAATCTTTACCTCATAGATACAAAGTACAGGGATTGATTCTAACATCTGGTTATTGATTAGGCTTTTAATAGTCTACAAACTGATAGCCTAGTATGACCCTAGAAAGAAGTGTCATACAGGGACGGGTGACCTCTGTTTAGCCTTCTGTGGTATGAATGACCCAGCACTCTTTGAACTCCTTCACCTAAAGAGAAGCAGTGGCAAAATAAACACCAGCTCCTGAGACCTAAAGCCATGCTATCACATCAACAGCAGTAGATGGAACAACAGGTACATAAGCCAATGTACCCCCTGCCATTTCTGGAATAGTCTGCCCTTGCATGTCAAACAGACTATTTCCCTAGTAACTGTTAGTTAAGTGATCTCAAATTTTGTACTTGGGATAGGTGAGGAAAATCTTAATGTGGACACTATTAGCGTCCCAGCAGTATTGGGTGATATGGCTACATTTCTTGCTGTTTTTCTTAGCTGCAAGCTTAGTAAGAAACTATGCACCTACTGTTTTGCAAAATATGGTTTATTACTACTTTAAGCAGTAAACCAGATCATTATCACCATCAGTGAAATTTTTGATTTCGGGTAATGCATTCAAGTGAACTTGAAGTCCTGCTGGTGTCTTCCACAGAAAGCATAATTTTCCTTGTTGAACAGTAGGTAGGATTATTTGGGGATGGCTGCTGTATCAGTGTTAGCATTACTCATTAGTATAGGAATTTGCTGTGCTTTCAGTGAAATAATAACAACATGAATATTTTTATTTATTATCCAGCCACAACGGTTAAAGAAAATATGTTATAATTCAACCACATGGGTTTATTCGTTAAATACAGCGTTAAATGAACATAAGTGCAAATTTATTAACAGGTTTAAATATCTATAAATCCCAATGCATGAAATATATTAGTTATGAAAAACCCTACTACAGTTCTTATAACTAACTGGAGGTTTAGATGAGAAGAACAGTGATACAAGTATATTCTCTTATGCAGAAATTATTCTATTTGTCTAAAATAAAATATGTTAGTATAAATAAAACCAACATACCGGAATGCCCTTTCTAAAGGACACAATCTGAATGTGGTGTATGACCTCTAAACAAACTACAAAGAAGGTCATATCAGAAAACTGACACACTGTACATATACTGTGCGCATTAATCAGTGTCAAATTGTATAACCTGTAGAACAAGCCAAGTTATTTATTTAAAAGTCTAAAAGGTCCAGTACTATCTTGAACAGCCTTTTGTTTCATAGCTGAGAACAGCATACGTCATTAACACAATGCAGTTTTAAAATGAAGATTCATTATAGAGAAGTTTAAAATTAATGACACTTTTAGTAAGGGTATTGAAATATATTGTGCAAAATACAGAAGCAGCTGATCTGTAAAGTCAGTTGATACTGTTAAAAGTATAAACTTGAAGAATGGAAAAAGATAATGTGTCCTTGTACGCGTATTAATTAATGTATTATTTGTTTATTTGCATTTGCTTATGGGGAAAGTCTGAGAGGGCAGAGCCCCTTTTCAGGAGAGGCTGAAGGAGAAAAATGGACATTAAAACACAAAAAATACATAAAGTAAAATTTTAAAACAATTCATAACAAGTCTAATAATTGCAATATCACACTACACAGAAGATGAAAAAGTTTACTATTTAATTGATCAACTGCTACAATATTTGTAGGCTCTGGCACTAGGGACACCATGGATCGGATTTAAATGAAGGAAAATTATTTTATCATTTTTGTTTTATGCATGTTCCCAGCCCACAATGCGTAACTACTCATTCAGGCAGTTTTCCTTTTATCATGGTCTGCCTCCCACATGTAAATTCAAATAAATTATTTGATCATTAAAGTAACACTAGCCTGAGATTTGTGAAATGTAAACAGTGAGAAAAAAATGTATGCCTGCTGTTATTCACTGTAGATCATCCATGGTGCTGTTTCCAGGCTTGAAACTTCATACAGCACAATAATGTCATTTCTATCATGTGAATCCTCTGATATTACCATCCATTCTGCCACTTAGAAAGCTTGCTCACAGTTCTCCATTTGTCCATGCGTGGACCTATTGTGGTGAACTATCAGGAGGTTTAATAAACTGCTGCAGCATAATTCAATAGTTCGAAATCTTACCCAAGTTGTGCCATATCCTAAGACATGGGTGATTTATTTCCAGATTTTACCTTTTCTAGTAACTTCTGCCACCCAGTTTTGCCATTACAATCTGTAACAGGATCTTTTTTTTCTCTGAAACACTTACACATGTCCTTTTAGTCCAAAGTCCATTCAACAGTATATGGCTTACGCTATCACTCTTAACTCTTCAGGTTTTGTGTACGACTGCTTTACTATATTCAGCAAAGGAAATGATAAGTATTGCTACCCCAGTATCCAGTTCCATTTCTAGTCTCACCTCTGCTAGTTTTGTGAAACTGGCATAGGTTCATAAAGAACTACTAGGCTAGCTGCCCATGCAGGCCATTTTAAGCCTAGCCAGTTTTCCCTCTTGGTGCTTGAATTAACTATCCCATTTGGTGTAAGATTGGCCTTAACCATCCTATGGTAGATAATTATATATTACCCCTAGTGAGAATAACTGGGATCATATCATAGATAATTTGTGGGGACCTATGCATGTTATAATCATTTAGGAGCTGCCTATGCCCATTAGTAGTACAGGGCCAGTTCTGGGGTAAATTGTCTGTTTCCCATCCTTAGATCCAAGTTCGTTTGAATATGGACAGGTATGAAATTTGTTTTTTTGTGGATGGAGAGTCTGTTCCAGAGCAGCGGTATCTTCTGTGAGATATACTTGTCCCTCCAACCGTTTCTGCTTATGCTGCAAAAGACAGTTAGATCCCTAGACTGAGTATTTCTGATGCCATTTGACTTTCTGATATGCAGTAAATCACTCAGTATTGGTTAGAGGATGCCTTGTATGCCAGATACAAGGTCACCTCTTAGCAGTATGTATGATATTGAGTACAGTGACAGGGCTTTAATTTGGTCCTCGTGGGACATATTGTTTAGGCCTAGTATCCTTTTAGTAGGGTATCTGTGAATACTCCAGTTGCTGCATGTGTCTGGACAGATATATGCCAAAGTGGGCATTATACTCAATCACTGGCCTAATGAGGGCTAAGTAAAGTGGGACAATGCCATTCCTAGATCTAGCACAATCCTTTTGTTAATAAGCTATATAGTATAGAAGTACTTTCTTATGACAATGGCCACATGTTGTACAAGAGTTAGATCACTGTCCACATATGTTTCCAAATCCCAAAGAACTGGGTTAACTCCAAAGGGGATATTGTCAATATGGTAGTTACCTGGGGTAGATGACTTCCCAAAGCGTATGATAATGCATGTTTTGGCATTTAATTTCAGTCCATGATTTTGGCAGCAGTTGTTGTTTGGGACAAATCTTCCTGCAGGATGACTAAGTCATTTGGGGATTCAGTGACTGCTCCTATTTTGTAGTCCTCTTCAAACTTAGTCAGTCAGAGCCCTTTGGTATTCCTTTACTTAGTGAAGTAAATACCAAACTGAAGAGGTCCCAGCACAGAACACCAGGGGAATCCACTGGTGACTAGTCTCTTTGTGGCAGTAATCTCCCCATGTTTGATTTTCTGCATCCTATAAGCAGTTTTTAAGTGACCTGTATAGTTATGTGAGTTATGCCTCAAACCTTGGTGACTGCCTCATGGTTACCTTAGATGTGGAATCACTGTTTACAGTCATTCCCAACCTGCAACTTTGCGACTCGACTCAAGTTGTCTTTTACAGGCATTTTGTCGATGATATTTGCTTGTTACGGAAAGGGAGTGAAGAACAGTTGGATTAGTTTATAGCTTATTTACATACCATGACTTCTTTTTTAAGATTCATCAGTCACTACTATAGAGACAGGATTATGTTTCTTGATGTTTGTGTTTCCAAAAACAAGGATGGTATTTTTACCACTGGCATTTATAGGAAACCTTGCAGAAAGAATGTTGTACTACAATGTAATAGTATGCACCCTCCCTTCATATATAAGAACATCATACAGGGGCAGGGCATGTGGGTTTCAAGGCTTAAGAACACACAAGAAGGCTTTGTTAATGATTTGACATCTCTAAGGAAAGAGTTTACACATAGGGGTTATAAGCACAGTGTGGATTACATGTGCAGAGAGGTAATGGGTGTGAGGTCTCATAAGGCCAGGTCCTATTTTTCTAGTGTCAATGGGACCTCCTCTGGGAAGGATATGCCTGATGGTAGGGCATATGATGCATTGGTTCTGATCACCTTTTCATATGCCAGTGATATAAGAGACATATGCGATGTTATTAAGTCCAACTGGTCTATTTTTACCACTGATGATTGTATTAAGAACATAGTAGGGGGTAAGCCTCTCATACAATATAAGAATAATAAGTCTCTTAAATGACAGCTATGTCATAAGACTAGTTTTGCATCCCCAAACGATGGGCTGCTTGTCTCTGGTACCTGTCATTGTAATAGATGTAGTTTTTGTATTTATATTAATACATCTAATGCTTTTATTTACCCCAGGTCTGGAGTTACTTTTAATCTTAATGTTGTGGCAGATTGCCGAACCTCTAATGTAATCTATCTGGCTACATGCAAGTCATGTACCCGTTTTTATGTGGCTAAGACCAATCTCCCATTTTTTGAGAGAATTAGGGAACACCTATATAGTATTCATATGAGTGATAGTAAGAGTGCTCTTGCCAGGCATGTGATGGAGTTTGATTGTTCACATGTTTTTAACTTCATGGTGATAGAGATGGCTGAATGTAGTTTACATATGTGGGATTTTAGGAATTTTACTGAGAGTACGGAGCTGCACTGGATTGTTAGGTTTCAGGCTGATAAGCAGCCTGGCCTTAATGGTAGGGTCTCTTTAAGGCCTATTTTGAAATCTAGGGATTTATTCAAATGATCCACTTAATTGTTTGAAGTGGATGATTTATTGCACTCAGTTGTATACTGCTTGTCATTGGTGCCACTAAATTCAAATTTCTTTAAATGTATTGAGATTGTTCAATTTCATTTTGGTCTGAAGAAGCACCTCATGGTATGAAAGCACTTACCATTGTTGTTTATTGATGTCATTAAAGCTTTTATTACTTCATTTGTCTTTATTTGATTGATCTTTGCTGTTTTTATAGTATTCTGCCGTGTTTCTCTGTTGCTATTACATTTTTATTTCCTATAATTAAAAAAGGCCTTGCAACTGTCTTTGGCTTGGGTAGTTATTTTAGCCTCAGACTTGGCTTTGGTGGATTTTATTAAGCTCCTGAGTGTTTGTTTATTTTGGTGATAAGGGGTCTAGCATTCTGGGAATTACTCTTCTTACTTTTGGTCAAAATTCTCCTCCTTTTATTGTAAAGCTTGTTGATATTATACTTCCGCCATGTGGGTTTATTTCTAGGGTTTTCCCTGCACTTGCTCCTACAGGCTACAGCTGCATCTAAGCTGCTTAAATGCTGGCATCTTGTGTTGGTGTGCATTTCCATGTATACAATGAAGCTAAGTGGGTTTGGTGGGGATTTGATGCTTGTTGATGTATCAGTTAGGAGTAGGTAGAAATTTCTAAAGGTAACTTAGCTGGAAGGGATCTCTGGTTTCTGTTTTATTTTGAAGAGATGGTTTAATGTCATTCCTAACAAGTGAGCAATATACATAAGGGATGGTGCAATATGCTCCATATTAGTAAGAACAAGATGCTGTTGATCTAAGAGGGTCATAGAGGGAGTTCTTTATCTAATATACAGTAAGGGACCTTTCTGATGGTTATTTGGACATGAAGAAGTTCTAGTGCATCATGGTGCTTTACCAGGCTTAATGTGAGTCTCTTCTGGAAGAAGACTGAGACACCTCCATCTTTTTTCCCCTCCTGCGAAGTAGCAGGTCTAAAGTTTGGAAATCGTTATAGCCCTAAATAGCTGGAGTGCTCTCCAGCATTTTAAACTATGTCTCAGTCACTACACAGACGTCCGTATCTTCCAGAGTGGCTTTTAGGGAGTGAAGTTCCTTGTTTAAGCTACTAGCACTGATTAGTAACACCTCCATATTTTTCTCTGCTTGTTTCATTATGTTGGTAGGTTTAGCACACACATAGGCCCAGCCTTGTCAACAAGATGTTGTGTCCAGATTGGTGCAGTACAAAGCAGGCAAATAAAAAAATAGGGTGGGTTCCCTCTATAGGTTTGGTTCCATACACCCTTTACTTACTGGGATAGGCTCTAGCCTCCCTGCCAGCATGAAATGGAAAAAGGTTGCACTGAAAATATATAAATGAATGAAAAGATTTTATAAAAAAAGACCTGGTATTTCTTTGATAATTTATTAATAAGGCATGCTTAACTTTAATACAGAAACTGCTTCTGACAAACAATCTCTTGATAAGGAAATTGTTTGCATTCCTTTTTGTAAGTCATTCATATGCATAAGTCACCTCTATTAATTTCTGACATATCTTGAGCTTTAATTATCAAAAGCTCTCTTAACTGCAACAATTTTAATGATGCTATTGCATGCAACAAGCACACAATGTTAACTGTTTAGTCTGTCAAGCTTGTATGCAGATTTTGTGAGCAGAATTCACTCCATGTGACTTCTTTTTCCAATATGATCATTACTTTGTCCTGTTTGTTACCAAACACATGCTTGTGATTGTGATTCTGTTAATCAAACATTATTGATGCAGCTGCCTTTTCTACTCATTCCAGCAACACAATTTAATCTCATCTGCTGTGCACTTTTATTTACTTTCATTTCTTCCCATTCTGATTGCTCAGTCTTTTGCCTTGAAAAGATACCACACAAATAAGACCAGGCTTGTCAACAAGATGCTGGGTCCAGAGTCGTGCAGTACAATGCAAGGAAAATAAAAACAAGACACACAAGCTAGGCAGACATTCCTGCTTTTTACTCACTACTTGGACTAAAAGAAGTAGCACTCCAACAGTATCACATGCATACACTAAAATTCTGCACTGTTCAGCTTGTGAAAACTAGATTTTCCTGTGAGAGGACAAGTATGTTTCTACTGTCACAAGTAAAAAAGCTTTTGTTTCCTGCTAACATGCATTATGTTGTGTTGCATGTTTTTCTGTCTCTAATCATGATTATGTATTTGCATATTGTGTATCAAAACTATAGTACTCGGCAGTGCACACTGAAGTGCTTGTGTAGCACTGATGCTGTGCACTGTGTGCTTCTATTTGGCTATGTTGCATTGTTGCACTGTGCTTCTGTGTACACAGTCATTAATGTATTGTTATATGCATGCAAACTTTTTTACTTTATCCCCACAGTTTGATACAATCCTTTTTGCATCCTATCTTTCTTCCTATTGCTTTGTGATTTCTTTCTGATATAAATGTGTGGGTCTTTCTTACTCTGCTTTTGATTTCTCTTCCTGCTGTGTGCTTGCTTGTGGGCTTGCTAGAAACCCCCACCTTTTACAGTAGAGAGTCAATTATCCAAACTAATTGGTACCTAGGGTAGTTCGGATAATCAAACTGTTTGGATAATCAAACATATAATTGGAAGCGGATAAAAAACTTCTAAAATCTTGTTTTTTTCTGCATACAGGAATATGCTTTTCAACCAATCAGTGATTCTAGTGGACAATAAAGAATATTTTTCACACACGAGCTGGCTACAAGCTAAACAAACATGCACAAGCAAATATGTATAATGTTTACATATTCAGACTTTATGATTTTTTTCCTACCCAAAAACTTTGGAAGGCTGGTTCGGATAACTGACATTTCGGATAATCGATGTTCGGATAATCGACTCTCTACTGTAGTTGTAGTTGTATTTGTATTACTGATTGCTTGATACGGTATCTAGGTTATTTGTCCTATGTGTATTTTTATTGTTTCTGTTTCCTCAGTGTTACTGTCCTTGACTTTATTGTAATCTGTCTATTGCTATGTCCATGTGATACTGCATGTGTCTGTAAGCATATGGATTTATTACTCTAGTCATTTTGTAAGTCTTAAGCAGTGGTTGAGTCCTGCATCTCTTAGCTCTGTTTTATAACTGTGTGTGCGTGTAATTTATACACAAGTTCCATCTATTTTTCCACATCATTCACAGTATGTACCATATTTATATTCAGAATGTAATCACCAGGCTCATTGCATGACTTGGTAAATTCAGTTTTTACACTCTTCTTGTGTATGCTTTGTAAACAATACAATGCTTTATATCCATGTACAGTTTGATTGACTTGCTTTACTTGTCCACAGAATGGCCCAATTCACTCTCATCTTGCTCCCACCCCCCAACCATCCCACCCACACTCTGTTGCTCTCTTTTAAGTCACAGCCAACTCCCAGAGTGAATCCACAATCACCACTATCTACAATTTTCACAGCAAAGGGTGGGAAATGGAAGTAGGATGCCAAGTTTTTCTTCTGTATCACACCTGCAGACACTCAAAACCTATGGGTAATTTAGAGTCCCCAGTACACCTAATGCATGTCTTTAGAATATGTGAGGAAACCAGAGAAACAAAAGAAAACTCACAAGAACACAGGGAGGATATGCAGACTCTTTACAGAAGGCAGTTACTTACAAACATAGCAACCAAAACCTTTGCGACATTAAAGCTGTTAAAGGTCCGGTATAATATAAATACTATGGCTTATAAATTTACCATTTTTATTTCTTTGACACAAGTTCTATGTTGTGCAGTTTTATATTAAACTTGCATTAATTATTCCCACACGTGAATGACCTTTATAAATGTCTGTAAATCATTACTGTCAGTATCTATGCTTATTACTACAGGCCATATCTTTACATTTTTAACAAAACACCATACAAATCTTATACCTTGCAATATTAATCTAATCGTAAATGTTAAAGCCTGGTGGAAATTTTAATTCTGTCCTCTGCCCATTAACCTAGACATGGTGAACCAGAGACACAATATTCTACAAACTGTAGCCAGAAGACATTAGCACAAAAATAATTTAATTTAAATTCTTCTTTCAATACTGTTAACACACCTACAGTGTAGAGCTGCACTACACAGAACAGTGTTCCATGTTGTTGTTGTTGTTTGTCTTTCAGCTTTTCATGGTTAGGGGTCGCCACAGCAGAACTCCGGCCCGCTAATAATTGGCAGTAGATTTTCACGAACGCCGAGGTGCCAGCTCGATGTCCAACCTTTAATGAAGGCACGCCCATTTATGCATGTCTTTCGAATGCCCATCCAACCGTGGGGAGGACATGCAGACTCCACACAGAAGGCACTCCCCGCACTTCAGCTGAACAGTGTTCCATGTATTCAACATAAAAAACACTTTTTCAATTGCCAATATAAATCTGGGAAGCATTAGCAATGAATAGACTACAAATTAATCTTGAATGTAACAATAAATTCTTAAAATGCTGGTCATTACGTAAACCTGATTTAAAGATGACCAATACTAAACATCCAGGCTAATCCAAAAAGTAGCCTGAGTCCATTCAATCCACTCACCATTTATTTTGGATAAACTGTGTACCACCTCCGACCTTGTGCTTTATCCTTTTCTGCATGTATTTTAGCCCACACAGTGACTAGCCTGAAGACAAGTACTTCAGTGTCCTACTTTTTAAGCAATAGTCTTAGTCAGTAAACCCTCCTCCAAAGATATCAGCTTTTACTCTCTACTTTCCAAAAGACACTGACATTTACTCTTACTGCTCTAACTCTAATTTCTTTCTGTTATATTTTCTTCACTTCTTCTAGCCTTGTTACTCCCATTATTTACATCCTCCTGTCTTTCTTCAGTGGAACTACATGCCTTCAAGGAAGACAGTTATTAAACCACTTTCAGCTCTGAGAGAGTATTTGTGTACAGTCACCAATGACTCAGTGCACTCAGCTGTCTCTTCAGTGTGTTTTTATTTATCTATAGAAGTGTCCCTGCAGCAAATCAATATGTATGTAACAGTGAAGTCTGCAGTTTGAACACCTGTGTGTGGGCTATATTTTTATGTAAATTATAAATATTATGGCAGCCTAAAACATAGAACTTTGTCCACTATAATAGCTCCATTTTCTTAGACCACAGTCGTCTCATTGGTATTTTCTCCTTCAACTGTGCTCTATTGATTGTTTTTAGCAATCCACTGTCTCCCCTCCTTGAGTTTATTCTTGAGTTTATTTCTACTTTGCCGCAAATGCTTGTGTAACCACTTTCTGTTCTAAGCCAGTATTTTTCCAGAGCTGCAGTCCTGCATTCTGGCTTAACTTTTTTCATTGTTTTGCTGTTCTGTGGGGGTGGAATTACCCTCTGGACTTTGCATTTCAAAGTCCATAGAAACCTCCTTACCGTTACACAGTTGTGCAAACAGTCAAGTACAATTTTTTACTGTTATAAATCACTATTAGTTAGGTCAAGGTGATATTGAACTATCACTCCTACTAAAACTTGTATCCTCTACAGCAACAACATAAAAACTTTCATCTACTGGTAAAGGGGCTTTTTAAACTGAATTGCTCCTTTTATTTATCTCTCTCAGCAGATTTATGTCTGTTTAAGTTTAGTCACTGATTGTCTGTCTCTCTTTCTTTGCCAAATTTTCAACCCACTTTATTCACCCTTGGTAATGCTTGGACTCACACTGCTCCCCTACCCTGCCCCCAATTTCCACCCACCCCCTCTTACTCTACATTTATACTTCCATAGCACCACCTATATATTCTTAAACTAATACCATCTGTTCCCTCCAGAAGAAAAACCTTCAGTATAATGACTTCATATAGTAACACCCACTCTAGTTTACCACCCAAGATTCTCTCAAACTGTCCTACTCCTTGCTCCCTATAACTATCACATTACATCTCTACAACCCCAGTACCCTCCTAACATTTTCTAATCCTAATGTACAGCAAAGATAAAACCCAAGTTAAATATAATGCCCCAAACTCAGATTATTTTGCTATTCCTCCTTACTCTACTATCCTTTTCCACCAATTATCAAATCTCCCTCTTTCAAATAATTTGGACTTCAACAAATCCTCAAAAAGAATATCAATATCTACTCAGTCTCTCTTTCCTCATAACACCCTATCTCTACAAACAAACCACATCTGATTTATCTATAAATATCTCAAAACTAAGTACCCAAATGTGTGTTCAAATATGAAACCAAGACCAAAATATAACTGGCCACACTCTTCCCTCTGTAAAATATCAATTAAAAAAATGAGTGGAGATATTCAGCCCAACCCTGGTCCCACTTTTCATAAAACCATCACTTACAACATCAAAATAAACCAGTCACCTAATATCTAAAAAAAAAACCCAACCTCACTTTACTAAATATGAACCTAAGAAGTATGTGCAATAAAATCCATGATGTACATGCCTACCTTGCCACATACACTTCTGATTTAGTCACAGCTACAGAAACCTGGTTAAAAAGAAATAATGGATAATGAAATCATCCCTCCAGACTACAATATATTCAGGCATGATGGACAAAACAAGAGTGCAGGTGGTGTAGCAATCATCTATAAAATTTCCCTAAATGTCATTTTACTCCCACAGGAAAAATCTGAATTTAACAGTGCTGAACTTCTAACAACACTCCTAAAAATCAACAATTGAAGAACTACATGTTTAACAGCAATTTATATACCACCAGGGAATAACATTGATACTGCTGAAAACATCCTGTACTGGATATCCCAACAAATGAACTATGAAACTATAATACTTGAAGACTTAAAGATAGACTACAACTCATAAATTCCATTACCCCCACTGAATCTATAAACTTATACAATTTCAAGCAATTAACATTCACACCCACTAGAATCAATAAAACTTCAGAGAAATACTCAACATTAGACTGGATTCTTACAAACAAACCAGACAAACCAATGAAAGTAGACTGCCTCTCAAATAACATAAGTGACCACATACCAACATATGCCATTAGAACTTGCCATAACCTAGATAAACATATTATCTATAATCACATATTAAATACAACTAATTTCAGAAAATATATTTTCAGTGAAGTACTAAAAGAATATAACTGGAATGTACTTAGAACAATGCTACTAGATACTGCTGTAGAACACTTTAATAACATATTCTTACAAACATTAAATAATCTAGCACCAGTCCGTAATAGAAGAGCAAAGTGCATCCCTGCACCATGGCTAACAAAAGAAACAAACAAAAAAAAAACTCATAAAAAATGGATAAAGGCTGGAAAAATTGGTAGAAAAATAGAACTCAAAATGCCTTCCAGCAATTTAGACATCTTATAAACCTTGCAAAACTCCATGTAAAACAGGACAAGCAAACATACTATACCAACCCACAAGACAAACATCAAAACAACTCAAACATTTTTGGTCATCAGTAAATAAACTAATCCACCCTGGTAAGACCATCACTCCCTCTCTAAAAACAGACAATATGACAGACTCCATCCCTACACAGTTTAATTCTTACTTTACACAATCAGTATTATCTCTCTTAGACACTAATACATCTGCCCCATCTCTCTACCCCTGTCCATCTAAAAATACCCATAGCTCTTCAGTTTTAGTCCAGTACCTATTTTGCTCATAATGAAGTTGCTGCTTATACTAAAAACTACTTCTGTAGCTGTATACCAGCTATCATCACACTACCTATAAATGGCTGCAGAAGTCATAGCCTTCCCTGTGTCTATACTAATTAATAGGTCCACAGCAGAAAGATACTTCCCATCACTGTGGAAACATCCTACATCATACCACTACACAAAGGCGGCACATCTACAGATTTTAATAACTACAGACCGACAGTGATTCTCTCCCCCCTCCGAATTATTAGAGAAGTGCACCCATATGCAGCTGATGCAGTACCTAACCTTAACTAACCTGCTCTCAGAAACACAACATGGCTTTAAGCCCCAGCGCAGCACCACTACTACTCTACTACATTTTACCAATATAATAAACCGACATAGAAACAATGGTCTGCTTATGTCCACCATGTTCTCAGACTTGTCAAAGGTATTTGATACTGTTTTGCAATGGCAACTGTTCATTCAACTCTCCTCAACAGAACTTTTATAATACTCCTTGTCATGGTGTCTTAGTTACCTATCTGCAAAGCAACAAGCCATTAAATGGCAATAAACCTACTCATCATTTTAAACAGTTACTCAGGGTTCTGTCTTGGGTCCTCTCCTATTTAATATATTTATTAATAACCTCCACACCTCCACTCACCATGCTAGCTTAGTTCACTATGCAGATGGCTCAACATTAATATGTGCAGCCTCAACAATATATAAGCTCCAAGATATTACCCAAAAATCTTTCTCCTCTTTAGAAACCCAGCTCAAAGAATCAGACATCTTACTCAACCCCAAGGAAAATAAGTTAATGCTTTTTGCCTCAAAAAAGTTGCCAAAGTCAAAAGCAGTCTTTTACCACAAAGTCAGCAAATAATACTTTTACTGAAACTGTAACTCACAGTAAACTTCTGGGCATTATAACAGATGATTGACATTCTCAGATATGACCAGCATATACTACATACCATTAAATCTGCACACCAGAAACTAGGCTCCCATTAGAGGATCAATGGATTTCTTACAGATACTGCAAGAACAACTCTAGCTGCCACTTTCTTATTGACAACTCTTTTATATGCTGCTCCTATCCTGAAAAACTTAAACAATAGTCAAAGAAAAAAACTTGCCTCCTGCTACAATAAAACAGATACATTTGCCACCAATCTCTGTCATAGGACACATCATTGTCATAGCTTAAAACAATTAAACTGGCTTGAACTGTACAACTACCTAACATATTCACAACTAACTACAGCACACAAACTCATTCATCATCCAGAAAAATGTCCTGCACTACAAAACTTCTTACTGCCCTACTGTCCAGCAAGGGACCTCCATTCTAGTAACAAATTCTTTCTACTTATAAATAAGTCAAATAATGTTGTAGGAGTCACGCTCTTCTCCCAATACATTGCTAAACTCTGGAATAGTATCCCCACACAAATAAAACTCTCCTGTCTCCCAAATATGCAACAAAATCTAGAAGATTTAGGATTTTTGCCTAGAAGTGTTTGCACACATATTTTATACCCCAAGTAGACTTCCTCAGGCAGAGAGTAAGTGTTGGTGGTGTGAAGGAGAAGAAAGAGATAATTGGGAACATATTTCCTGGGAGTGAGTTGAATTTGTGGACTTTAAGGATTCCCTGCGGGATGCACTGTCGGAGATGTGTGGGGTGGATTGGTCTAACCAAGGAGATGATTTTTCTGAGCTATGATACAGAATTGGAATTGCCTAGACATGGCCAGGCCTTGCTGTGTCTTACAATGGTGGCTGCCAAAAAAGCAGTTACTAGAAAATGGAAATCAAAATTTAAACCATCTACACTGGAACTGGTGAATATAGTAACAGAAATCAAACAATTGGAATTGAGATCTTTTGAAAAGGCTAGAAGCAAACTACATTGGAAAAAAATGGGAACTATGGGAACAATATATACAAGAGAGGAATGAGGTCCAAAAGATGGCATGACTTAAGTAAGCTATGCAATGTTTGAGAGAGAAAGATTCGGTAGATTATAAGTGATGTATAATGTTTGCAACTGGGAGTTTGTCAGTATGGTTTGTGATGTAAAATGCTTGCAATTAGGATTGTTTCGGTGTGATTTGTTTACATTTATATAAAAGTATGATTGCCTATGTAGTAAGTGATGGTTTAATAAAGATGTTTCTTGTTTAAAAAATGCAGGCATTGAATAATTTATGTAATATTGCTTAGCTTATATGATATATAGCAATATATGTGAAGTATAATGTTTATGTTAGTATAGTTTGATTACTTTTATATGAATGCAAATTTGCCTATGTCACAAGCAATAATTAAATAAAGGTGTTTTAAAAAAAAACTCGATAGTTTTAAACCACTGCTTAAACAACATCTTAACCAGTACTGATAATACACATGCTCATCACCAGAGTAAGACTTCATGCTCACTGTACAATACTCTCCAATTACTCTCCTTAATCAGAATATTCTCAACCTCTCACTCAAATAACAAAACAATTTTTATACATATCTACTGCCTGTACAATCCACTAAGGTGCATGCGGACTTTCTGTTTAGTAACTTCTATCTCTGTAAAATCTTAGAATGTATAAATGTAACTATTGTATGTGTATAACTGTAAATAGAAATGTAACTACTCTGTGTTTGACTGGAACTAAGTATAATGCAATGTAAACAAATGGAAATTTTCTCCTCGGGCCTCCAATGAAAATGGGTATTACCCAGTCTGACTTTCCTGGTAAACAAAGACAAATAAATAGATACATAAATAAATAAATACTTTATATAGATAAATAGCAATTATACAATCTTCTGGATAACAAACCCTGACTACTGGGTTATGGTAAAGAAGAAAAACAGCAGCTCAAACCATACTTCTCAATCTGTTAGTGCAAGAAATCTGGACAAAGCCTAAAATAATGGGGGGGGGGGGCAAAGGCCCAAAAAATAGAAACAGATTTGAAATATTGCTCATATAAACTTAGAAATTTGCTAGAATAACAGCATTTTTGTTAGCATGCATTTTTCAGGTGTATATGAAGAACAAAACTCAAATGTATGTCACTATTTAGTGACCTCAGTCCTCACTGATTTGTCAGAAAACCATAAATTGGACAAGGAACAGATCAAAAATATGAGGTAAATCCCTCTTCCATTAAACTCTATTAGAAATTCAGTCACAAGCTTTAATACCACCCTCTTGGAGATATTCCTTGATCACACCAATCCTAAAGGAAAACAATCCCCCCAAACCTCTGTACCTCATATAGACCTATATCATAATTAAATAATGACTTTAAGATATTTATGATAATATTAACTAACAGAATGAAAATATCACTATCCAAAACAATAAATAATGATCACACTGGATTTATATATCATAGACACACACATGACAATATTAAAAGGATAATTTCTCTTATAGATTATGTTAATAAAGAAAATAAAGAAACACTCATAATTGGCTTAGATATAGAGAAAGCCTTTGATTCCCTAAAGTGGGATTATTTATTCAAAATCCTAATGCTATTTGAATTTCCTGCATCCTTTGTTCATCTCCTAAAGAATATATATACAAATAGTTTAGCATATGTCAAGTTAGGTCCTTTTACCTCTGAATCTATACATATGACAAAAGGCACTAAACAAGGATGTCCCATATCACTGATTCTATTTGCTCTGGCTATTGAAATATTGGCAGATTCAATTTGTAACAATATAAAAATCAAAGGAATAGATGTTTATGAACAATACGATTCTAAAGTAATGCTATTTGCTGATGACATATTATTAACATTATCTAATACAAAAGAGACATTAGAAGAATTAGATATATTAATTGACAAATTCCACATGACTTCAGGACTCCATTTCAATAAATCAGAATCAAAATTTTTATTTTTAAATAAAAAAAGAACTGCAGACTAAGGAGGATTACATCACAGGGAAACAAGAATCTACCTTAAACTATCTATGAATTGAGTTATGCAAGGATAATAATAAATTAGTCTCAGAAATTACAATAATATCATCAATGCAATTAAAATATCTGTTGAAAAATGGAACAAAATAATATTAACATGTGAAGATAGATTACAGTTAATAAAAATGGTTTTACTGCCCAAGATCCTATATATAGCCTTGGTAATACAACTGTTACCAGAAAGGAATATACTTAAAGAAATAAATTCATGCCTAATAAAATTTTTATGGTTTCCCAAAGGAAACAGAATAGCTTTAATACATCATATCAGACCATGGAAACAGGCAGGATTAAACTTTCCTGATATAGAAACATATATAAAAGCATCAATATCTAAAACAATCTCAGATTATTTAAGTTCAAATTACTCTGCAAGGAAACTCTGGAAAGAATTACTAATATCAATAAATTAATTTGATTTACAAAAAAATTGAAATAACAGATAAAAACAATTTGCCATGGCACATATTACATATTAGTATACAATATAACATAACTAAACCCACTAAAACTCGTATGATTAATTATTACACTGACTCATTTAGGAAAATTATTAATACAAATATAGATTTAAAAATCTGGTTTGATCTTTTAACACCATTTATAGTCACAAAGAACTTTTCACATAAAATATATAGAGAAATTATTAATTCCTGAGAACAGAAAGGATTTGTTTGTTGGCTCCAATGTATCAACGAACTAAAAATTTTAGATAGGCAAGAAATAAAAACAACATACAAAATTCCACAACAGGACTGCCAAACTTTACAGAGTATTCTGTCATATTCGCAAGATTTAAGTAGAATAATTAACAATTCTTCATTTAAAGAAATACTTAATTTATTAAATACATATATGAAATCATATATAATGACTTTGATATGGGAAACAGTATTTCAAAATTTTACAAAATATTGATAAACTATAAAACAACACCCAAAACTTCATATTGGAAATATATAATAAAAGGGCACTCAATTCAGTTAACTGAAGATATTAAAACAAATATGTTATCAATAAAATATACATCCTTTATACAATACTGGAAAGTTTTTAATTGGAAATGCTTGCACAGAGCATTCTTAGGCCCAGACAGAATCAGTAAAATTAGTTCTTCCATAAAGGGAATATGTCGGAGATGTGATCAAGTACACAATGCAGATTGGAACCACATTTTCTTTGATTGTGTTAAAATTAAGCCATTTTGGAATGGTATTAATAACTTTCTACAAGCTTTATTTAATGAATCATTTTATTTAACTAAAGCTCATATTATTAAATGTGAACGTAGGTCCTCGTTTGAATTGGTCAAACATATCTAGTATGGACTATGCTTGCAATCTCAAGGAAGTCTATAACAAGAAGATGGAAGACAAACACAAAACCAACTTTGGAAGATTTCTACAGCCTACTGAAGACCACAGCATTATTGGAAATTAAAATTAAAGAACTAAGAATTTATCTAAAGCTATTTATCAACAACTCTTGGGGAGAAGTCTTATCATTGACTGACACTATGCAATAATTGATCAGACACTCTGATAATGGATTGGACATACTTATAAAGTAACTGTACACATTAAGATCTGTTATAGTGTCAGGATAATGTAAATAGCGCACATAGTTATTTAAGATGTTATGTATAAATACTATGGAATTCCTTCAAATGTATTTGAAAAATAAAAAAAAAAAATTGAGTAAAAAAATATGAGGTAAAAACTCTAGACATTGTGCGGAAATCTGGACAGTTGAAAGGTATGGAGCCTTTAACTAAACTCTTTCAAATCATGATACTCAAACCAGTCCCTTCTTCAGTGCAGTTAATTGATCAAATGATCATAAAATACATACTTTTACAAGTAGCAAAATGTGTAATACATGGATATTTGAATATAAATTAGAATGGACAACAAAATTCTTATTAAATAGAAATCTCAAGTCTCCTACATCTCACTCAGCTGGTAACTACTGTTATTCAACCTAACTCTCACACTAATTTAGTTTACCCCCTTGCTATGATTATTGCAAACATTCCTTATGAAACAGTATGTGCTCAGGTACATCCAAATGGTCCCAGTGACCACTGCCCTATTCATTTTTTTTTGTAGCCTTTCAAGTTCTATTTCACCTCTACCAGTTCTCATGCATTCCAGATCTATTACTAAATCTACTGAATTCCATCCACTCTTAGAACTCAAATATAATTAATGATCTTCCATTTACAACTATGATAATTTTAAATTAACTTTTTTGTTTGACAATTTACTTATCCTCTTACCCTGTACAGACCAGACATCAAGTAAAAGCACACCATGATTAATTCTAGGCATTCAGCTAAAGGAGAGAAATCATGCATGGGAGATCCTGGAAACAATATCCTCCTCACTTCTCTTAATAAAATCCATACATTCAGCTAAAAGGAGCTTGTAGAATAAACAGAAGCAGCCACATCTACATGCATGCATACAACACAGCCAGTTAACTTTTTTCAAACTAAAGCCTTCTGAAAGAAAATTACAAATCTTGCCAATATTACAGATTTATCTAAATGCTTTCAAATGTTTATCTAAATGGATTAGTATCATGTAGTGAGTGACTGCAATGTTGAGTCTGTCCATCCAGAGCAGAATGCACCAAAAATTGGAACACTGGATAAATAAAACATGAAAAATATTGAATACCAAATCTCCCCATCACAGACCCAGAAACAAGAGTTAACATAGGTCTTTGGGGATGGGTCATGTCTGAGAGTTTGGTATGGTGTGCTTTAGTCAAGTCTAATTTTCGGTGCATTCTGTTTGGGATAGCCGGAGTTGATGTTGCAGTTTTCAACTCTGATTGTAACCCTATCTAAACAACAATATACTACATGCTTTTAAGGACTTTGATCCTTGCCTTGCTACATCTCATGTATTTAATAGCATTCCAATTTCTACTCTAAATATGCTGTTGCATAAGTATTTATAATACCTACAATTCTATTTTAAAGAACTAGCTACAAAACTCTGCCTGACCTTTTGGAACATACTGACACTAGCTATGACTCATCTTAACCCTAGTTCTTAAAAACAGGAGTTCTACAGTAACCAAACCACTAACCAATATTTGTAAAGCCTTTCTAATGATTGGCTCCCTCTCTCATAATTTCAAATATGACTTAATTACACCAATACTTAAAATGTCTTCATGCTTTTCTTTTGGTGGCTATCGATTGATCTTTGTTATATGTCCACTGTCAAAAATGTTAGAAAAAAGTAATTTATAACCACTCTTTAAAATATCGTAAAGTGTGACATCTTTACCCACAAACACATGTAACATCATAAATTTAGTACAATTACTTCCATTTATCTTCTGATTGGGAAAAAGGGGGTTTGATGATGACAATCAAAGACTACTTTCTACTCAAAACCATCCTTTGAAAGACCCATCTGGAAATCCTCTAGCATTTTCTCTAACAGAAAGTTACAACCTGATCGTATTAGATTCCTCAACTTTCATTTCTTAAATATTTGGAACAAATTAGCCACAGTGCCTTACGTCAATAAATTACTGCTACAAATCAACAGATCTTTTCATGAGGGAAGCACATCCATAGTTATTAATATACTTTTTCCTAGATTGGCGTACACTCTCTCTGTTATAGCTCTGAACTACCACAAAATAATAACAATTTTGCAGACAATTGGGAATACAATTTTACTCTTCATTCATTTGGCTCAAAATAGGTAATATTACTACTTGACAATAAAAAGTCTAATTGCCTACCAGTGACTAGTCTAGCTTCTTCCTAGATAACTTATATTTCAAACTTCTAAATGAAGGCTGTTGCCTACCACTGGTAAACAAAGT
This sequence comes from Protopterus annectens, assembly GCF_019279795.1. Lineage (NCBI taxonomy): Eukaryota > Metazoa > Chordata > Ceratodontiformes > Protopteridae > Protopterus > Protopterus annectens. The sequence continues at coordinate 1,234,363,426 of NC_056732.1, read as the reverse complement.
ACTGGCTACATTCATTAGCAGTATAAGTTTGGTGAGGAAGGGGATTTGACATGATCTAAACTCACACTGGAGTGAAAAAAGCATTTTGAGTTAGATCAGAAATGTCACAGTCATTACATCATACAGCACACATCAAGTCCTCTGACAAAGTTATACATTTTATTTACTTATTTGTCTTTTTGTTTATTTATTTATTGTGTATGATTCCTGGGAATATCCAACTGAGTATAATTCATTTATACTGGAGACCAGGAGAGAAATGCTACACAGTGTTACACAATAAAATAAATCTAATGTTTATGCACAAGTTTTTTAAAGATGTACATTCACACAATTAAAATGTTTAACTATATGAAAGATTAATGACACAGAGTGATGTCAGTCTTAACTATGATTGATGCAGATGACACAAGATCAGTTAGCGGACTATGTGCTGGAGGAGGCAATGCAGGGAAGAGGAGCAATGAGATATTAAACCTGATTAGAGAATGGATGACCTGTAGATCACAACCTGAATGTTTCCCAACAGGGTATTAATCTACAGGTAATGTCTGGTGAAAAATGAGTCCATGGCTTCACGGCAGCATATCAAGTTGCCATGGAGCTCGGACTAAAAAAAAAAAACAAAAAAAAAACTAACAGTCGCCATTATCTTATGCTCGTTAAGCAGTGCTTTTGCTGTTCAGTGAGCATAAAATAGAGTAAAATAAAAAGCATGTGTGTGAATGTTTATGTCTGAGTGTGAGAGTGTATGTGTGTATGAAAGTAAGAGAGAGAGAAAAATGATCAAAAATAAATTAAACAGAAAAAAGTGTGTGTGTGTGTTTGTGTGTATGTGTGTGAGAGAGAGTGAAGAGTGAGAGTGATTGGGTGATCCCTGGCAGCAGCAGCACATAAGAGGTTTGCTTATGTACCTGTCATACCTCTCAACCTCTTGGCACAAGAAATCTGGACAGAGGCACAAATAATGGGGAAACAAAGGACAAAATATAGGGGCAGATTTTAATTATTGCGCTTATAAAGTTGCTAGAATAACAGTTTCCATTATCATGCATTTTCTGGAGGATATGAAGTCTGAAATTCAAATGTCTGTTATTACTTAATGAATTCAATCCCGAGTGATTTCACAGGACATTACAAATTTTATGAGGACTAGACCAACCATATGAGCCAAAATTTTGGATATTCTGCAAAAATCTGGATAGTTGAGTTGAGATTCATGCTCTCTCCTCTTAACTAAAGATAACTGGATAAGCCTAAAATAATGGGGGAAAAGGTTCAAAATAGGAGCATATTTTTTTGACTATTGGTATTTGTGTTAGCATGCATTTTCTGAAGCAGAGGTGTGCCTGTGAGAGAGAGAGAGAGAGAGAGAGAGAGAGTGAGTGAGCTGGACTACTGGCTGCAGTAAAGAAGTTGCATACCTCTGGACCTTTCAGCTGAAGAAATCTGGATAAAGCCAAAAATAAAGGGGGAAACAAATGCTCAAAAATAGAAAGGGATTTTAATTATTGCTTTTATAAAATTACAAACTTACTTAAATAAAGGATTTCTGTTAGCATGAATTTTCTGAAGAAAATAAAAGTCTGAAACTCAAATGTATGTCATTATTTAGTAACTGCAATCTCCAATGAATGCCAACAAACTAAACGTCTTAGTCATAAGGGACCAAAAAATAAAGTAAATACCTGGATATTTTTAAAGTGTTATATTTTGGATGTAAAATGATTCCTCCAACACCATTAAATATACTACAGCAATTTTGAAACTTTAGGTGGAGGAATCTATTTTACATCAAAAATATAAAAAAATATACAGTAATTAAAAAAATAGTACGTAAGTAAAACGCAACAATTTTACAGACAGCTCATTTTCTAAGTGCAATAATGTCCTCTACAGTGTGTGCTATTGTGGAAATAACTCCTTTCCAGGGGTGCAGGTGACACCACCTGTGGCTTTGGGCTTCAGAACACCCCTGGGTGGGCGTTATTTCCACAATAACACACACCCTGTCAGGCATTACTGCTTGCTTATATTTCATAGGGGAGGGAAGTGAAACACATGCCGGGGAGGCCCACCGCTGCCTGGTCGAAGTAAAAATGAGGTGCTCACCAGATAGGTGTCTGTCAAGCAAGCATGAGGTTGGGTGTCATACTGCATGTTCATCACTGTAGAGGAGATGCATCCTCCTGGTAATATCCTGTTGTATCCCTACACATAGTACTAATAAGCCAGCATGTCAAGTGGGGAGGCAGGCTAAAAGGAAAAACTATCAGCTGGCAATAGTATGATGGCTCTGGCTTCTCTATTTAAAAGAGTACATATGTACTGATGGCCAAAAAAGTCATCCCATCCAGAGAAATGAGACCCATCCAGTCAAGGGATACGTCAGGGTATGTTCCCACTATGCAGTGGCCCCAGACAGACAGGAGATATCAGGTATTCTGGAATGTCAGGGATATGAAGTCAATAGCAGATGGCAAATACATTTGAGTATATGAATCCATCCAAACATATGAGAATTTAAACATGAAATTATTAATTAGCCATTTACAGTTTTTCATTTTCATGTATTTCCTGCAAGATTCTTGTATAAATTTGCTCACTTTCACACCATGCCATTTTTAGATCAGTGGGGTCCAGGACAGAAACTGAGGATGGCAACCTTTAAAAAGTGTGGGTCAAAGTTCACTTATACAGTCAGGGCTTATATTCTATGGGTCTACATGCATAGGATGAAATTTATTTCCTATTTTAAAAGATAATTACTTGTTAACTGTTGTTTTATTTTGCTGCTTACAACAATAGGTCTGCATTTGCTTCACCAGTATTTTGCTTCCATGGCTAAAATCAGTGATACTAGTTTTTCAAATATATATATATATATATATATATATATATATATATATATATATATATATATACTGTCACTGTCCTTAACAGGGCCACTGTTATCACAAGATGTGCACCCACCCATGCATACCCCACCACAACCACACACACACACACACACACACACACACACACACACACACACACACACACACACACACTTACATACAGAAAACTGGAGGAATGTAAGTGTCTTTGAGATGTTAGAGAAAACCAGAGCACCTGGATAAAACTCAGATAGATAGAGTAAGCACATGCAGACTCCACAAAGAAGGAACCCCCACCAAGAAGTCAACCATATGACCAAGTGGTGTGAGATGGTAATGCTACTCTGTGAGCCACTATGCCAGCAATCAACTGCTTCTTCACATGTACTGTCTAGATCAGCAAACTTAGGCAGCTATTTTGTACAATGCTGATGTCTCTAATAAAATAAATTATGACCAACGTCTTGCTCTTAGGTATACTGCAACCCTGCATGCACACACACAAATAAGCTAAACAACGATCATTTTGCAGTCATTCACTTACTAGTAAATAAAATATATTGTGTGACACTGCCTTTCTCAACCCAGATCAGTGACTGTTAACTGTGATCAAACAACAGCAGGGGTATGTCACTTTTATCCACAGACAGCCTCCATACCCATCGCTTACAGCCACAACCATTTTGTTGACTGTGTACATCTCAGCTGTCTGACTGTGATTTAAAAAATTTGACAAGATAAAGTATTCCAGCTTCATTCACAGAAATGCATGCTAGTCCCGCAAAACCAGATTAATTACAATTAAACTTAATAAATGGCAGCAAGATCAATTCATAGGTTCATAGGTTCATACTAGGCGATCTGCCCGAGGGCATTTACAAGCCTAGCCCATAGTTTTGTGGCTTACGCCACCCCTTTAGTATGGGGAACTATACCCATTATTTTGCTGTGCCTCTGTCGAGCAGTGACACTGAGGTAATCCCTGGGGTATATCTGCGATCTCCCATCCATTGGTCAAGATTTCTCTTGAACAAGGCCAGCGAGGTGCTCTGCCTCACATATACCGGGATTTTGTTCCACAGCATAGGGAGTCTTTGGGTGATGAATCTATCCCTTCAGCACATCCTATTAATAGCCGTGTCGAGGTTTAAGTCTCCCGCCCTTGTGGCTCTGACAGATCTAGATTTTTTGAGGTGAAGCATATTCATCAAATCTGGGTTTGACATGGCCTTGTATGTCAGGCAAAGATCACCTCTGAGCAAGCGGTAAGCGACTGAATAGAGCTGGAGTTCTTTCAGTCGGGCAGCATAGGACAGATTTTTGAGACCCTTTATCCTTTTGGTGAGGAACTTTTGTGGCCTCTCCATCTGCTGCAAGTGTCGGGTCAGATACATTCCGAATGGGGCATTGTACTCAATCATTGGTCTGATAAGTGATGAGTATAGGGAGACTATGACCACCCTTGATCTAGATGAGAATCCCTTCATGATAAGGTGGGCAATGTAGAAGGTCTTCCTAACTACTTTAGCTACATGGGTGTCGAATGACAGACTACTATCAACCTGGGTCCCCAGGTCCCTGATAACTTCTTCTGTGCTCAGTGGATTGCCACCTATATGGTAGCTAGGGGTAACCTTGTTTTTCCCGAAGGGTATGACTATGCATTTTTTGGCATTTAACTTTAGGCCATGGCTCTGGCACCAGTTATCCATTTCTGTGAGACCCTTCTGAAGGATATCTGTGTCAGATGTGTTTTCGACTATGACGCCCAGTTTGCAGTCATCTGCAAACTTTGTCAGCCATAACCCTCCTGTGTTTGCTTGTACTTCGGAAAAGTGATATTAATCGACAGACTGTTGGCTCCTATATCCAGCAGCTGTAACAACTTTGTTGAATGTGTACACCTCAGATGTCTAACTGTGATAAAGAAATTGCCACAGTAATATATTTCAAGTTTATTCTATAGCCACAGTAAAGTATTCCCATATGCTTCACAAAAATACATACTAACTCTGGGAACCCAAATTAATGAATGTTTAACTTGATCAGATGACACCAGGGCCAGTCATTTTCATCCACATACAGCCCCCATAGCGACAATTATCAATACTATTTTGACTTTGAAAACCTCAGATGTCTGACTGGGAGAAAACTAATATCCAAGTGGGATAAAATAATGGCCATAGTAATGAATTTCAATTTGTTTCACTCAAACACACAACAGTTATTTCACACAAATGTACATTTGTCACACAAAGCCAGATCAATTACTGCTTAACTTGAACAGATGACAACAGGTTTGGCCACTCTTATTCACAGACATCTTCCATACCAATTAATTATACTCACTTTGTTCACTGTGCATGCCTCAGATGTCTGACTGTAAAATGATTATAAATGGCTACAGTAATGCATTTTAACTTTCACACAAATACACACTAGCACAGTAAAGTACTCTAGCTTGCTTCACATAAATTCAAACCAGTCCAGCAAAGCCACCAAACAAGTGCCTGCTTAACTTGGTCAAATGAAAGCAAGGTAACTTTTTTCCTTAGACATCCCCCATTACCCAGCAGTTATAACCATTTTACTAACTATGTGCACCTTGGCTGGCCACAGTAATATATTTCACCTCCTTTCACACAGACACACAGTAGCCACCACATTAAATTATTTCAAATTGCTTCATTCAAAATGTGCAATAGTTCATGAAAATCCAGGTTAATACATGTTTAATCCAGCAACAGAAGGTTAAGTCACTTTCATCCAGAGACAGCTACCATACCCAGCAAATCTAATATTTTTGTTGAGTCTGTACATTTTAGATGTCTGTGATTAAAATGGTCACATTAATGTACTTCATGCTTCACACAAACACAAAATAGTCTGTCAAGTCTAGCACAGTCTAGAAGCTTGCTTGTTTTATCCTTTGCAGGATCACAAATTCCAACATAATCAAAGCTTATTTTACTTCTTCAATCCAGAGCTGTGATAACAGGTCAACCTATTCAAACTTCATACTATTTACTGCTGCTTAGCTATACAGAGTGGAGTATTCCTGCAAGGTACATGTACTGACACACATTCTGTATATGTGCACTAGCACCTGCATGCATTTCAGTTTTGTGTGACTGCTGAGTGCAGTTTGGATCTGATACTGTGCATTATATGATTTTCACTATGAGTTTAAATTCAATGAACATTTCATTACAATAAAATAAATCTTTATAACAGATATGAGGTGTAGTGCCACTCCAACTAGGGTGCAATCTGGTATTACCAACTAAATTAATGTGCACCCCATAGTATACAGATTGTTTTTATACAATAGCATTATTTAAGAAATAAATTGCTTTCCATTCTTAAATAATGCCATTGTATAAGGACACTTCTGTCTTCTTCTGCATTGTCCTTGCTATACTGATGGACTGTGCCAGAGCTTGGGGCTTAAGTTCCCATGCTTGCACAGTACATCAATGCAGGAGAAGCAACATAGAAAACAGGATCTCTGTTGCTGATTGTTTAGCTTTTTAATGTTAAAAATAGATATTTACAAGGATATCACAAAATTATGAGGGAAAGTGGGTATGTCTTTGTTTTTAGTTTTGCAGAATGTACCTGATTTCTTTTTCATATTTTGGTGTGTCATCCAGTATGTGCCAACAGAAAAGTGTGGCTGATCAATGATACTTCAGTAGCTGGACTTTATTCTGTTGGTATATGCTTGATTTATAATGGGCATACTGGTTGGGCTTTCCAATCATCATGCTCATTTTTTATTGCCAGCTATGCCAGTAGAAGTAGGGAAGTGGATGTGTAACATATCCTAGTATAGCTAGCTGGAGTTTTGTAAATAATTTAGGGCATTTGTATATCAAACAGATTTGTACAGATGTTTGTGTTGAAAAATGTATTTGTAAAGTTGCTTGTGTTAAAAAATGTACTAACAGTGGGTCCTGATTGTACTGTAACTGATTAAATGTATATGTTTTAACAGAGGGTACTGGAAGAGAAGAGGTTAATCTCAGTCCAGCTAACTTTAAAAAATAGTAAGAAATTAAATTACTTAATTTAGGCCATAAATATTGTAACTTACCATTCTGATTGCAGCCGGAGACTAAATGTCTGTGCCAGAGAGTGGTTTATTAGGTCTGTAGGAAGAGTTGAAGTGTTTTATGGTTTTATAGCTTCCAGATGCTATAACACATCTCAGCAAAGCTCTGTATGTGTGTATGGTAACACATATGTACTAAATTATGGTTCAATTTCTAGCAATGGGGGTAGCATGGGAATCAGAGGTCAGATGACCAGATGTATGTGATGTAATTCTGTAATGTAGGACAAAAATGATATTTTAATACCAGATGAGACAGAAGTCTCAGGGCAGTCTGTTTTTGGAACCAGACAGAGGAGGACCCCTCAAATACTCCATCATGCCTTGCTCTAGTAAGTGACCAGGGAATAGTAATTCTTTAGTTCAGTCAGAAAAAATATAGTGAGATTAGTTAAGTACTGTTTTTTCTGTATCTGTGTGAATCTATTCATCTGTGCTATTTTTAATTATTCCTGTGAATGAAACTCTGGTGTTTATTATAAATAGATATTTGGTATTTTCATGTTCTTGTATTATTTATTAAATATATTTAAATTTTTCATTGTGGCTGGTCCTTCAGAGAATATTTTAACCTTTGAGAGTATTTATATCTATTTGGTGACTCTGTGGCTACTCCTGAAAGCCTTACCACATTGGTCAAGAACTACCATTGTTATTAATATTAATTTCACTCAGTATAATTGGATATCCTTGTAAAAGCCTTTGAGTAGCTGGCTTTGGTGTGTCTCGTGGCAGTAACTACCTTATAGTCTGGGCAGAAAGGGGCATAGCTAGTAAATCTGTGCCAGCTTTTTCCAGGTGTGTGTGTGTGTGTGTGTGTGTGTGTGTGTGTGTGTGTGTGTGTGTAAATAAAATCTCAAAGAGAGTGTGTGCCAGCTGCTTGGAGAAGGCACACAAAGCCCTGGTTTCACAGAGAGGGTGCTGGAGGACTGCGAAATTTTGTGCATAGCGCAGCATCGGGCAGCTCCACTTAATTGGGTTTAAACCATTCTCGGCTCCATAAAGTCTGCTCTTCACTTTTTCCCTTAGAACTGATCTAGTTCTCATAATAAACACCCTATTCCTACTCTAAAGCCTGGCACTTGCTCACTAAAGCAATTATATAAGTCAGCACTACAAAATTAAAAGCACTACACCCTCACAAACTCCCCTTGAGTACCTTGTTCCCCACTGGCCCTTTTTTTCAATTATAAAGGAATTCCCAATACTATTCTAGCATATCCAAAGGTCACTTGTCAATCTCCTCTCCGGTCCAGCTGGTGAATCTGGGAATCTTAAGGCAATGTTACAACTGCCTCATGTACACAGACAACCCTCTCCTCCTCCCAACAAATTCCAACACATGTGAGAGATGCAACCATACAGCCAAACTGGAGGCTAAGCTCTCTCAACTCAGTACTGGCGTAACCAGTCAGGAGGAGAAGGAAACCACACTCACTACAATTCCAGTCTCACATAGACTTACCACAACAGCAAACCAAACACATAAACACACAAAAACATACTCGGAAGCTCTAAATAAAAATCTGCCTAAGCAGCAGAGACCTCCAAAGCAGACACCTAAGCAACCGCTACCCAAAACAAAACACATGCAACACATAGCACACAAAGCCAGTGTGCCGAACAGTCACAGCCCTTAAGGCTAAATAACACACCTGATACACTTGTAATAGGTGACTCTATCATCAGGCACACTGACGTCCCACTCACAAGGCTGAACAAGGAGAAGGTCATGGAGAGCTGCCTGTCGGGCGCTAGGATCTGCCACATAACACAAGCACTCAGGTCACTCCAAGGCAAGTACAAATATGACTCAGTCATTGTCCATGCTGGTGTGAATGACCTGAGACGTACCTCCCTGGACTACATGAAAAAAGATATAGAGGAGCACTCTGAGCATGTAGCCCTGGCCGGTATGACCCTAACTTTGAGTAGCATCTTACCCTCACCAAGAATGATGCCACAATTTGAAGACAAGATGATCAATTTCAACAATTGGCTTAAGTATTGGTGTCATTCAAAGGGGATCCAATGCCTGTCAGCCTGGGATGACATGCTCGACAAGCCATGATGCTTCACTAGGGACGGCTTGCACCTGTCACCCCTGGGCTTTCGGATATTGGCAAAGGCTCTTGCCACCCCCATAGTGCCTTTTTTAGGCAAGGCTCAAAAGACAAATCCACCTCCATAGGTATCACAAGGGATAAGAAACTAAGAGTAATGCTACTCAACGCCAGATGCACTCGAAACTCTCCTTAGCATGGAGAACATCGATATCTGTGCAGTAACAGAAACCTGGTTCAAGGCTCCCAAGAGTACCCCAGCACTACCAGGTTATACCTCATGCCATGCTTTTTGGCCCCAAAACTTGGACCAAACCACAAAAGGAGGGGGAGTATCAATATTCGTCAAAGATACCCACACCTCCAGGTTGGTGGCACGAAGCATCAGAGACTATCCATGTGCAACTAACAGTGGGTAAAACTGCCTTCCAGTTTATAGCCTGCTACAGACCACCCTCCCAAACCCAAGAACCCCACTCGGCCTTCCTAAGAACACTGGAAAATATGAAGGTCTCTCCAAACACCATTATACTGGGCGACTTCAACTACCCAAACATAGACTGGGAGCATTACTCTAGTTCCAACACCCTAGCCCAAAGGTTCCTAAAATTTATAAACTCAAATGCTATGGAACAACTTGTTACCACTCCCACAAGAGGGGAAAACATACTGGACCTGATCATCACCAACATGGGGGCTCTATGCTCCAGACCAGAAGTGTATCCCTCACTGGCAAGATCAGACCATAAACTAATCTCACTGGATATTCACATCCTGACCCCACCCCCTGCCCAGAAAACCGCAGTGAAAAACTTCTCTAAAGCAAATTTCACACTCCTCAAAACCGAGGTGGAATCCTTCAAAGCCTCCGGGCCTGTGGAAAATACGGCCCAGACTGCAGAATCCTTTATAAACGCATTCTATGAACACCTTCAGGAATGCATGGATCATGCAATCCCAAATAAAACCAAGACCCAATCCTCCAAAGGCAGGCGTCCTGTCTGTTGGACCCCAGCCATAAACAAACTATACAATAGAAGGAGGAAGCTACTACATGATAGAGCAAAATCCCAAAAAGGGAAGGCATCTCTGATCAGTATTAGCAAAAAACTACGGGCACTCATAAAATCGTCTAAGGCCAGCTTCGAGAGAAAAATTGCACAGGACACTAAGGATAATCACAAGGCTTTCTTTAGTTATGTTAGGAACCTGGGTGGAAATTCCCAGATATGCTCAAAATTAGTCCAAAATGACAAAAAATACACCGAACCCACAGACATTGCCAACATCCTAGCTGACAGGTTCAGCGCAAAGTCCAGCCCCCCCCCTACCAAAAGGGCAAATATCTATCCCAGCAGAGTGCTGCCCCCCTGACATCTCAGATGCTCAGGTAAGAGCCGCCCTCTCCAAAGCAAAAAACACAGCATCAATGGGACCAGATGGTGTCCCGGGCTGCGTCCTACATGAACTCCAAGAAGAGCTAAACCCAAACATAAAACTACTGTTCAATCTCAGCCTTACTACAGGATATGTACCCAAAGAGTGGCGTACAGCAACAGTGGTCCCTCTCCACAAAGGTGGTGCCTCAACGGATCCTGGAAACTATCGCCCCATAAGCCTGACTAGCTTGGTCTGCAAAGCTATGGAAAGGATCATCATGGACCTCATAAATAAAGATATTGGGGACCTACAGCCACTGGATCCTACCCAGTTTGGCTTTGTTAAGGGCAGATCCTGCCTCTTAAACCTGGTTGATTTCTTTGAAACAGTCACCAAGGCCATTGACGAGGGGAAGGTGGTCCACACAGCCTACCTGGACCTTGCTCGGGCATTATAGATAAGCTCACCAGCTTAAATATAAACCCCTATGTCACTAGATGGGTTGCAAACTGGCTCAAGGACAGAACTCACATGGTTAGAATTGCTGGAGCCATGTCAGACTCCAAACCAGTTACAAGTGGCATCCCACAAGGCTCAGTCCTGGGACCTCTCTTGTTCAGTATATATTTCTCGGAGGTACAGCCCAACACGGAAGGACTGTGGCTGACCAAGTTCGCAGATGACTGCAAACTAGGCACCATAATCGACTCTCCAGCCGACACAAGCATCCTACAAAAGGGCCTCATAGAAACAGACAACTGGTGCCAGAGCCATGGCCTCAAGCTAAACGCCAAAAAGTGTATAGTCGTCCCCTTTGGCAAAAACAAAGTGCCCACAAATTACCACATAGGTGGTAATCCATTAAGTACGGTAGAAGTAATTAGGGACCTGGGGACTCAAGTTGATAGCAATCTCTCATTTGAAAACCACATGGCCAAAGTGGTTACAAAAACATTTTATATAGCCCACCTAATCATGAAGGGATTCACATGTAGATCAGGGGAGGTCATCTTGCCTCTTTACTCATCCCTCATCAGGCCCATAATTGAGTACAATGCCCCTTTTGGGATGTACCTTACCAGACACCTGCAGCAACTGGAAAGACCCCAAAAGTACCTCACCAAGAGGATCAAAGGGCTCAAACAGATGCCATATGCTGCCCGGTTAAAGAAACTCCAGCTCTACTCAGTGGCATACCGCCTGCTCAGAGGCGATCTGTGCCTGATGTATAAAGCCATGTCCAACCCGGAATTAATGGACATGCTGCACCTCAGAAAATCCAAATCCCATCGAGCTACGCACTCGAGAGACTTGAACCTCAGCACTGAAATAAATAGGACATGCTGGAGGGACAGATTCATAACCCAGATGCTCCCTTCACTCTGGAATAAAATCCCAGCCCAGGTTAGGCAGAGTCCCTCATTGACTCTCTTCAAGAGGAATCTTGATGAGTGGATGGGAGATCGTAGGTTTACCCAGGGTATCACTTCTGTGTCACTGTTAGACAGAGGCACAGTATACTAACCTCGAAAAAGGGCATAGCAAAATTCATTTAAAATGGGTGGCGAAAGCCAAACACACTCTGGCTAGGCTTATAAATGCCCTAGGGCAGATAGCCTAGTATGAACCTATGAACCTATGAACTTAAGAACTTGGCTTGGACACTCAACTGAGGACTCAACCCTAGCTGTGCCAGTGGGGGAACTGGTGGGACCCCAGACTGAGTGTGTTCCCTGTGTGCTTTTAAGGGAAATTGTGCTTGATGCAGAGAGCTGCATCTGGAAATACTGTGTATATCTATTTTTGTTCCAAGTGAACGTCCCTCTCCAGTGTCAGTGCTGAGGATTCAGGCTCCTTGATTACTGGCCCAAAGGGGGGGGACATCACAGAGCCATTACTGCATAAAAAAGCATAGCTCTCAACCAATCAGAAAATCATGGATAAATCCAGAAACAATCAGGGACACTTAAAATATTAGTAGTTAACTTGAGACATTGACAGAATAACAGCATATGAATTAATATGCCTATTCCTGAAGTAAATGAAGTCTCCTCTTCTTCTTTTGACAGAATAACAGCATATGAATTAATATGCATATTCCTGAAGTAAATGAAGTCTCCTCTTTTTCTTTTGGCTGCTCCCTTTAGTGTCGTCGCAGTGATTATTTGTCTGCAGAATGAGTGGCAGTAGAGTTTTATGGTGTCGAGTTGCCAGCCCGGCACCCAACCTTCCTCAGAAGGCAAATGTACCTACACACTCACACCTAGGGTCAATTTAGAGTGTCCAATCCATCTGCAGCATTGCCTTGGGAATGTGGGAGGAAACCAGAGCACCCATAGGTAACCCACGCAAACACAGGGGAGGACATAGAGAATCTGCACAGAAGGCACCCCAGCTGAGAATCGAACCAGAGAGCCTCTTGCTGTGAGGTGTCTGAAATAAATGAAGTCTAAAACTCAAAATTTTCTCATTATTTAAGTATAAAACTATAACAATTGTGTAGTTATCCCCACTTTTTTATGTATATTGTATAAGATAATCTGCATAGTCTATCTGTCTCATATGTACTATATAATTGCATATGTGTATAGTTTATCTGTTTTCTCTGTTAAACTCTTCATACACTGGATATCTTGCCATGAACCAAAGTTTACTTCATAGCTTCCAACCCTATAATTGTACAATGTTCCAAGTGATTCTCCTGTTTGGTACTCTTTGTAAATGAGCTACTCTTTGGAAACACTTGTTTAACAAATTTCTATTATCTTGTATTTTGCTATGGATCTTTCTCCCAGGGCCTCCACTGAAAATGGGCTCAGTTCAGCCCAGTGGACTTTCCTGGTCAACAAAAGCAAATACATAAATAAATAAATAAATAAATAAACAATTCACCACATTTTCTCCAAAAGTCACCAGTAGTAGGGTTTAAGAAAGACAGAGTCAAAATCAGCAACGTCTCTGAATATCAGGGAAACGTGAGAGGTATGTGCAAAAGTAAAGTGATAAAATATATCAAGTTAATATTTTTTCCTACATAATCAGTGTAATATTTTTTACATAATCATTCTTTTACACTTACTAGATGTAACTGTGTGCCCATGCACTTATAAAAACCTACCTACACTGTATCAGATGGAACACTCATTTTATATAGTTCTGTTTAAAGCACTTATACAAACTAAAAAGAAACTGTGTAGCAACACTAAACAGGTGACATAACTGTCACATAACTAAAATAACTATTACAGAAAGCTTTTTATCAATTAAAGTACATTAATTTCTTTAGTTTAAAATTTTACACGCTGTGTGACTGTTTTCCTTTTCACAGTATTGCAGCACTCTTGGTTTTCTTTTTAACAAAGAAAGGGTGAGGCTGAGCAAGTCATGGAGAAAGGGAATAAAGTACTTAAAAAATGCTGCTTTACAGAATGCGAAGAAGCAAGCAGAATGCATAGCATCACTTAAAGGATGGAAGAAGGAAAATAGCAAAACATTTAAATGAGGCATTATGTATCTATACTATTATTCAAAGCCAAAAATTAATTTACAAAATTGCGCAACCAGGTTTCTGAAATCAGAAACCCACAAATGTCCTTCTTGGCCTGTTGTAAAATAATTTGCATTTCACGACATGTACTTTTCGACTTTGCTGATAGACAGCAATATATTTCTGTCAACTAGATTTTCTGGAATACCCTGAAAATTAAATGTAACAGGTAAGATATACAATTCCATTCCTACCCTTCCCCCCTTCATTCTACTGTCACGTTTAAATGAAAAACTGGTGTTGGATTACCTATTTAATATTCTAGAAGCTACTGCCCCTCCCCCTCAAACTTGCCATCAGTCACATGGTTACTCAGAAAACTGGGTGAAAGGTTATGCTGCTTTTGGTACTCGTATTATTTCCACTGTCGCTGAGTAAAACAAGCCTTACAGCTACCAATTCTCCAGGGCTTTAGAAAAATGTTTGTATAATAAGCACTTCTGCTGTCTTACTGTTGATTGTTAAAGGGTGACAAAAGCAGAATTCTGATAGATTTTGCAGTCTAAATTATTTCAAAGCATATGTTAGCATGTAAACAAATGTTAACTTAAACATTTGAGATATTTCAAAGCCATTGGTTAAATCTGTATGCTTGTTTAATGTTTGTTAACTGGCTAAGATACACCAATAACAATGGAATAAGAACAAGCAGGCATATACCAACCTAAATCAGAAAGCAGAAAAAATATTTTGAAGTAAAGCATTTTGATCAGCTCTGTTCTTCATTTGTATGCAAAGCTATTGTTTCCAGTTTGCATACCCATTAAACATAGATGGATTTTTCTCTTTTGTTAGTCGTGTAACTTATATAGCACCAGAACATTACCAAGGTTTTTAGGCCTAGGACCACTGTAAGCTTGTATGACATAAAATGGATACAAACCAGCCCATAAAGAAAGTAACTGCATTTATAGTAGCATGCATCATTTACATTACTAGCTAAAATATGTTACTGCAGTAGATTTTACTACAGTGTGATAGTTTCAGAAAGACAGCATTATCTATGTTACATTTTATCTTTGGAAGTGTTTTAAACCAAATGATACCAGGATGGGTACAGACATACAGGAGTTTGCTGTACAAATCCGAAATTCCCAGCTACACCTGCTGTACTCAAGTGGCTGCTTCCAGAATAGACATGAGATTTTCCTTTGGTGGTTTTCTTGGAACGGTATAATTTGAAAATGAAGGTAGTAGGAGTTAAACCAAGAGTTCCAGGTTATAGCTAATAGGTTCATAGGTTCATACTAGGCTATCTGCCCTGAGGCAATTATAAGCCTAGCCCGATTCTGTATGGCTTACGCCTCCCCTTGATTTGAGTATACTGTACCCTTTTTAAGGTTTAGTTTACTGTGCCTCTGTCTAATAGTGACATGGGAGTAATCCCTGGGACAAACCTACGAATCCCCATCCACCTATCGAGATTCTTCTTGAAGAGATTCAGTGAGGTGCTCTGCCTCACATGAACTGGAATTCTATTCCAGAGCGAAGGGAGCCTCTGGGTTATGAACCTGTCCCTCCAGCAAGTTCTATTTATTTCTGTGCTGAGGTTCAAGTCCCTCGAGCGTGTGGCTCTAAGGGATTTAGATTTACTGAGGTGGAGCACGTCCATTAATTCTGGATTTGACATAGCTTTGTATGTCAGGCATAGATCGCCTCGAAGTAGGCGGTATGCAACTGAGTAGAGCTGGAGTTTTTTTAACCGAGCAGCATATGGCATCTGTTTGAGACCCTTGATCCTCTTGGTGAGATACATTTGGGGTCTTTCTAATTGCTGCAGGTATCGGGTAAGGTATGTCCCAAAAGGGGCATTGTATTCTATGATGGGCCTGATGAGGGATGAATAAAGGGGCACGATTACCTCTCTTGATCTAGATGTGAAACCCTTCGTGATGAGGTGGGCTATGTAGAAGGTCTTTCTAACCACTTTGGCAATGTGGTTTTCAAAGGAGAGATTGCTATCAACTTGGGTCCCCAGGTCCCTAATAACTTTCTCTGTACTTAATGGGTTTCCGCCTATGTGGTAATTTGTGGGCACATTGTTTTTGCCAAAGGGTATGACTATACATTTTTTGGCATTTAGCTTTAAACCATGGCGCTGGCACCAGTTATCTGTCTCTGTGAGAACTTTTTGAAGGATGTTTGTGTCAGCTGGAGAGTTGATTATGGCGCCCAGTTTGCAGTCGTCTGCGAACTTGGTGAGCCATAGTCCTCCCACGTTTGCCTGTACCTCGGAAAAGTATATACAGAAAAAGAGTGGTCCCAGGACAGAACCCTGTGGGACGTCACTTGTGACTGGTTTCGAGTCTGACATGGCTCCAGCAACTCTCACTCTGTGGGTTCTGTCTTTGAGCCAGTTTGCAACCCATCTTGTGACATATGGGTTTATATTTAAGCTGGATAGCTTATCTATGATGCCCGAGTGGGGTATTGTGTCAAATGCCTTTGCAAGGTCCAGATAGGCTGTGTGGACTACCTTCCCTTCATCTATGGCTTTGGTGACTGTTTCGAAGAAGTCAACCAGGTTCAAAAGGTAGGATCTGCCCTTGACAAAGCCGAACTGGGTGGGATCTAGTGTCTGTAGGTCCCCAATGTCTTTGTTTATGAGCTCCATGATGATCCTCTCCATAGCCTTGCAGACTAAGCTAGTCAGGCTTATGGGGCAATAGTTTCCAGGGTCCGTAGAGGCTCCACCTTTGTGGAGTGGGACCACTGTTGCTGTATGCCATTCTGTGGGCACATATCCTGTAGTGAGGCTGAGATTGTATAGCTGTTTTATTTGAGGGATTAGTTCCTCTTGGAGTTCATGTAGGACGCAACCTGGGACGCCATCTGGTCCCATGGAAGCAGTGTTTTTTGCTTTGGAGAGGGCAGCCTTCACCTGAGCATCAGAGATGTTTGGGAGGCAGCCCTGTGCTGGGATAGATACTTGCTCTTTGGGGGGGGGTGGAGAAGTTTGCACTGAACCTGTCTGCCAGGATATTGGCGATGTCTGTGGGTTCAGTGTATTTTTTGTCATTTAGAATCAACTCAGAACAAGTCTGGGAGTTGCATCCCAGGTTTTTAACATAACTGAAAAAAGCCTTATGATTGTCTTTGGTGTCCTGTGCAATTTTTATCTCGAAGCTGGCCTTGGAGGATTTTATGAGGGATCGTAATTTTTTGCTAGTACTGATCAGAGATGCCTTCCCTATTAGGGATTTTGCTCTATCATGTAGTAGCTTCCTCCTTCTGTTGTACAGTTTATTTATGGCAGGGGTCCACCAGACTGGACGCCTGCCTTCGGATGATTGGGTCTTGGTTTTGTTTGGGATAGCATGATCCATGCATTCGTGGAGATGTCCATAGAATGCGTTTATATAGGATTCTGCAGTTTGGGCCATAGTTTCCACTGGCCCTGGGGCCTCGAAGGATTCCACTTCAGTTTTGAGAAGTGAGAAGTTCACTTTTGAGAAGTTTTTCACTGTGGTTTTCTGGGCTGGGGGTACTGTAATCAATGCAAGTATGTTATGGAAGTTTTTCCTTTAATATACATGGCTTTGGGTACATAAAACCTAATAGCAGGTTTACATGTTCCACTAAGAGTGTTGTTTATCTAGGGTTATGCACACTGTGCACAGCACTCTACATAGGGAAAACTAAATGTAAATGCAGGCAAAGGCTATATCAACACATATACAACATCAAGAAGAAAGATGAAAACAATGCCCTATATAGGCACATTAAGTCCAACCCTATGCACCAGTTCAAGTTTTGCATTATTAAGCAAGTTAACTTAGGTGAGCGGGGGAGACCAAGTGATGACGTCTTGGAATTTTTAGAACTTAAATGGCAACTTAGGATCAATGCCACCCAGCCACCAGGTTTAAATGAAAATGTTTCAATTTCCAGCATATTAAAACTCAAAGCTGGAGGTGTGGATATCCTTGATAAATATGGAAACTCCCCCTCCTTTTGTGGTTCGGTCTGGGTTTTGGGGCCGAAAAGCATGATATGATGTATAGCCTGGTAGTGCTGGGGTGCTCTCTGGAGCCTTGAACCAGGTTTCTGTCACTGCACAGATATCAATGTTCTCCATACTGAGGAGAGCTTCAAGTGTGTGCATCTTGAGGTTAAGATTTCTGGCGTTTAGCAACATTACCCTTAGTTTCTTGTTCCTTGTGCTGTCTATGGGGGTGGGTTTGACTTTTGAGCCTTGCCTAAAAAAGGCACTATGGGTGTGGCAAGAGCCTTTGCCAATATCCGAAAGCCCAGTGGTGACAGGTGCAAGCCGTCCCTAGTGAAGCAACGTGGCTTGTTGAGCATGTCATCACAGGCTGACAGACAATGGATCCCCTTTGAATGACACCAAAATTTTAGCCAATTGTTAAAATCGATGATTTTGTTTTTGTACTGTGGCATCATTCTAGGTGAGGGTAAGATGCTGCTCAAGGTCAGGGTCATACTAGCCTGGGCTACATGATCATTCTTTGGCAGTCAGTATCAGTAGCATACCTCTCAACTTCTTTGCGCAAAAAATCTGGACAAAGCCTGACATAAGGGGGAACAGAGGCCCCCAAAATAGGGACACATTTTATATATTGCTCTTACAAACTTTGAAAGTTGTTAGAATAACAGGATTTGTGTTAGCATGCATTTTCTGAAGGATATGAAGTCTGAAAATCAAATGCATGCCATTATATAGTGACTTTAATTTTTAGATCATTCAAGTGATTTGTCAAAAAAAATAATTTTTATGAGGAACAGACCGAAAATATGAGACAAAAATATAGACATTCTGCAAAAATCTGTAAAGTTGAGAGGTACTCTGTAGTCAACGACAATGCAAGTTTAAAGCCACATCACTAGGGACATGAAATCCATGGATATATAAATTATAATACTGAAAAGGTCTTATGAGACTCCATTTGCAGTACTACATACTGTACATTTCAGAAGGCTTTAATTCATGAAGGGCATCAAGATGGTGCAAGTAGCTCAAAGGTGAGCATTTAAGAATTATCTATTCATTCATCATGGGCAACTGGCAGTTTATCTCACAGGATTAAGGCTAAGAGCTGCTAGTGGGCTTTTTCCTAGACTCCTGGGTTTGATTCCCTCATCCTCCACTTGCAAACTATGTGATTTTAAGCAATTGCTCAAACAGAAAGTGCCCTAGATTCACCAATGGGAAGGGGGGGAGCTACTCAGGGGGCTTAACCTCTTAACAAACAAAGAAATGAAGCATCTATTTTCCTTACTAGTCCTGGTGAGCATTTGTGGTGGTAGCAAGCTGAATAGAATAGACCACACCTCTATTCTCTGCAGTTGTATTCAGCTCATCCTGCAGGATCCCCAAGCATACCTAGGAGAGCTGAGAGATAAACAGTCTCTCCAGTGTGTGTTGGATCTGCACCTGGTTCTCTTTTCAGTGGGCTGTATGTAGTATATCTTTCTTTGGAGGCACCCAGGACCAGGAGGCATCTTCAGAAGGTGTCCAAGCTACTGTAAATAACTCATGTTAACCCATGGAACAGTGGCTCTACTCCAACATATTCTCCATTTGCTGAACTTCTCACTCTGCCAGAGAGTAAGCCCAGCTACTCTGAAAGGAACTTTATTTCTTACTCAAGTATCTGTGTTCTAATCCATTCCATCATTACCTAAAATTCAAAACACAGTCTGACTGGTAAATGAAGCTTCATCCCATGACTCTCATCTTGCTCTGCTGCCAGAGTCCAGTACAATACTGCAGCACTGCAGCTGCTACAACCATCGACTGGTCAGTCTCATGATTTCTTCTACCTTCAGTTATGAACAAGACGTCAAAATACTTAAGCAACTCTACCTGAGGTAGTTGATTTAGCAGCAAGGCTTTAGCATTCTGTAGGAGAAATGTGGATCATTAGAGTAACAGTGTTGTGATATCCAAGGGTTATATGAGATGATGGGAGGATTTTTCCAAGCAGATGTGTTTTCCCATGATTGCTAGATGTATGAAAATTCCACCATATCCTATTAGATTTACAAGAAGGAGGACCCTCTTAGTTTGTACATAATGGTACAAATGTGGTCCTCTCTCACTAAACCTTACATACCTTCAGCCCCACCATGTAACTTTACCTTCACAAATATCTACCTTTCCTCCCTACACCCTTTTTCCTCACTGCCTTACCCCTAACTTATCTCTCTCCTCCGTTTCCTCCAAAATGTATCTCCTCTTACATTATTTCACCCTCTTCCTTTTCTCCAACCTTCTTTCATTACTCTTTCACCCCATATCCCCTATGCACCTAACTTATTTCTAATTCACCTCCTCTTATGTTATTTCACCCATTCCTTTCCTCCAGTTTGCTTTTACTAGTCTTTTGTCCCACATATCCTTTTTTCCTACTACCTTAAACTAGTTTAAAATGTCTGCCACTCTAAACTACTCATCTTCCCAAACACATCTCATCCTTTTTAACAACACACAACTCTGATGATATCCCCTCTTCATCCTCTGTACAGTTTGACATAGCCCAACCTACTGCTGATATGTTTACTGTTCTTATCACTCAACTCCTGACTATATATATATATATATATATATCTGATCACAAAGTAGGCAACACTATCTAAATTGGCCTTACTCTTTATGCACCAAATATACTATTATTATTTTGCATACTTAACATGAAACCAGAGGCATACTAATGCGGGGGCAGAGCATGCAGTCTTCCCCAGGTGCAAACAGTAAGGGGTGCAGCATTTCCTTTTAAAAGCTTTTCATGTTTAAAACATGAAAAGCTTAAACTAAAAGCAGATCTAAATCCTTTAATGACCATCTTCTTTAATAAAGCCCTCTGCCTGTGCATCCCTGTGTGCATCAACACACAAACGCACCTGTAGCATACTCCTTTTCTGCATTCTGCTTAGAATTTAAACACAAGATGTATGTGTGTGTGTGTGTGTGTGTGTGTGTGTGTGTGTGTGTGTGTGTGTGTGTGTGTATGTGTGTGTGCACGTGTGTGAGTGTGTGTTTTTCCATGTTCTGTGTGGAATGTAAATACAAGATATTCATGTGTCTGTGTTTGCAGAGGGTTATCATACATCTCTAATCTGGACAAAGTCTGAAATAATGTGGAAATGAAAGCCCAAAAATAGGGACAGATTTTAAATACTGCTCTTATAGACTTGTTTGCTAGAATAACAGGATTTGTGTTACGATGCATTTTCTGAACAATATGAAAACAGAAACTCAAATGTATGCTATTATTTAGAAACTCCAATCCTCAGTGATTCACCAGAAAAACAGAAATTTTATGAGGAACAGACCAAAAAAATGAGGCAAAAATCTACACATTCTGCAAAAATCTGGACAGTTGACAGCTATGCAGGTTAGTAAATTTACTCAGGCTCAAACTATATACCTTGTTTACAGGATATAAGGGCCATCTTCTATACCACCTACCAAACTAGTAAAAAATGAGTTTTGGTGCATAATCAAGGAACTGAGTTTTAGTGCATTTGCAAGGAATTGCGAGCTTCAAGGGAAGAGAGGTTTACTGCTGCTCATGCAAAGTCGACTAGCTCCTGAAGCATATGTTGCAAAACTACATAATTCATGAACAGCTTCTTCCCTAATGTCATCAGGCTGCTGAACTCTAGTAACCACTACATTCCATGATGTCCACCTGGGTCAGCAGAAACTGTATCAAATTGTGCATTAACCTGGTTACCAGTTTCATCTAATACTTAGTGCAATATTCACCATGACTGTTAACATATAGGCCATCTAGGGCAGTAGCAATGCAGTAAAATATCTGTTCTTTCAGTGCAATGCATGTTGCGAATTCATAAATTAACCATAGTGCAATACTCTAATGTTCACAGTGCAATACTCAAATGTCTCTTTCTGTGCAAGGATCAATGCAGTGTCATAACTCATGCAAGTAAGTGTTCACTTTGAAAAGTGTTAATATGTGTTTCTTATGTGCAATATTATTCTGGCTATCTGCATGTCCATGGTGTAATAACGAGGCATTATATGTGTAAATGTCTGTGAAAATAGTCTATATGTTGTCTGCACATTGAGTCCGGAGACACAGAATTTCATTCAGTTTTTTGCATTTGTGTGATTTCTGAATGTCAATAAAGTAGTTTACATTGTGTAGCTATGCTGTATTCTGTGGTGGTTTAGCGGTAGCATTGTTGCCTCACAGCAAGAGGTTCTCCTGTTCGATTCTCAGCTAGTGTGTGGGGAGTGCCTTCTGTGTGGAGTCTGCATGTCCTCCCCGCGGGTCGGGTAGCGTTCCGAAAGACATGCGTGAATGGGCGTGCCTTCGTTGAAGGTTGGGCATCGAGCTGGAAACTTAGCACCGTGAAAATCTACTGCCAATCATTAGCGGACCGGAGTTTCGCTGTGGTCACCCCTAACTGGGAAAAGCTGAAAGACACCAACAACATTGTGTAGCTATGCTATGGGAACTTATTATCTTCGTATACTCAGCTTAAAACTTGGCATTAAGGGCTGGCTAGTGTGCATATGTGTGAACTAAATTGGAATATTTAAGCTTTTTTTTTCCTTAGTGGTGTGGCTAGCTGTGTTGTTGATGAAATAACTGGTGCTCAGTTTAAAGTCGGGCATTAATGGCTATATGCATTTGTATTTAATAAATTGGAATATCATATAAAACACATGTGAAATGGTCCGCAGTTTTACAGAATGTTCTTGTATTTGCTTAATAGGTTTGGTCTGCAAGTTACTCTCATATTGTTTGCTAGCTTATAGTATGTCTTTACATGACTACTGTACATTTGCATGAAATATACTTCAATTTTTATTTCCTCTCTCTCTCTCTCTCTCTCTCTCTCTCTGGGTGCTGTAATTATAAAACCAAGTTGAAACAGTTCATCATTTTGCAGAATGTCCCTAAGTCTGCTGCATAGTCACATGTTCCTAAGAGAATTTGGGGTAAGCTGTCCACATACGTTACCAAATCCTGAACTACTGGGTCAGCTCTTAAGGGTATGTTGTCAATGTCATACTCAACTTTGCAAAGGAGACACTAATATATTTTTAACATTTAGCTAGTCACTGGTTATTTGTTTGGGACAAACCTTCCTCTAGGATGTCTGAGTTTTTTTGGAGATTTGATCACTGCTTCAGCTTTCTCCTTGTTTGCCACTATTTTATTTCATTTCATAATTATTACTAAAAGCAGTTGTCATAGAGGAGGAGATGTTAAAAAAAATCTCTGTGGGCGGGGGGGGGGGGGGGGGGGGTTAAAAAATCTGCTCTGGGTGTCAAATATGCTAGCTATGCCACTCTGCCACTCTCTCTTCCCAGCCTATCTTGGTCCAGTATGTGAAACAACAAAAACAAACAAACTGATAAAAACAAAAAGAAACGGTCATAGTTGAAGCTGTAATCCACAGTTTATTGAGGAGCTTTTCATTTGCAACAAAGTGCAAACTTCTTCAGAATAAAATACAATGAATAAATTGTCTGTTTTCACTGTTTTAACTCTATGTCACATGATGGCAATAAACCAATCCAACATGACCCTCTCTTAAACAAACAGCAGCAAAAATAGATACGTGTAACACCTACATACAAAATAACTAAGAAAAATCGATACAAGTTTCATTAAAATCTCAATTAAAAAATATATGTATAATAGTTCCACATCTACTTTAAGACTGTGTACAAAAATATAAACAATAATTAGAGATTACAAATACAAAAGTGACCTTAACAGAGACTGCCCACCATGACACAGTTTTATAAAGTGCATATCCAGTGGCAATCTTGCCATGAAATATTGCAACTTAACCTTCTAATACTCCAAATAGGGACTTAAAAATACATTAAGAACACAATAAAGTGTTCTATAATTATTAACAAGAAACATAACTAAAATCATTTAAGACATTACTGTTGTTAATCAAGAAATAATTTCATTTCTACACCAGATTCATTACATGAAGAAATATTTATATGATTAAACTCTCAGTATCAAACATGCCTCTAAAAAGTGTATAGGCTAATTTATGGGAATAAATGGTAAATAATTTATTCAAATAATTATGAACAAACAATAATATTAATAATAATAATATCCTGCAATTCTAAAGGCTCAGCTCCTTAAGCTTTTTAATTTCAATAAGCATTTAATTGAACAACAATCATTAATGCCTGGATAGTTATAAGCATTCAAATAAATTTGCCAGGATATTGTTATTATTTGTTCACAAAAATGTCATACATCCTCCAGTGCATCCTATAGTTTTTGATAAGGCATCAAAAACTTTGTGTATTGCAAAATATATTGATTTTTATACAAAAACTGTGTTAAAAACTAACCCTGTCTTGTTAAGAGACTCTTAGGATTTCCTTAGCAGAATAACCAATGATTTGTTTAGGGAAGAGGTTATATTTGTTACTATCGATGTGCAGGATCTCTTATTATTTTATTTTATTTATTTTATTTTATTTTACATTTGTTAACCGGGATGGTCCGACTGGATACATGTCCTTTTTCAGCGGAGGCCCGGGGAGAAAAGCTCCAACAGAGTTACATTGATAATTAGGTACAGTAAATGAGCTGAAAGAACATAGGCTATTTACATACAAGTACAAGACTGCCATTACTGTTTCTGAGATTACTACAAATGTAACATTAATAACATATTAGCAAGGACGGTAGGCAGTATAATGACATAGAGTTACACAGGATACATATTTCTTTATCACAGTATACAAAGTACTTATCATCTTAGCTAGTTGTTTATGTTTTAGTTAATGGCACAGAGCTAGTCTGGGTTTGAGCAAGGACATAGCCAGTGTGACTTGAAGTGGAGTTTTAGACTATTTTTGAATTGACTTAGAGAAGTTGCAAGCGTGATGTTATTTGGGAGAGAGTTCCATATTTTACCAGTGGTGTTGGCAAATAGCGCGTCACCACCTAGGTTGAGAGATTTAGTTGTTTGGACAAGGAGTCTGTTTGCTGAGCGAAGGCAGCTTAGATTGGAGTAGGGAGTCATTAAGTTTTTTAGTGCTGGGGTATTCTCAGGTTGTTTAAGGATTTTGAAGGCCTCTATGAGTTGGGACTGGTGAAGAAGGTGTGGGAATTCTATCCATCCAAGCTTTTTCAGGTTAGTACAGTCGTGTGTTCTGTAGGGTAGGCCTGTAACGAACCTGGCAGTGTGATTATAGCAGGATGAGAGCATGGCCAGATCAGATTTGTTAAGGTGAGTGAGGACAGGAGAGGCATATAGTAGGATAGAGAGAAGGTGTGAACGGGCTGTGGCTGCCCTGGCATTCGGGGTAGCTTTAATTCTTTATAGGGTCCCAAGTTTCTTGTTGACTGACTTAATGGCTTGGTTGATATGTATATCAAATCTGAGTTTATTGTCAATGTTTACTCCTAATAGCTTTGTATAGGTGTCTGGGGAGATGATGGTCCCATTATTGGATTTTATAGTGAAGTTTTCAGTCAGAGATCTATTGGTTGGGTAGAAGAGAAGTAACTTGGTTTTGTTTGGATTTAAGATCAGGAGATGGTTGGCAAGCCAGTTTTCGACTTTGGTGAAGCTATGTTGGGTGGTAGTTAGTAGATTTGCAAGAGAGGCATTGGAACATATTATAGTCGAGTCATCTGCATATTGAATGCAGGTGGCTTCAGGGATGACTGTTTGGATGTCATTATGAAGACTGAAAAGAGGAGAGGTCCTAATATGGAACCTTGAGGAACTCCTATGGTATTTGGTAGTAGGCAGGAGAGCTTGTTTTGCCACATTACTGCTTGTTGTCTCCCAGTGAGGTAAGCTTGAAACCAGTCAAGGGCTGGGGTATCTAGATACAGGGTTTTTAAAGTATATAGAAGTAACTGATGGTTTACCATATCGAAGGCTTTGATAGGTCCAGGAAGAGAGCGGAGGATATTTTTTATTATTCGGTTAAGATTAATGTTTTCAGTAAAAGAGAGGAGGGCAGTGGTTGTACTATGATGGGGTCTGAATCCATGTTGAGAGTCTGTGAGTAGTTTATTTTGGGTTAGATAGAGCATTAGTTGGTTGTGCATGCACTTTTCCATAATTTTGGCAAGTGGTGATAGTATGGCTATAGGTCTATAGTTGGATAGTTCTGTGGATGAACCTCCTTTGTGGAGTGGAATAACATAGGATATTTTCCAAATTGAGGGGATTGAGGCCTCGGTTATGGTTCTGTTAATTAGGATTGAGATAGGGTAGGCTACGACATCTGCAGCAATTTGCAGGTATTCAGCCGGCAGAAGATCGGCTGAAAGGGTGGTTGGCTTCAGTTTTTTCAAAGGGATCTGATAAAGGATGTGGACACTGGCTGGAAGTTAAAAGAGAGTGGTGAGTCGGGTATAGTGTTTATAGAAGTGTGGGGAGGAGAAAGTTGGTTAGCTAATGACTGGATGGTTTCTGTGAAGAAAGTATTGAATGAATTGGCTATATCTTCTTGGCTCTTGTCAGATAATGTTCCTGGGGTCGGAGTAGTGGATTTGCCTGGTTGGAGAAGTTTATTTATGCCTGCCCAGTACTTTTGAGGGTTATTCTGATGTTTATGTTGCAGATTGTAGAAGTAATTTTTCTTATCTAGTATGATGGCTTTTTAGTCTCATTTCTAAGTTGTTGGAATTTGATACGATCTAGGGTAGTTTGGTAGTGCGCCATTTATCCCACGCTTTGTCTCTAGTTGTTATTTTGGTTTTGGTGTCTGTTGTTAGCCAGGGTGCTAGTTGAGTTTTAATTCTTATTGAGCGTTTAGGGGCATGCGAGTCAAGTATAGTAAGGAATGAATTGTTAAATGATGACACTGCCTCATCAAGGGGAAGGAACTTCAGTTTTGTCCAGTTACATGATTTGAGTTCAAGTTGAAATTTAGTTGGGTCAAAGTTTTTCTTGGATCTGATAGACCTATAAATAGGTAAGCTTGTACAATTCATTTTGTCTTTCATGATGTATGTGAGCAGGTGATCACTAAGATCATTAGGGAGAGTTCCAGACATATAGTTCTGGGGATGACTGTTGGTGAGTATCCAGTCTAGTATACTCTCTTTTTGGTTATTGTTACCTGTACGTGTGGTAGATGATATTATCTGAGAGAATCCATGTAGGTTAACAGGGATGGGGTTGGACTGTGCTGTGCATTGGTTCCAGTCAATATTAACATCGCCCAGGACAATGGTTCCTTGAGGGTAGTTGTTGGCTATCCAATGTAGAATGACCTCTAGTGTTTCTACATTGTTCCCAGGGGGTATATAGGTGACAATTAGGTTAATGCCCTTATGATTATTTAGTAGAATTTTTAGAGCTAGTATTTCAGCGTTAGAGACCTGGGGTGGTTGTATAGGGTTAGTTATGATGTTAAGTGTGCTATTATATAAGACGGCTATTCCACCTCCTCTTTTCTTTACTCTATCTGCCCTAAGTATATTGTAACCAGGAGGCAGGATCTCATTGTCTTTGGTTGATGGCCGGAGCCATGTTTCAGATAGACACATTATGTTGGGGAGGTATGTGGCTAGTACAGCATGCAGGCTATGTATCTTATTGTTTAGGCTTCTAATGTTTAAGTGGCATATTAGGAGGGAGTTGACCAGTTGGTGGGAGAGTGGTGGAAGAGTGGTGGGCTGGTAGGATTTTGAGTTAAGGTTGGGCCTGGATTAGGATGGATGTCCCCATCTTTGGTTATGTTTTTTCTTAGATACGCTAGTAGTCTAATAACTTTGAATAGTAGTTTTAGTTCATATTTGGATTTTGGTGTTGATTGGAGTCGTTTTTTTAGAAGCAAGTGGTTGGAATTTATAATTTTTGGGGTAGTTTAGTAGTGGGCAAGTTCAGCAGTCAGTGGAGGTAGGGGGGTCTTGGTTTGGCATTTTGGATAAGAGAAACCTACGAATGTGAGATTTTCATAGCTAGTAAGAAAGTATGGCAGAATTAAGAGTGGTAAGATAAGAGGAAGGAGTTTATAATTATTTATAGACATGTTATATGTCATCAATGGGTGGGGTCAATGTGCTTCAGAGGAATAGTAGTGGTTAAACAGTAAAGTGGTGGGAGGGGGAGGAAATTGGAGAGGAAGTTGTGTAGGTTGGAGAGGAAGTAGGGGTGTGGCCTAGTGGCTATAAATGTAGACACAGTGGGGGCGGGTGGAATAAGGGGGCAGGGAGGGAGCGAAGCGAGCCCGAGCGAGGGCGAAGTGGAGCGGGGCTAACCCAGTCCCAGTTTTTGGTCCTATGAGTGGGGTAAATAGTCTGATAGTGTAAGTAAGCAGAATGGAGTACAGGCTTGAAATTCAACATAAACATATACAGTTGTAAAATGTCTAATACAATTCAACATAAATAGGCATTTACAGTTGTAAAACACTTACTGGAGAGACACTGAGCCTTCATGGGGCCTGTAGCAGAGTGGAGTGTAGTTTTACAAATGGTGCCTGCCACAGGTAATATTTATTAACTCTGGGATTGTCTTAAGGTAATAAACAGGGAAGGGGAGGGGAGAACAAGGGTGTGAGCAGGCAGTTCTTTGTACTGCTGCTAATGAGCCAAAGCAAGACAAGTATGTGTTAAGAACAATCACAATTGACCAAAGACTGCTCTGAAACTGTAAGTCTTGTCTTAATTTCTCAGGTGGAAAACCAGGATAACCTTGTATCAGTAGGCTACTGTGGTATAGTTTAAATAAACAAACACACAGTATTGATCAGTTATTGATACTATTTGCTAACAGAAGGGAACAAGAGAAAGTGGAAGATGTGTGTGTGTGTGTGGTGGTGGTGGTGGGGCTGCTTACAGCCAAAGCACAGTGCTCTCCAGGGGAAAATGAAGATTGGCTCAAACAGTTAGACACATACTCAAAGTTAACTGTAGCTGTTTGCAGACAGTTCAGACTCGGACTGCACTTTTCTTATAGGAATGTTAAAGGTGGTACCGGAGTTGAATACTTAAGAGTGGTGTTAGGTTCAAAGTTAACTGTAGCTGTTTGCAGACAGTTCAGACCCGGACTGCACTTTTCTTATAGGAATGTTAAAGGTGGTACCGGAGTTGAATACTTAAGAGTGGTGTTAGGTTCAAAGTTAACTGTATCTGTTTGCAGACAGTTCAGACCCGGACTGCACTTTTCTTATAGGAATGTTAAAGGTGGTACCGGAGTTGAATACTTAAGAGTGGTGTTAGGTTCAAAGTTAACTGTAGCTGTTTGCAGACAGTTCAGACCCGGACTGCACTTTTCTTATAGGAATGTTAAAGGTGGTACCGGAGTTGAATACTTAAGAGTGGTGTTAGGTTGGAGAGACACTGAGCCTTCATGGGGCCTGTAGCAGAGTGGAGTGTAGTTTTCTTCTCTTGTTATTTCACATAGAATAGGTACAGACTGGTTTTATGACTACAGTGGGCCAAAGAAAGTTGGATATGCTCAGGGAACTCACTGAAGTAGTCTTAGAAAATAACTTCTTAACGTTTGAGGGCCAGTACTTTCAGCAGAAGACAGGAGTAGCAATGGGGGCAGCTTGTGCCCCCATGTTTGCAAACACAGTCCTTTCCTATTAGGAATGGAACTATGTGCTTAACTCAGAATTTAAGGACTGTTGGATATTCTATGGACACTTTTTAGATGACTTTTTTTTCTGGATTGACACTGTAGATAAATTGGAGATTTTTTTTTATTATTTGCACACTTCTACAGATTTCTTGAAATTTACCATAGATATTCAGGGGGGCACTGTACATTTTTCGGATATAATACTTACCAGAAAGTCGATTGTAAAGGGGCAATGTGTGAGACTAGCAAGAATGGTGTCAGGAGATGATGACTTCCAGGAAGAATTAGAAACACTTAAAGGTATGTTTGCATGGAGGGGATGCCCCAAACTGATTTTGAAAAAAAAATCTTTGATGAAGTCTGTAGGAAGAGGTCCTCAGGGCATTTTATTCCACTATTAGGAAGGTTTAATATTACACTCACCACCCCTAGTGATAGAATGGGTGACAGAGTAGAGGGAACAAGTGGAAAACAATTCAACAATGGAATGGTGTTGACTTACACTAATGAATTTGATGACTTAAGGGAGATTTTAGAAAGAAATTGGACTTATCTTTGAAGTCAACCCGGACCACCTTAGTGCAGTGGGAAAAGACCAGTAGTGATATACAAAAAAGCTCCTAGTTTTAAATTGATACTGGAAAGAATGGGAAGGCATGAAAATAAGGGAAGAATCATCGAGTGCAGAAACTGTAATCAATGCAAGTATGTTATGGAAGTTTTTCCTTTAATATACATGGCTTTGGGTACATAAAACCTAGTAGCAGGTTTACATGTTCCACTAAGAGTGTTGTTTATCTAGGGTTATGCACACTTTGCACAGCACTCTACATAGGGAAAACTAAATGTAAATGCAGGCAAAGGCTATATCAACACATATACAACATCAAGAAGAAAGATGAAAACAATGCCCTATATAGGCACATTAAGTCCAACCCTATGCACCAGTTCAAGTTTTGCATTATTGAGCAAGTTAACTTAGGTGAGCGGGGGAGACCAAGTGATGATTTCTTGGAATTTTTAGAACTTAAATGGCAACTTAGGATCAATGCCACCCAGCCACCAGGTTTAAATGAAAATGTTTCAATTTCCAGCATATTAAAACTCAAAGCTGGATATTATTTTGGGTAATTATGCATTGATGCCATAGGGTGCGCATTTGAAATGTGTCACATAGGGTCTTCTTCTCTTTTGGCTGTTCCTGTTAGGGGTCCCCACAGCAGATCATCTGTTTCCAGTTCTTCTTGCCCTCTGCATCTTGCTCTGTCACATCAACCACCTGCATGTCCTCTCTCACCACATCCATAAACCTTATCTTAGGCCTTCCTCTTTTCCTCTTACCTGGCAACTCCATCCTTAGCATCCTTTTCCCAATATACCCAGCATCCCTCCTCAGCACATGTCCAAACCAATGCAATCTCGCCTCTCTGACTTTGTCTCCAAACCGACCAACCTGAGCTGACGCTCTAATATACTGATTCCTAATCCTCTCCATTCTTGTCACACCCAGTGCAAATCGTAACATCTTAACATCTTTAACTCTGCCATTTCCAGCTCTGACTTCTGCCTTTTTGTCAATGCCACCATCTCCAACCCATACAACATAGCTGGTCTCACTACCCTCCTGCAGACCTTCCCTTTCACTCTTACTGGTACCTGTCTGTCACAAATCAGTCCTGATGTTCTTCTCCACCCATTCCCCCCTGCCTGTACTCTCTTCTTCATCTCTCTTCCACACTCACCATTACTCTGAACTGTTGATCCCAAGTACTTAAACTCATCCACCTTTGCCAGCTCTACTCCCTGCATCCTCACCATTCCTCTATCCTCCCTCTTATTCACACACACATATTCTGTCTTAGTCCTGCTGATCTTCATTCCTCTCCTTTCTAGAGCATATTGCCACCTTTGCAGTGTCTCTTCAACCTGGTCCCTACTCGCACTACAGATCACAATGTCATCTGCAAACATCATAGTCCATGGGGCCTTCTGTCTGATCTCATCTGTCAACCTGTCCATCACCATTGCAAATAAGAAAGGGCTCAGAGCTGATCCATGATGTAATCCCACCTCCACCTTAAATGCATCTGTAACTCCCACTGCAGGCTTCACCACTGTCACACTACCCTCGTACATATCCAATACCACTCTTACATACTTCTCTGCCACTCCTGACTTCCTCGTACAATACCACAACTCCTCTCTAGGCACCCTGTCATATGCTTTCTCCAAGTCCACAAAGACACAATGCAACTCCTTCTGACATTCTCTATATTTCTCCATCAACACTCTCAATGCAAACATCACATCTGTAGTGCTCCTTCCTGGCATGAAACCATACTGCTGATCACTAATCATCACCTCCCTTCTTAACCTAGCTTCCACCACTCTTTCCCATAACTTCAAGCTGTGACTGATCAGTTTTGTCCATCTATAGTTACTATAGCTCTGCACATCACCCTTATTCTTAAAAATAGGTACCAAAACATTTTTTCTCCACTTCTCAGGCATCCTCTGACTTTCAAAGATTTCATTAAACAATATGGTTAAAAACTCCACTGCCATTTCTCCTAAGCACCTCCATACTTCCACTTGTATGTCATCTGGACCAACAGCCTTTCCATTCTTCATCCTCTTCATAGCTGTCTGTACTTCCTCCTTGCTAATCTGTTTCATTTCCTGATTCACTATCCCCACATCATCCAACCTTCTTTCTCTCTCATTCTCTTTATTCATCAGCCCCTCAAAGTATTCTTTCCATATGCTCAACACACTCTCCTCATTTGCGAGTACATTTCCCTCACTATCCTTTATCATCCCCTTACCTGCTGCACATCTTGCCCAGCTCGGTCCCTCTTCTTCAAACAGGTCCTTTTCTAATTCTTTAGTGTCCATCCTTTCATATAACTCTCCATATGCCTTATTCCTAGCCTTCACCACCTCTCTCTTTGCCATGCTCCTCATCTCCTTATACTCCTGTCTACTGTCTTCATCTTTCTGACAATCCCACTTCTTCTTCACCAGCCTCTTCCTCTGTATACTCTCCTGTACTTCCTCATTCCACCACCAGGTCTCCTTGTCCTCCCTCCTCTGTCCAGATGTCACACCAAGCACCTTTCTAGCTGTTTCCCTTACCATCTCTGCTGTAGTTACCCAGCAATTTAACTCTTCACTGCCCCCCAGTGCCTGTTTTAACTCTTCCCTGAACTCCACCTCACAATCACCCTTTTTCAACGTCCACCATTTGATCCTTGGCACTGCTCTCACACTTGCCCTCCTCTTCTTGATCACCAACGTCATCCTACAGACCACCATTCTATGCTGCCTAATGTGTCACATAGGGTATGCAAAAAAAATTTAGCTAAGAGTATTATATATAAAAAACTGAAAAAAAATGTTTTTAATTTTAGCTGCAGTAATCTTTCAAGTGCACTGCGCATTGTTGTAAATTATTTCTTTGTAAATGTTACATTTTTTACTAGTAGGTTTTACAACATTATAGCTGTTTATGCTGGCACTTTGAGGAAATTTTACTAATTTGAATATTACATAATCAATTAATTAAGTATAATGTATAAAATGGCTTCTTGACTTATGGATAGTTGTTCTGATGAAGTCCAGTTAGCAGACGATGAAAGCGCTTAACCTCTATTGTTGTTTTATGAGTCTTTTAAGTAATAAATTTATGTTTTGAGCAGTACTCGACTCTGAAGTCTTTTCCCACCAGTGTGACTGTTCTCGATACAAGAAGTGGAATTATTCATCCTAAACTGTCATCTAACAACCCTTAGTTGTTCTGCCACATAAAATTAGTTCATATCATACATACTGAAATTAGATTAGTAGTGTGTGATGAGTCAATGGCAGGAACAGCAGTCAGCCAGCTACTTGCATGTGTGTTTGTATATGTGTGTGTGTGTGTGAGCATGTATGCATGGGTGTGTGACTCAGTGAGAGAACAGATCAAGAGTTCAAATTCATTACTACTTGTATATAATCACTGTAACTTTAGATCACAGTAATTAGATGTGTCAATGGTGCTGAATTCATTATGGTAATCCAGCATCACTGGTCATATAAGAAAAAGTTACAGTGTGGCAGAAGGTTTGCCTGTACAACAATAGGACTACAGCTCAGACATCTCTGAGGAAGTGGGACATTTTACAAATTGTTAAATATAATACATTTCTAGGCTGCTGGTGTTACTCAGCTATGAACTACTGAGCAACACGTCTACATGTTTGGCCGATCTGGGCTCCTTCTTCAAATGTCAGGTGCAAAAGTATCTTTTTTATTATAGTTTTCAGTTTAGTTGTAGATGGTACATCCAGCAGGTTTAAGTCAGTACAGCTAAAAGTTCTTTGGTACAAAACTGATAAAAATTTGTATAAGGTATGGCTTCCTATTAGAAACAAGAAATAAGCAAACCATGAAACATTAGGCCTTTTAAATTTCTTGTATTTCTTTTGTTAGAGTGGATTTGTTTTCTTCCTCTTAAATGATCCCACTGTTAGCTGGGGGTGTTGAAGATCTTTGAAATGGTGATGGCAGTAACTATCTTTCCTTCTTGAAAATACCATTTCTCAACAAACATAAATAGAAGAATATGCCTTTAAAGGAATTTTCTGCATTTATTATGCGAGAACAGTTTGGAATTATTTTATTTGTGAGAGATTATGAAAGAGTTGCAGACTATCAACAAGCATCATCCTTAGTCAATTTCTATAATATTTAATGTCTGATAGGGTACTTGAGTGAGCTGCATGATGGCAACTTCTACTTTTTCTTTCTCATTCCTCACTAAATCTAGAGGGGAACCCAGAAAATCATGGGGAAGGTAAGGAAGCTGAAGGAAAATACATTGTTGTGGCCATTATTCTTTCACTTTCATCACAAGGTGTACATAGAAGGTAACTATTCTTTGTGGATGTGGATGAGGATATGTTGTCTATAAAGGTAAGGATCTGTATATATCCTAATACCTGAAAACACCAGCTAAGCACATTCTTTTCCTGATAATCATGACATATTATTCTGAGAAATTTAAAGAGAAAGTGTAGAAGTTCAAGGTGCGAATAATTTTGTAAGTACTTGCACAGAACAGCGCCTACATTTATTTTATTTTTCCTAGATCATGGAGCACTTACCATGTGACTCGACTAAATTAGTGCTACATGATGATGTTTTTCTGGATTAGATATAGAAACATTTACTTATCCACATGACAGCTGCTGCATGCCAGCAAACTACTACTGCCAATGCTTCAGCAAACAAATAAGCATCCCATCATCGGTTACTTTTTGAGTTATTTTTTATAAAGTCTTCAAAAACCTGAGAAGGTTCAAGTTGTGTGAGTAAGACATCCAGGATGAGAGCTACACCATAACAGAAGGTAATGCTGTATACTCTGGTGGAGTATGGCATGTGCTTCTGCCCACATGTGGTCTTATTTTCTATAGCTAAGTAGCTGTGATGTCTAGGATACTGTTACTTAAAGATTTACCCAAAAATTAGTGCTCCACTTTTGTAGCCAGAATGAAGTCATTGACATCACACTAATGCACGGAAACTGAACTGTAACATTATTTTACTTGGAACATTTCTCTTAAAAGTTATGCATGTAAGAAAGAGGTTTAGAAGGGGGAGATCATTCATCTAAGTACTCCATGAAGTGTAGTTTGTATTTCTGTTGTGGGATTTCAGGCTTTCAGTTGCTATATGGCATGCAGCTTGTATCTAATATTTTCCATGAACTGTTTGCGATGGTACCATGTTTTGTGGTTCTGCAAGAGAAGCCCTTAAATGTAGGCAAATACAGCTGTGTTCTATGATGTTTTACTGCTGAAGTAGTCATCCTTCTAATATTGTTCTCTTTCATGTTGTTCGGATGCAGTAAGATAAACATATATGCATGACGACATATAACAGTGGTTTCACAAAAGACACTGTAAATCAGATAAGGAGCATCAGAGAAGTCACTTAGTAGTACCAACAGAGATGTCAGTCATGGCAACCCCATCAGTGTGATGCAGCAAAATGGAATCACTGAAACTATTTGTTCTTTAATAGATAATAATGAGTACATCACAGGTAATGAGAAATTTGTTGTCATAATTCATCACAAACCACAAAATACTTTCCAGTTTCCACTTAAGTCCTTCATGGATAATATTAGAAAGTCTAGAATATGCCTATGTCAGGTTCTGCTATAATGGCTAGAACAGTTCAGTTTTATGGCCTGTTCAGTCAGACATGATGGCCTGTATTGTTAGCCTATGTCGTGTTTCCAACATCACAACAGACAGAATCTGAAATTATTTTCACTCAGTAACTATACTGTAACTGGAAGCATACCAAAGCTGATATTCTGTGACATACAAAGTCGGAATACCACAAGAAATCTGAAATTAAATTACCTGCTTTCTAAATCATAACTGAGAATCAAAGAGTGGACTTTGCATTTTCAACTGCTTCTCAGATGCAGGTGGCATAAAAGTGGACTCTTCCTAACATCCATTATTAACTGTTTGGTATATTGTGGAAAGCAAGGGGTAGCACATCACAGACAGAGAGATAATTCTACATCATATGATACAATCAACAAAGAAAATGTCATGTTTTAGTTGATTTCTTAATTGATGATGTCACAAAAGGGGATACTGCCAGCCCAGCTATCTGCAATTTTATAAATAATTATATACCATTTGTGACTATCAACAAGATTCATACAAGATGCTTGTGTTACAACTTTATTAGAACTGTATGTCATGTGTATATCAAACTAGGTTTGTACAGATCTGTACATTGAAAAGATATTTTATAAAGTGCTTGTGCTTAAAATGAAAGCACAGCATGCCCTACTGGAATGGAACAGAAATGTACATGCACTGTTGTAACTGTTTAAATGTATATTTTAACAGTGGAAACTGGAATACAGGAGTTTAACTTCAGAAAAAAAAAACTGAAATTAAATTACTTTATGGCCAAGTCATAAAAAGATGTTATCTTTCAGTTTCAGTGCAGCAACAGATGCAATGTCTATACTAGGGAGATTTCTGTATTGTCTTTAAATGTGAAGGGATGTAAATTGTTTTATGATTTCCACCATCTATATATATATATATAGCCCTTGTCCATATATTTTCACAGGTAGATGTTAAATGCTACTAGCTGCCATCAGTGGTTGTTTTGGGGCATGGGAAATAGGAGTAAGATGACAAGCAGTGATGTCATTCTGCAAGTTATCCCAGCAGTAATATTTGAGATATTAATTTAAAAAGCCTCAGAGAGAAATCATTCTTTATTCTGTCTTGGACCTGACAAGATCCATTCACCACCCATCTGCCTTGCTCTGATGAAGTAAGTTACTAGGGAATAGTATAATTCTCTTAGATATAGTCAGGAATGTAGCAAAGCTTAACTTAGATATTTTTCTTTATTTATTTGAGACTGTCCTGCAATGTTGTTTTAAATATTTTGTGTGATTTTGAACTCTGATGCCACTTTGATTATATACTGAGTATTTTCTTGTTCTTTTATTATTTATTATTAAATATATTTAAACCTTTCATTATGGCTGCTCTGTCTAGAGATATTTAAGTTCTGAGAGTACTTGCATATTTATTTGGTGATTTGTGGGCCACTCCTAATAGTCTTGCTCTTGGTCAAACTACCATTTCTATTAATAGTAACATTACACAGTAAGATTGGACACCCTTTGTTAAGGGCCTTAAAGTAGCTGATAGGGAGCTGGCTGGTGGCTGTGATAACTACCTTATAGTCTGGGCAAAAGGGGGCATAGCTAGTAAACCTGTGACAGCCTTTCTGAGGAAAGTGTGTGTGTGTGTGTGTGTGTGTGTGTGTGTGTGTGTGTGTGTGTGTGTGTGTGTGTGTGTGTGTGTGTGTGTGTGTCTGTAAATCATACCTCAAAGAGTGTGTGTCAGCTACTTGGGTAGGGACACGAAGCACTGGTTGGACAGAGAGGGTGCTGAAAGTCTTGGCTTGACCACTTAGCTGAGATCTCAACTCTATAGCTGTGCCAGTGGAGAGTCTTATTAGGGACCTGGAAAAAGAGGGAGAAACCAACCCTGGACTGACTGTGGTCTCTGTGTGCTCTTAAGGGAAATTGCACTTGATGCAGAGAGCTGCATCTGGAAATAGTTTGTGTGTAATTTGTAATCCTCCCAATGTACATTCCCCACTGGTACCAGTGGTGAGGATTAAGGCTCCTTGATTACTGGTCCAGTGGTGGGGCATCACAGATGTCAATGACAAAGACTTGTACATCCAGTTGCATGTATAACAATATGGCCAAAAATTAACTGGTAGACTGTATTCAACATTACATTCAGTAACAAATATTAAAGGATGTTAAGCAGCAGCCTTTTGGACCATTTTATTCCATTTAAGCAGATGAAATTATAGACAGAAGTAACTAGGGGGGTAGCCTGAAGTTCTACGCAAGTAAAGAATGGCCTTGCTGTGGAGAGGTTTGTAGATTTTATTGTCTGTGATGTGAATCTGTGACTGGGGAGAAGATATGAAGTAAGTTGGCTGGATACTTAACTTGACATTGAATCTTGAGAAATGCAGATGTCAGGATAATGACAATGATGGAAACATGGCAGGATCATGGAAGGGTTATGATGCTCTATTTCAAGAAATAGTATCTGTTAAATAAAAACAAATTAGGACAACACAGGAGGCTCAGATGCAAAAAACTTTACTAGTGTACACCAGGAGGCAAAATACCATACAATACAAGTATAGAGTTTTGTCTGACATGATACAGGAAGTGTGCTACATTTTATAGCCATACATTCAAGCTGTGCCCACCTCACTGACGTGGTCAGTCACAGGGCACCTACATCACTATAGTCTACAATATTCTATTCATAAGAAAAAGCTGATGCTAAACTTTTAAAAAGTTTTCTCATGAGAATAATACAGCCTTGCAAAGCACCTGGTCAGTTATAATGTCTTTCTGTAAATGTTATTCTTTCAAGGTTTCAGTGCTGCTTGAATACAATAGTCAGTTCAGTCTTGTAATATACTTCTTTGTTCTTCTCGCAACATTACTTTTAGCAGCTGTGCTTTATCTCTGATAATATTCGCAAGGCCAACCATCTCAGAGGAAGGAAGAAAGATTTTCAATGCTTTATACATTCATTTTCCTGACCCAGCAGATAATCATTAGTGAAAAACATAAGCTTGCTGAGCTGGCTACTGCCAGGGTCAGAGTTCAAACACACTGCAGCTCCAAAGCTTCAAGTAATTATATGTAAGATCATTCTTACTGCCATATTGTAAAATATAATAAAATGCATTACATACTATTTGCTTTTAAACTAGCACTTTATATATGTTCAAATACATATTTTTCTAACAGTATCACAAGGTATGGCTTTTCAAATATGCTAGCCATAGATGCATAGGCGTATACTAGGCTAAGAACCACAAGGGCCTTTTTAACCCTGCAAATACTTCCCAAATGTATCCAACAAGTTTTGGTGCCCTAGAGGGTATGGGTGGTTAAGTATTTATAGCTGCCTCTGTCCGTTAGAGACATAGGTGCCAGACTAGGGTTGAATTTCTAATTTTCCATCCACTGGTCCAGGTTACAATTAAATAGGTTTAGGGAATGAACTCTAATTCACATGGATGGGAAGCCTGTAACAGAGAAGGGGTATTTTTCTGAGACACATACCTGTCCCTCCAGCACATCCTATTTATGTAAAGTTTAAGTCCCTGGAGCAGGTAGCTCTGATGCTATTTGTTTTTGGATATGCAAAAGGTCCATCAGTGAGGGATCCACGGATGCTTCTATACCAGGCATAGATTGTCTCCTACAGACTGTTGCTGGACAGAGTAAAAGGATAGGGTTTGAGGTGACCTGTATAGGATATTTAATTTATGCCCTGTATTCCTTTTGTGAGGAACCTCTGTGGGACATTTCAGTTATTGCATGTGCCTGGTCAGGTATATAAAGAAGATGGCTTTGTACTCAATGATGGGCCTGATGAGGGGTGAATACAGTGGAACAATGACTTTCTTGGATGTAGATGACATACCCTTGCTTACAAGTTCAGCAACATGGACTGATTTCCTTACTGCCTTAGACATACATTGGTCAAAAGCAAACTTATTGTCTCCATACATCCACAAATACCTGACTGCCGAGTCTACTCTTAGGGATGTGTTATCAATGAATTAGTTTCTTTGGGGAAGCTTACTTTCAAAGGGTACTATCATGCATTTCTTGCTAGTGAGTTTTAAACCTGGCTGTGGCACCAGTTATTTGTCAGTGTTAGCCCTTTTTGGGGTCTATAATACATTGTTGAAAGCCGACAATATCGAATCTGATATTGTCGATGCGACAATAGCGAACGCTTAGAATATCGAACATGTAAATGGAAATCTCCGTAAGGGGAGATTTCCATTTACTTCAATGTAGTGCAGTCTCGGACTTGGTATATTTAAGTAGCGGGGGGTGTGGGGGGTGCAGAGGGGCTTGCCCCCTGCCTACACCCTTTTGTTTTATTTATTTTGGTTTAATAACTGTTTTAATGATGATTCAATGTTTTACTACTTCAATCAGTAGTGTTCAATGTATACTGATTCAAAGTAGTAACATTTCGGTCATCTGATATAGACCCGCCCTTTCTGGAGGATATTAGTGTCTCGGTGGGATTCCATGACTGCTCCTACTTTGCAATCATCAGTAAAATTAGTTAGCCAGTGGCCCCTGACATTAGCTTTGACTTCTGAGAAGTAGATGCAAAAAAAGAAGTGGTCCAAGCACAGAGCCCTGAGGGACTCTGCTACTGACCTGCCTCTTTGTGTAAGTGGACAACCCTAGTTTAACTTCCTGGATACTATCTGAGACCCAGCTGGCTATCCAGTGTGTAATATAAGAATTATTGCCTTATTACATAAGTTTGTTTATACTATCAGAGTGGAAGAAACAGCAAGAAAAACATAGGCAACCTGGCGTTTTCACTGTGTGATTCCTTAAAATCACCACAATGTGGGGAATAAAGTGCTCAAACAATAAAACTTTTTAAAAAACGAAAAAGAGCGCTGGAGTAAGGCCACACTGCAAAGAGTAGTCTATTATGAGCCTTTTTTAGTCCACAGGAATCATGAACTCACATTACCACAAACTAAAACCATTAACGCTCACACCATCCAACAGCATTTTCGTCCACTAAGAGACTTCATCAGATGAATGCATACCTTTACCCTACCACACTATTTATACCCTCCTTAATTGAAAACCATTAGCCAGCATAAATGAGGAGGAATTCCTACAGTTTGTATATACACCTATAAAATAAATATACATACTTTGCTAAAATTAATAACTACATTGCTAAAATATATATTAACAATAAATACATTAGATATTCCTAATAAATATACATATTTTGTACCTAAGAACATAAATATACAAAGCTACATACAATAGTACTCTGAACTAAAAATATATTTTTCTTCCCAGTAAGAGAAAATAATGTTGGCATAAATAGTTCATAGTTCATAGTTCATAGGTTAGTACTAGGCTAACTGCCCTTGTGAGCCATTTTAAGCCTAGCCAATTACCTCATGTGAGAATCAAACCCTTACCCTTGTGTTTGCAAGGTAAACACCTTAGCCATTATGCCACCCTCCCAACTGTTATGGGGGCACACCTTGCTCACATTGTCACCCCTTGCAGTTATTGGAAAAATTATCTTTCGTAATGGATAAAATTATTCCATATTGTAAAAGGAAAATATGTGTGGGGGTGTAGAATGACTTCAAAGTAATGGACAAGAAGGTGCAACTAGAGTACATAATGACAGTCTTACTGTTTTTAATGGTTTTTATCTGATGAAGTTTTCTGTGAAAAACAAAAGAGCTTATCTAAAACCTATTGAATAAATTATCTTAATGGCAGTTACTCCTGGACTAGTGTGACATTTGTTGTTTTACCAGTTTACAGTGTTTACTTGTTTGCCTTCATTATTTAAAATGAGTAAAAAACAAACATCTCTGGAGAGCTTCTTTGGAAAAGGGGAAAGACCCAATGATGAGACAGCAGAAGAGTCTAAGACTGCCAGCAAAAAGAAAGCTGCATTTCAAAGAAAATACCAACAGTCCTATTTAAATTATGAGTTTATCGCGACTGATAATTCACATGCTCCAAGCCCGCTCTGTGTAATATGTGTCGACTGGCTATCCAATGAGGCCACAAAGCCTTTATAACTGCTTTGCCACATAGATATCAAGTACCCTGCATTAAAAGATAAGCCTCTGGTGGTTTTTGAAAGAAAAAAAGTGACCATGAAGGACAGAAGCAATTACTGAAGGCCACCACATCAACAAATCTGTCTGCACTGAGAACATCATACTTAGTGGCTAACCATGTTGCTAAGAAACCTTTTGCTGTTGGTGAAAACTTGACCTTGCCTGCTGCTAGGGACATTGGTTGTGAACTTTTAGGACAACCTCCAGTTAAAAATGTAGAACAGATTCCTCATTCGGCCATTGCCGTCACCAGATGAATTGATAAAATAGCAGAAAACATTGTTACAGAGGATCAATGAGTCACCATGGTACGCAATCCAGGCTGATGAGTCTACTGATGTTGACAGCAAGGCAATAATGCTTTTCTGTGTGCAATATATATTTCAGGAGGATGTGCATGAGGATATGTTATGTGCATTATCATTGCCAAGCAACACTACAGCTGCAGGACTATCCAAGTCTTTGAATGATTACATATCAGGAAAACTGAATTGGTCCTTTTGTGTCGGTGTATGCACAGACAAAGCTGCTGCCATGACTGGATGGCTTTCTGGTTTCACTACTCGAGTCAAGGAGGTTGCACCTGAATGTGAGTCTATGCACTGTGTCATTCACAGAGAAATGCTGGTTAGTCAAAAAATGTCACCTGAGCTTAACAGCATTTTGAATGATGTCATTAAAGTTATTAACCACATCAACATACATGCCCTTAACCCGAGGCTGTTCGAGCAGCTTTGTGAGGTGATGGACACAGAGCACAAATGTCTTCTCTTATACACAGAGGTTAGATGGCTTTCTAAAGGTAGAAAGCTGACCAGAGTGTTTGAGTTACAAGAGCCACTCCAGAGATTTCTTTTAGGAAAACAGTCACCACTGGCAGCACATTTCAGTAACATGGAATGGATCGCAAAACTCTCTTACTTTTGGGACATATTCAACCTGCTCAGTGAACTCAATTTGTCACTTCAGGGGAGAAGGACAACTGTCTTCAAGTTGGCAGATAAAGTGGCTGCATTTAGTCCCAAACTGGAACTGTGGGGACAGCGAGTGTACATAGGAATATTTGACATGTTTCAAACATTAGCAGGGAGTCTGGAAAAGAGTGAGCCTGGACTTTCCTTCTCCTATCTGGTGCCCGATCACCTATCTTTGCTTTTAGAATAGTTCGAGCATTACTTCCCAACCACAAAAGACCCATGAACTGGGAAAAAAATGGATCCATGACCCATTTATGAATAAGCCAGGTGAATCAACCTTGTCAGTGCTGGAAGAAGGTGAACTGCTTGAGACTGCAAATGATGGTGGGCTTAAAAGTATATTTGAGACAACTTCAACTCTGCCAATGTTCTGGATTAAAATCAAGGTGGAATATCCTGAGATCACCACAAAAGCACTGAAAACCCTGCTTCCATTTCCAACATCCTATCTTTGTGAAGCGGGGTTTTCTGCAATGGCAGCAACTAGAACAAAATTCTGGAGTAGACTGGACATAAGGAACACACTTCAGGTGTCATTGCTTCCCATCACCCCTAGATGGGACTGTCTCATTGCAGGAAAATAAGCTCAGGGCTCCCACTGATTCTGCATTATGGCGAGTTATATTTACTTTGACTAAATTAGGAGTGACAGAACTATACACAAACCAGGAACTCGACAGGTAAAATAGCAACTACAATAGGAAAACACCTGTTGCAGCACAGTAGAGACCGAAAATAATCCAGCAAAACTCAACATAAACATTTATCGGCATAAAGGTTGAGCGATATAAATGCATTTCTCATGACTTTGCACTTTGCTTACAGTGATATCCATACACTCCATTAGTACTACCTCATATATACTTTGAAGGTTTCATTATTATTGCTAGATACTAACAAGATCAATGTTATGCTGTTAGGCAGACTGTTAGGCTTCATGTTGTAATTTATTCTCACGTGTTGTACTATGACTATTGTTATGTACTACTAGATTGATGTTATACTGTTAAGCAGAATGTACATTTTTTTTCTGGTAATTATTGCCAATTGTCTTTTTATTGTATTTTGGAGCTTTTCTCCCTGGGTCTCGGCTGAAAATGTACTTCTAGTCCAGTCGGACCTCCCTGGTAAACAAATGTCAAATAAATAAATAAATAAATAAATAAATAAAATAAATAAATGAATAAATAAATATTATGCACTTTATTATGTTTTATTGTCTGCATGGGATGGCCGATCCATGGAAAATTGTCTTACATGAAACCGGTCCTTGGTACAAAAAAGGTTGGAGACCACTGGATTAATGGACAAATTCAGACTTAGCCAAACAGTCCACTTATGCTGTGTTGATGATGTCATAAGAAGACTGAAACATGCATGTCCACAGCTAGTGGGTTTTGGCTTTATTGGCCTAAATTTGTCCATTAATTGACTTAAAAAGAAATAAATCGTGGGCATTCAGAATTGCCATATAGCAGAAACACTTGGTGTATTTAAGGGGTCACTTGCATATATCCCCTATACCTCTTTTACAAGAGGTTTTAAGGAATCACACAGTGAAAACTCTAGCTTGGCTAGGTTTTATTGTTGTTTTTTCCCAGTTGGTTTTGCTGTGTGTTGTGTTTACTCTTTTATTTAGTTGTTAGTTGGGGCATTTTGCAGACACCTTAATGGTTAAGGACAACAGCTGGGTACAACTACCCTGTGTATCTGAAGCTTAGCCAAACAGTCCACTTATGCTGTGCTGATGATGTCATAAGAAGACTGAAACATGCATATCCACAGCTAGTGGGTTTGGCTTTATTGGCCTGCATTTGTCCATTAATCGACTTAAAAAGAAATAAGTCATGGGCATTCAGAATTCCCATATAGCAGAAACACCTGGTGTGTTTAACGGGTC
Source organism: Protopterus annectens (assembly GCF_019279795.1). Lineage (NCBI taxonomy): Eukaryota > Metazoa > Chordata > Ceratodontiformes > Protopteridae > Protopterus > Protopterus annectens. The sequence goes on along the minus strand of NC_056732.1, from coordinate 1,234,318,741 downwards.
ATTTGCATATATCCCATATACCTCTTTTACAAGAGATTTTAAGGAATCACACAGTGACAACTCTAGCTTGGCTAGGTTTTTCTTGTTGTTTTTTTCCAGTTGGATTGGCTATGTGTCCTATCTGTGCATATATCACATATACCTCTTTTACAAGAGACACAGTGACAACTCTTGCTTGGCTAGGTTTTTCTTGTTGTTTTTTCCAGTTGGATTGGCTATGTGTCCTGTCTGCTCTATAAGTGGGGTATTGCATAAAATACCTTGGCCAGTTCAGGATAGGTAGTATGCACCTTTTTGCCATTGTCCATTGCCTTGGTGACTTTCTTGAAGAAGTCCATCAGGTTAGGTAGGCATTTTCTGACCTTGACAAAACCAAACTCAGTTGGATCCAGTGTCTGAAGGTTTCTTTTATCATTATTAATAATTTCCATGATGATGCTTTTCATGGCTTTGCATAATGAGAATAGTCAGACTTATGGGTCTGTAGTTTCTGGGGTCTACAGAAGGTACACCCTTATACAGAGGGATGACTGTTGCAATTCTCCATTCAGGTGGCATGAAACTTGACTTGAGGCTATGGTTAAATAGTGACTCCAGTAGTCCTAATAGGTCATGTTTCATGCTATTTAGGAGGCATCCTAGGATATTATTGGGTCGCACTGATGCAGTGTTCTTGGTCTTAGAGATTGCTTTAAGACCTGCTCCCTAGTGATAGTTGGAGAGGCTATGTTCAGTGGTATTTCCTGAGGGGTGGTTGGTGGGGGGAGGGTAAAACTGAAGTGAATTTTTTGGCCATTAGATTTGCTATATCTTCCATCTCCTTGTAGGTGACTCCATTTAAAATTAGTTCTGTACATTGTTTTGTACTGCCTTTGAGGTTGCAGACATAACTGAAGGAAGCCTTATGGTTGTCCTTGGCCTGGGATGCTATTTTTAGCTGAAGCTTAGTTTTGGTAGACTTGATTTGCCCTCTGAGTTGTTTGTTTAAATTGATGAGATTGAGTTTTTATCTTGCTGGGGGATGAATTTACTAACTTTTGTCATGACTTTCCACCAAGGTGGCTTGATTTTTTAATTTTTTTTCCTGAGGTTATTCCTGATAATAGTAATATGCATTCAATAATATGATTTTATAGGGTTTCTGTGAACAATTCTGCATAGGCAGTTGTGTTCCTAGAGTTGGGGGGCTTGCAATTTTGCCAGATTATCACTTAATAATAGGAAGTTTTCTTTAGAATAGTTTCTAACTGCTGTGGGGTTAGCTGGGCTTATTTTTATTTCAAAGGAGACAGCTTTAGGATCTGACTGGTCCAGGGTATTTGTGTCAAAGTCAAGGAATCTCTCGGCCTTCAAGTCTAGGGTCATTTAAGATTCCCAGTTTATAATGGGGTTGTTAAAGTCACCCATGAATATGGTATTGCGTTGCATGGCGAGTGACTCTAGTAAGTTTAAGCATGAGTTATGGGTTTCCAGAGTCATACTGATGGACCTATAGCTTGCAAGGATATTGAATGGGACCAAATGAACCTTGTGCTTTCAAAGTCTTGCCAAGTATCAGAAGTGTGAATCACGTTAAATAGAATTAAGGAAGTTGGACTATTTTTTCAAGTATTCCGCAAAACAGTAAAGATGCTGGAAAAGTCAGTGCAGTGCACATATTTACAACAACTAGCCAATAACCAAAAACAATAGGAAAACAAAAAGTGAAACTGCTTTGTGAGACCAGATGGGTAGAGACATATAAGACTTGCATCATCTGTATAAAGCACACCTTAAGTGTTTAGCCAACATTAGAATTAACAGGGAGGCACTGGATGGGAAAAGTATGACAGATGCTAGTAGACTGCACAGTTCAGTTACCAAGTCATGTTTTCTTGTTTCTTTTCAGTCAACAAGATGTTAGTTTCACTTTACAAAGTCCCTTGCCAAACTGCTACAAGGCCTACCAAGGACATACTTAATGCATATGGACAGGTCAGCTGTGCACACAATGAACTATGGGTCATTCATGCAAATACTGGACAAGAGTTCAAGGCTGTCTTCAAGGAAATGTCAGAAATGGTCTGCCTTATGGCCTAAGATGTGACTGAAAATGGTCTTCTCTTTCCCAATTAACAAACTTAAATACATAGAGTATGATTAATCCATTTCACATCTATGTAATCAGCAGACTCTGAGGAACCATGTGGGTAGAAACTTCCGGTATGTGTGCTTGAGACGAGCATTATTTATTCCCTTTATGAAAAAATGTATTTATGAAATTCCCATTTGATTTATAGTAATGATATCCACTATAAGGCTTCAGACTACTTCCATCTAACGTGAACAGCTTAATGTCAGAACAAGAAAACATGCTTCCAGCCTTTTTTGAATTCCCTTCAACAACAACCTTACAGCAAGAGTTGAGACTTTGGAAAAAGACATTGGAATTCTCATCAGTAGCTTCTGCATTGTTAATTGACTTGAAGCAGCAATTTGCAGAGACAAATATCCATATGTTCCTGAGCATTGTGTGCATACTAAATGCACTTTTGCTCTCTTACTTCACCAATGCTAGAGACAGAGCACCTTAACAGTTGAGTGTTGCTGTTTATGCACAGAGACATTGTAACAGATCACCACTTGTTGCTGTTCATGCACAGAGACATTGTAACAGACCACCACTTGTTGCTGTTTATGCACAGAGACATTGTAACAGATCACCACTTGTTGCTGTTCATGCACAGAGACATTGTAACAGATCACCACTTGTTGCTGTTCATGCACAGAGACATTGTAACAGATCACCACTTGTTGCTGTTCATGCACAGAGACATTGTAACAGATCACCACTTGTTGCTGTTCATGCACAGAGACATTGTAACAGATCACCACTTGTTGCTGTTCATGCACAGAGACATTGTAACAGATCACCACTTGTTGCTGTTCATGCACAGAGACATTGTAACAGACCACTACTCTGTGGTAATTGACTTGTTTAGTAAAAGACACCCAAGAAGATGCTACTCCTGAATCTACTTAGTTAACAAATGGACATTTTATTCAGTGAAACTTTGGTACTTGTACTGCACAGTGACATGAAAAAATACTGGACATCGTCAAATGTCCAGAGTGAAACACAGCACATGGACTTGCTCTACAGACTGACTTGGTCTGCAAGTGTCTCTAGTTCTGTATATATGTTTTGACAGTTACACTTGTTTTCATGTACTGAATATAACTGAATTAAGTGCTTGTTTTTTTGTTTTTTCTTTATTTTCATAACATGCAATTTCTTAACTTGCTGTGTTGGCTTCAGTTAAATAAAGCATTTATTTTTTTCCACAGCTTAGTTACTTAAAAAAGTACTTACATTTGCTATAGCACCATCATATTCAGTGGGACAATTTGCTAGGTTATCATAATGCATATGCAAGCTATGACACAATGGACAGGGACTGTGACATAACATGGATGATGACCATGTATTGATCCCAGGCATGCCTTGAAACAACTAGTACTGCCTGTAAATGAATTATATATACTCTTACCACAATCACACCACAGTGATGTGCAACAGAATGTGTGTGTTTTCTTTTCACAGCTGTTATTAGAACAGCCCCTATGTATTCTAATTTCCCCTCCCCGTTTGTCTATTGTCCACAAACTCCAGTGGTCCAATTTCCAGACTGCACAACTATTTTGCAACCTCCAAATTCTCAGATCCACCACTGCTTTCTATAACTTGCATTCACAATGAGGTGACCCACTTATCTCCTGATACAAACTCCATCTGTGTAGCTCCTGCCAAGGTTTCTAAACATTAGCACAAACATCTGGAGCCTTACCTGAGTGTCAGGTTAAGACCAGGAGAAAGATTTCTCCTGCTGAGGGCATCAGGTTCAAGAATCTCAGCTCTGAGTAGAAGTAAAACTAATTCTAGTTCATACTTTCGGTCTTGTGCACAAGCTCCAATCTCTTCTCTATAGGGTTGCCACCTTTTTAAATGGCCAAAGTGGGACATTTTCAGGACACACATCAGATTTTACATGCCGACACATACCCACGGTCAGTACAAAGGATAGAACTTAACTTTTTTTCCTAAATAAAAGCTTATTCTTGTAGCAGTTTAGTTGCTTATTATGTTTCTTGTAACATTTAGGTATTTTAGATACAGAAATAACTATTTTATGCAACTATTACATAAAATATGTGATATAATTATGTCCTACAATCTCAGGACGTTTGCCCTTTTTAATATTTTTTGTCAGGACACAACTGCCCAAAGAGGGACTGTCCCTCTCAAAGTGGGACAGGTGGTAACCCTACTTCTCTATCAGTGAGGTGACATTCTGTGTTGCAAGAGCCAGTATCCATTGCTAAGGTTAGAACATCTTACTCACTCCTACTGCTGCCTGTAACTTGACTGTCAGTGCACCCAGCAACTCTCCTCTTCCTTGAAGTGGTGAACCCAGATGGCTCTATGCAACATTTCTGGCCGAGTCCAGTTCCAAATGGACTGTACAAGTTAGCAGGCCACAAAACCCTCATGGGTAAAACCCCAATTCAAGGTCTGGTTGCTAGAGTAGGTCCAATATCGAACCACTGCAGAACTTAAGCATTATCTGTTTGAGTGCCAGTAACTCACTACCAGTCACTCAAAATGTTTGGGCTTATGATCAGCAAAACTCAGAAAATATTGAGTTTCAGAGAGGAAAGTTTATTTGCAGACCCCCAACATGTGAGTTCTGTTCCCGAAACCCTATTTTTTATAAACACTAACCCTGACAGCACACCACTTCAGATGAAGCATATATAGAAACAGAAATCTGCATCTGAGTTTGCTTGAACTTGAAAATACATATGAGCATTCAGCTGTGAGCAAGTAGGGACAGGCTTATGTCTCACACACTATCCCTTATCTGGAGCAGTGTTTCAATCTATGTGAAGCAGAGTTCTTCCCCAGGCAATTCAAGCATAATTTGAACGAGTGGATGGGGAATCAGAAATGTACTCCTGGTTTGGCACCTGTGTCACATATGGACAGAGACAGCCTGTAAACGCTTGATCACCCATGCCCTAGCCTGCATATACCCCTTAAAATAACCTTAAGGTACCTAAACTTGTCAGATACAATTGGGATGCATAACTGGGCTTAAAACGGTCCCTGTGCTCATTAACCTAGTATATACATGTCTGGTCAAATGACAGAATCCAGACTGACATACAAACTCTAACAACAATCAGTTACCTAACCATGCTGTACAACTAAACGAAACAAACCCCAGCAGCAAATCAAACAAAGTTCAAATATTAAAATCACTAGTGCAGAGGAAATGGAGAAAATCCAAAAAAAGCAGTAAATCAATAAATAAAATTAGTTTATTTGTAAGTGCTTTTGCAATTATAAAAATTGCTTCATCAGACAAACATCACTGAATAAGAACAGTTTAAATACAATGCAAACTACATTTCATCCAATCACATTACTAAAAAAGCCCTCCAAAACTGACTAATTGACTCTTAAAGGAGAAATACATAAAGAGACAAAGGGCATTAGAAAAACATATATTTATAAACATTATAAACTATAAAATGTAAAATTATAAATATTATATTATAGAGACTCTTTATATATATATATATATATATATATATATATATATATATACAAATGTTTGTAATCTATCCCATCTGCCCCACATAAATACATACTCTTTTTCTTTCATGGTCTTCTGGATTTAAGGACAGGTTTAAGTGGAACACTATCATTAAGTCTGTATCCCCTATGGGCACCCAGTCTAAGAATCCATTGTAGTTCTATCGTTTCAACCATGTTAGTCTTGTCCCCCATCCTACCATTGTCCCTTAATACATACAGGACTTAGAATAAAAATCTATGGTCCGCATCCATCAACATCGTGTGTTTAGCTAATGCACTAAAATCATATTTCTTAGTGGTACAATATATGTGGTTCCTAATCCGTTCACCTAAGTGTCTATTTGTTTTTCCAATATAGAACTTAAAACATACTACGCAATGTGCAACATAAACTACATGTTTAGTCTGATAGTCAGCTGCTGCTCTCAATTGCCAAAGATATCCTGTTCCGGGATGTCTAAAAAATAATGATTCATCCAAAAACTGACACTGTGAACAATGTCCACATTTATACGTGCCCTTAGGCATATCTATCACTTGTGTATATAATTTAGGGTAACATAAAAACTGTTGTAAATTCTTTTTATTTTTATACATAAAATGGGGTTGAGCCCCCACTACTGCAGATGTTCGTTCATCAGTGACCAAAATATGCCAATTATTCCTAACCACATCCTTCACTCTATTCACGTCACCTGTATAAGACAATATTACCGATACTTGTGCCTGTACAGATCTACTAACTAGTTGGGTTTGTTCCCTATTACTAAAATATGGTTTAGCCTTACCTACCCTTTCATGCAATACTCATGTATGTGCCAAAGCAATTTCCGTTTCACTATATCCTCTAGTTCTAAATTCTAGGGACAATCTTTCAAGACTATGTACAAAATCATCTTCCTCACATGATAATCTGGATATACGCATGGCTTGTCCACTAACTATTTGTTTAAATATATGCTTTGGATGCATGCTGTCCCTGTGTAAAAAAGCAGGGCAATAGCATTGCTTCCTATGCAATTTGGTAGACAGTTTATTTCCTTTCTTATAAACTGTAACATCTAAAAAGTCAATAGTCTCTACAGACGTACTTATGGTAAAGTTAAGGAAGGTACTGGTCTCATTCAAGTATCCCAAGAAGGCCACCAGATCTTGTTCATCTCCTGCCCACAAAAAGAAAAGGTCATCGACAAACCTTTGATAAAACTTAATCCGGGAAGTATTTAGACGTAAGATGTTGGTACTCCCATTCTGCCATAACCAAATTTGCATACGAGTTGGCACAACTGGTACCCATTGCTATGCCTGCTGTCTGCCAATAATAAACATCCTTAAACATAAACACGTTATTCTCCAACACAATTTCCAACAACATACATAAAACATCAATATGCCGTTCAGAGAATTTACCATGTCTAGGTAGAAAACACTTAACCATTCTAATCCCTTCATTATTAGGTATACACGTGAAGAGAGATATAACATCAAGAGTTACTAGAAAATCTAAAAATGACCTCAGACCCTTTGTATTGCGATACAGATCATTTAAAAAGTGTTCTGTGTCCCTCAGCACAGTGGGACAATCATTTAGTACTATCCTCAGCTGATGATCTAAATAAATAGAAATGGGTTTGGTAAGCTACCCTGTCCCTGCCACTATAGGTCTAAATGCGGGTAGGAACTGATTATTATGGATCTTAGGTAAACCATATAACTGTGGTACCTTAGGTTCATGCACAGTAAAAAAGCCAAACAATTCTTGGCCAAAAAGACCCATACACATGCTTTCGTTCAGCATATTGTCAGTCTGTTGTTTCATCCTTCAATTTCACAAACATTCATTTTCTTGTAAGTAGAATGGTCGGACAACATCATACAAATAGTATTACAATAATAATCTGTGTCTAAAATCACTATAGGTCCTCCTTTGTCCGCTGGATGAATAACAATGTCTTTATTCTCACGCAACCCATAAAGTGCTTGTTGCTCCAACAATGTTAAATTATGTCTATGTCCAAAATATTGTTGGCTCAACATATCATCGTACAAATCTTTTTCACATGCTTTTAAAAATATGTCTATATTTGGTGGTAGATTGGGAACAAAAATACTATTTCTCATAAAAAGTTTTTTTGTACCATTTGATCATTTAATAAAAGTCTTAATGCAACATTGCATGCAAAAATGCGTAATTCAATCAACAACTCACTAATGTCTGTTTTGACGGCAGGAATAAACTTAAGCCCTTTATGTAAAAGTGTCTTTTCAGCATCTGTAAGGGCATACCTGGAAATATTCCATACTAATTTTCCGAGTTCATTGCCCACATTTTCTTCAATGTTCTCATTTGTGTTGATGCTGGCGAATCCTTGCACTTCTGTCCCCCTCATGGTAACTCCTGTTCGAATGACTTCCTCCGATTGGGCCGAAAATGTAAAGGAAGACTCAGAAAAACCTCTTCATTCTGAGTGGCAATCCATTTTCTCTGGACTACTGGCATAACATTATCCAAAGTAGTAGAAGGCACAACATTGTTTACAGATGGTGCATCAATCATCGGTGTTGAATATGCAGAAGTACCGGGTTCAGGTGAAACTACATGGGTAGCAGCCTCAGTGTTACCAGGCCCACCATCTACTGTATTAGCAGTGGCTGCTTCCTTTTGTGCTGGTTGCCGTCTGAATATTTGTACCGGCAACTCATTCGAATCTACTGCTTGCTGGTTGACCTTGTCCCAATGTCTAGACCATGTAACTCTCTCTCTCGCCAGCTTGCGTCTCTTCTGCGTTAAGAGTCTCTGTTCATATCCTTCTACTTTAACAAATAAATCATTGAGAAACAGCTCTGTTTTTTCTTTGCCCATGTACAAAACCAACTCCTGATGTTGTGTTCGTACTGTATTACATAATTCAAACTCATGGGGCGAAATAAATCTATAAGAAGTCTTAGGTATGCCTTACTAGTCTCTAAATTTATTTTCTGCCACTGTGCCAAGAGGGTCGGGAAAGTATTCCCATATGTGGGCATATTAAGCACCCTTAGTCCTCTAGGGATAACATTCAGTTAGATACATGCTTCCAAATGGAACCGTTGACATTGTAATCTCTTGTATTTAAACAAATTGTTCTCAACATCACATTTCAGACTGCGTACCTTAGACTCATGTTCCTTAGGAAAGTCTGACACTTGCTGATATGTTAGCAGTTCCCCCAGCAGTAATGGGTTAGATAAATCTTACATAAAGTTGGATAACTGACTGTTACCAACAGACTCAAGGCCAGGGTGCTTATCCTTTCCAATAGCACTCACATTTCCTTCTGCCGTAATGCTTTACTCATGGTAAACGAGACAAACCCCAGCAGCAAATCGAACAAAGTTCAAATATAAAAATCTCTAGTGCAGAGGAAATGGAGAAAATCCAAAAAGCAGTAAAGCTTCTTCTTCTTCTTTTGGCTGCTCCTGTTAGGGGTCGCCACAGCAGATCAACTGTTTCCATTTCTTCCTATCCTCTGCATCTTGCTCTGTCACACCAACCACCTGCATGTCCTCTCTCACCACATCCATAAACCTTATCTTAGGCCTTCTTCTTTTCCTGTTACCTGGCAGCTTTACACTTAGCATATTTTTCCCAATATACTCTGCATCCCTCCTCAGCACATGTCCAAACCAATGTAATCTTCCCTCTCTGGCTTTGTCTCCAAACCTTCCAACCTGAGCTGACCCTCTAATATACTTATTCTTAATCCTGTCCATCCTCGTCACACCTAGTGCAAATCTTAACATCTTCATCTCTGCCACATCAAGCTCTGACTCCTGCATTTTTGTCAATGCCACTGTCTCCAACCCATATAACATAGCTGGTCTCACTACCCTCTTGTAGACCTTCCCTTTCACCCTTACTGGTACTCGTCTGTCACAAATCACTCCTGACACTCTTCTCCACCCACTCCATCCTGCCTGTACTCTCTTCTTCACCTCTCTTCCACACTCACCATTACTCTGAACTGTTGATCCCAAGTATTTAAACTCATCCACCTTCACCACGTCTACTCCCTGCATCCTCACCATTCCTCTATCCTCCTTCTCATTCACACACATATATTCTGTCTTAGTCCTGCTGACCTTCATTCCTCTTCTCTCTAGAGCATATCTCCACCTCTCCAGGGTCTCCTCCACATGTTCCCTACTTTCACTACAGATCACAATGTCATCTGTAAACATCATAGTCCACGGGAACTCCTGTCTGATCTCGTCTGTCAACCTGTCCATCACCATTACAAATAAGAAAGGGCTCAGAGCTGATCCTTGATGTAATCCCACCTCCACCTTAAATGCATCCATCACTCCCACTGCAGACCTCACTGCTGTCACACTACCCTCGTACATATCCTGTACCACTCTTACATACTTCTCTGACACTCCCGACTTCCTCATACAATACCACAACTCCTCTCTAGGCACCCTGTCATATGCTTTCTCTAAATCCACATAGACACAATGCAACTCCTTCTGACCTTCTCTGTACTTCTCCATCAACACTCTCAGATCAAACATCGTATCTGTAGTGCTCTTTCCTGGCATGAAACCATACTGCTGATCACTAATCATCACGTCCCTTCTTAACTTAGCTTCCACTACTCTTTCCCATAACTTCATGCTGTGACTGATCAATTTAATCCCTCTGTAGTTACTACAGCTCTGCACATCACCCTTATTCTTAAAAATCGGTACCAAAATACTTTTTCTCCATTCCTCAGGCATCCTCTCACTTTCCAAGATTTCATTAAACAATCTAGTTAAAAATTCCACTGCCATTTCACCTAAACACCTCCATGCTTCCACAGGTATGTCATCTGGACCAATAGCCTTTCCGTTCTTCATCCTCTTCATAGCTATCCTTACTTCCTCCTTGCTAATCCATTGTACATCATGATTCACTATCCCTACATCATCCAACCTTCTCTCCCTCTCATTCTCTTCATTCATCACCCCCTCAAAGTGCTCTTTCCATCTCCTCAACACACTCTCCTCGCTTGTGAGCATGTTTCCCTCACTGTCCTTTATCACCCTTACCTGCTGCACATCTTTACTAGCTCAGTCCCTCTGTCTAGCCAATCTGTACAGGTCCTTTTCTCCCTCCTTAGTGTCCAGCCTTTTATACAACTCGTCATACACCTTATCCTTAGCCTTCACCACCTCTCTCTTTGTCATGCACCTCATCTCCTTATACTCTTGTCTACTTTCTCTTTGACAATCCCACTTCTTCTTCGCCAACCTCTTTCTCTGTCTACTCTCCTGTACTTCTTCATTCCACGACCAGGTCTCCTTTTCCTCCTTCCTCTTTCCAGATGTCACACCAAGGACCTGTCGAGCCATCTCCCTTACGAGCTCTGCTGTAGTTACCCAGCTATTCGGTAACTCTTCACTGCCATCCAGTGCCTGTCTTAACTCTTCCCTGAATATCATCTCACTATTACCATTTTTCAGTTTCCACCATTTGATCCTTGGTGCTGCCCTCACATTCATCCTCCTCTTCTTGATCACCAATGTCATCCTACAAACCACCATTCTATGCTGCCTAACTACACTTTCCCCTGCCACCACTTTACAGTCTCCAATCTCCTTCAGATTGGCCCTTCTACATAAGATATAATCCACCTGTGTGCATCTTCCTCCACTCTTGTATGTCACCCTATGCTCCTCCCTCTTGTTAAAATATGTATTCAACACAGCCATGTCCATCCTTTTCGCAAAATCCACTACCATCTGACCTTCTGCATTCCTTTGCTTAACACCATACCTACCCATCACTTCCTCATCCCCTCTGTTCCCTTCACCAACATGCCCATTGAAATCTGCTCCAATCACCAGTCTCTCACCCTTGGGTACAGTCATCACCACTTCATCCAACTCTCTCCAAAATGTTTCTTTCTCATCCATCGCACACCCAGCTTATGGGGCATATGCACTAACAACATTCATCATTATACCATCAATTTCCAGCTTCGTAAACATCACTCTATCCGACACTCTTTTCACCTCCAAAACACTCTTAGCATACTGTTCTTTCAGGATAATGCCTAAGCCATTTCTCCTCCCATCCACACCATGATAAAACAATTTGAACCCGCCTCCAATACACCTAGCCTTGCTCCCCTTCCATCTGGTCTCTTGCACACACAATATACCAACCTTCCTTCGGTCCATCATATCAACTAGCTCTCTCCCTATACCAGTCATACTGCCAACATTCAAAGTTCCGACCCTCACTATCACAGTCCTAGCCTTTACCTGCCTTTGGCCATGCCTTCTGCCTCTTCTCCTCCTTCGGCCAACAGTAACCCAATTTCTGCCAGCACCCTGTTGGCCAACAGTACTGGTGGTGGTCGTTGTTAACCTGGGCCTCGACTGATCCGGTATGTATATGTGTACTTTTGTCTGCATGTATGATTTGGCAAAATTTTATGCTGGATGCCGTTCCTGACGCAACCCTCTCCATTTATCCGGGCTTGGGACCGGCACAGAGAAATGCACTGGCTTGTGCATCCCCAGTGGCTGGGTTCCAAAAAGCAGTAAAGCAATAAATAACATTAGTTTATTTGTAAGCGCTTTCGCAATTATAAAAATTGCTTCATCAGACAAACATCACTAAATAACAACAGTTTAAATACAACACAAACTACATTTCACCCAGTCACATTACTAAAAAAGCCCTCCAAAACTGACTAATTATCTCTTAAAGGAGAAATACATAAAAGAGACAAAGGGCATTAGAAAAACATATATTTATAAACATTGTAAACTATAAAATGTAAAATTATAAATATTACATTATAGACACTCTATATATATATATATATATATATATACATATATATATATATATATATATATATATATATATATATATATATATATATATATATATATATATATATATATATATATACATATACAAAATATATATATACAAATGTTCTTATATATATATATATATATGTATTTATGAATTGTAATCTATCCCATCTGGCCCACATAAATTCATACTCATTCTTTCAATAATAAGACTATTTTCTCATGTCAAGGAGGAAATCTGAAGTAAAAAAAAAATCAGTAAGTTTTTGGCTCACTCCCTTCCAAAATTACTTTTGGTTTCCACCTTGACAAACTTTCTAAATAGTAATCAGTTAGGAACATAGTACAAATTATATACATAACAATATTTCAGGTTTGGGTAATATTGCCTTTCCAACTTGTCAATATACCAAAACAGCTACTCTTGTAATAAATGTTCTGGTTGTTCTTAAAAATATCTGAACTTATTCCATTTATTAAGCCCTGAAGCCAAATCAGCTATTGCAAAAAGCATCATCATTCCTGCATTAGACTGTGGCCTACCACTAACCACATGTGGTTCTTACTTTAACTATAATAAAATACAAGTACTTCTCTTTGTTCATAGGTGCAGTGGTCCCTAACCTCTCTCAGCCTTAAACATACTACAACTCAGTCTCAAAGACAATGTCAAATCCAAAACAGAATAATCAGGTTATACAACTTATGATAGGCTGTATATTTTCACCATCTTTTATTTTCATTCATTTCACAGTCCATATAATGTCCCTCACATAGAACATCACCTCATCCACCCATCAAATTTGGCCAAGACATCTTCTTGTGCAACTATCAGGCCACCCAACAAATGACAAGCAGGCTTGTTTTTACTTCTGTTATCCCAAGTTTCAAAACATCCAACATGGTTCATAGGTTCATAGGTAGGTACTAGGCTATTGGCCCAAGGGCCTACATAAGCCTAACCAGTAAGGTTCCATGGCTTACGCCACCAAGAAAGTTATTTTCCTGTGCCACTGTCAAGCAGAGACATAGAAGTGATCCCGGGTGTGTATTTCTTATTTCCCATCCACTCATCGAGATTTTTCTTGAAGAGTGCTAATGAAGAACTTTGCTTGACATAGATGGGTAGCTTGTTCCAGAGTATAGGAAATCTCTGGGACAGGAATCTATCCCTCTAGGGTGTCCTCTTTATTGTGGTGACAAGGTTTAGGCCCTTAGAGCTTGTAGCTTGGAGGGATTGGGATTTCTTTAGGTGTAGCATGTCCAACAGCTCTGGGTTTGACATAGCTTTATATGTTAGGCAGAGATCACTTCGGAGTATGCGATATGCTACGGAGTAAAGCTGGAGGTTTTTGAGGCGGTCAGTGTAGGACATTTGTTTGAGGCAAGTAATCCTCTTTGTGAGGTACTTCTGTGGCCTTTCCAGCTGCTGCAGATGTCTTGTGAGGTACATTCCAAAAGGGGCATTGTACTCTATAATGGGTCTAATGAGTGACGAGTAGAGGGGTACAATGACCTCTTTTTTCCTGGATGAGAACCCTTTTGTGATGAGGTGTGCCATGTAGAAGGACTTCCTGACTACTGTGGCAATGTGACTCTCAAAGGAGAGACTACTGTCCACCTTGATCCCAAGGTCTCTTATCATGCATTCGGTGTTAAGTAGATTGCTACCTATGTTGTAGTTCATGGGTACAGAGTTTTTACCAAAGGGGATGACACTGCACTTTTTGGCATTGAGCTTGAAGCCATGGCTCTGACACCAGGCATCTGTCTCAGTGAGGCCCTTCTGTAGGATGTCCACATCATTTGGGGACTTGACTATGGCTCCTAGTTTGCAGTCAAATGCGAACTTCATTAGCCAGAGGCCTTCTGTGTTAGCCTGTACTTCAGAGAAGTAGATACCAAACAGGAGAGGTCCCAGGACGGAACCCTGCGCTACTCCACTTGTCACTGCTTTGAGGTCAGTTTTGGAGTCTGCAACTTTTACAGTGTGGGTTCTGTCAATGAGCCAGTTGGCAACCCATCTTGCGACATAGGGATTTATACCTAGTTTGGTGAGTTTAGCTATAATTCCAGAATGGGGGATGGTATTGAAAGCCTTGGCGAGGTCAAGATAGGCTGTGTGAACCACCTTACCCTCATCCACGGCTTTGGTGACTGCCTCAAAGAAGTCGATCAGGTTCAGGAGGCATGATCTGCCTTTCACAAACCCGAACTGGGTGGGATCCAAAGTTTGGAGGTTACCAATGTCTTTGTTTATGAGTTCCATGATGATATGTTCCATGGCCTTGCAGACCAGGCTCGTCAGGCTAATAGGTCGATAGTTCCTGGGATCAGTGGTGGCTCCCCCTTTGTGGACTGGGATAACTGTTGCTGTGTGCCATTCAGTGGGCACAAAGCCTGATGTGAGGCTATTACTGAACATGGTGCTTAAGTGGGGAGCCAGTTTGTTCTGAAGTTCATGTAAAACGTAGCCTGAGATGTTGTCCGGTCCCATGGATGCTGTGTTTTTGGCTTTAGAGAGTGCAGCTTTTACCTGCGTAGTTGTGATTACAGGGACTCTGCATTCTTCCTGTATAGATATGGGCCCTTTGGGGGGGGTGTAAAGTTAGCACTGAACCAATCTGCCAGGATGTTGGCAATATCAGTTGGTTCTGTAATTTTCGTGCCTTTGTGCTGTAACTCAGAGCAGATCTGGGTGTTGCCATCTAGATTCTTGACATAGCTATAGAATGATTTATGGTTGTCCTTGGATTTAGTGGTGATTTTGTTTTCGTAGCTAGGTTTGGAGGATCTTATAAGGGATCTCAGCTTCTTACAGAGGCTGACCAGGGAGCTCCTCCACTCATGGGATTTTAATCTCTTTTGCAACAATTTCTTCCTTCTGTTGTACAGTTTGTTTATGGCAGGGGACCACCAGATTGGCTTCCTTTTTTTTGGAGGATTTTGGTTCTGTTTGGGATAGCATGATCCATGCACTCGTGTAAGTGCTTATAGAGTGCATTTGTGTAGGATTCAGCACTTGTAACTGTATTGTCCATCTGCATGGGTGTCATGAAGTTCACCACTTCTGTCTTAAGATGCATGAAGTTGGCTTTGGAGAATTTTTTTACTGTGGTTTCCTTAATGGGGGGTGGGGGCGGGATGTGGATATCAAGGGTGATAAGCTTATGATTGGATCGGACTAACGAGGAGTTGACTTTAGGTGTGGAACACCGGTCACTCATGTTGGTTATGACTAGGTCTAGGATATTGTTGCCCCTGGTGGGGGTGTGGATAAGTTCATGTAGGGCATTGGAGTTTATGAATTCCAGAAAGCATTGAGCTAAGCAGTTGGTACACGAGTAGTTTTCCCAGTTAATGGTGGGGTAGTTGAAGTCGCCCATTATTAGGGTGTTTGGTTGAACTGTAATATTTTCCAGCACATCAAGAAAAGAGGAGTGGTAATCCTGGGGCATGGTGGGGGATCTGTAGCAAGCTACAATTTGGATTGCAGTTTTGCCCAGAGTTAGTTGCACTTGGATAACCTCGGATGCATTATGCTTAGCAACTAGCTTGGAGGTGTGGATATCCTTAATGAATATGGACACACCTCTGCCTTTGGTGTTTCGGTCCAGGTTACATGGCCGAAAAGTGTGGTATGAATTATAGCCTGGTAGTGCAGGGGTGCTCTCTGGTTCATTGAACCAGGTCTCAGTCACTGCACAGATATCGATGTTCTCCATTTTAAGGAGTACCTCGAGTGAGTGCATTTTGAGATTTAGACTTCTAGCATTGAGTAGCATTACCCTCAGTTTTTGCTTGCCTGTTCCTGTTATGGTGGTGAATTTGTTATTTGAACCCTGCCTAAAAAAGGCACTATATGGGGCAGCAAGAGCTTTAGCCAGTATCCGGAATCCCAGGGGCGACAGGTGCAAGCCATCTGTGGCATAGCATCGTGGTCTGTCGACCATGTCATCCCAAGCAGACAGATACTGGATCCCCTTAGAATGACACCAGAAGCTTAGCCAATTGTTGAAGTTAATCATTTTGTCGTTGTACTGCAGTATCATTCTGGGAAATGGCAGAATGCTACTCAGGGCTAGGGTCATACCTGCCTGTTCTACAAGATCGGAGAGCTCTTCCATGTCTCTTTTCATGTAGTCCAGGGAGGTACATCTCAGGTCATTCACACCAACATGGACAATGACAGAGTCACAGTTGTACTTGTTGTGCAGTGACCTGAGTGCTTGGTTTATGTGGCGGATCCTGGCAACCAACAGGCAGCTGACAGTAACCTTCTCCTTGTCTAGCCTGGTGAGTGGGACATCAGTGTGCCTGACTATAGAGTCACCTTTGACTAGTGTGTTGGGTACGTTGTTTTGCCTTATTGGCTGTGGTTGAGTGGCACACCAAGTCTGTGGGCTATGTGTCATTTGGTTTGTGTTGGGGAATGGATGTTGCTGGTGTTTCTGCTTTGGAGGTCTCTGTTGCTTACCTTACCTCGCTAATCAAATCAAAATTGACACAATTGGTATAAATCTTATTCATTGCAATGCTTTCACACTGTTATCCTACCTAGCCTTCGTTACACTATGTGCCCTTCAGGACTAAGAAATTCCCATAATCAAGGTAACCAAGCTTACATTTACTTACACACTTTAGAGCTTACCTAAAATATTAACTTTCTCAGCTAACCATCCTCCCACTGCTCCACCTACAATATTCACATCTAGCTTTCATCTTTTGCATCTAAACATAATCTAATAAGAAATAATTAGAAATTTTCAGTAATGTTGAACAAACCTCTCACAATGTATAATTATTTATAGCTAGTCTATCATACGTTGACTTTATGAGTAGCATTTATTTCTATTGAATTCCTTTTGCTCCCAGAGTTCCAGTCAGATATTCTTTCAGCATACATAGTGTTGATACAAAAAAAATATTTCTGACTCATATTAATTACATGACCCATGATATATCTTTTAGGTTTGCTAGTTCCATATGGTTACTGGTTTGTCATGCTTTATCTTTTTTTATTGAGTACGTAGAAGTATACTATAGATATTGCAATATTTAGATCAGACACTGTTGACAGCTCTGTGTGATTAGTCACTAGGAATGCAGGAACAATACTAGGCAAGTGATGAAGAGGGCCATAAGATGCTAAGCACTAGAAACATTTAAGCAGACACACACTTAAAAAGTTTGTGCCACTCTAAGCACTAATAGTGATCACTTCCCAAATTAAGCAGGGGTGTATATATGACAATCCTGGTATAAATATGTGCCTACCCATCCAGTCAGGAAGCTAGCCTTAAAGGTAGCCGAAGTAGTACTTTGATCTGTAGTGGTAATTTATGACATAGGCTAGGTATCTGTCCAGTGAGCTTTGTTTACCTGTTGGTAAAGATTTAGGACCCTAGCACAGGTATTTGTAGAGCCATTGTTTTTTCAAACAAACACAGCATCAAAAAGGACTGGGCCTTTTGGGGCTTGAAAATTGAGACACAGTTCACCTGAGAGCAGTTTATATGTTACTAAATATAAAAAGAATTGTGCTGATTTGTTGGGATAACTGAAGGATTCAAGGCCTTTAAATTTCTTGGTAAGGTATCTTTAGGGCCTTTGTAACTGAGCAATATGCTTCAATTTATACATACCAATGAGGGCACTGTATTCAGTTGTGAGTCTGATAAAGGAAGACTACAGTGGCGGGATGACTTCTTTGGATCTTGAAGACATTCCCTTAGAAATTTACTGGGCCAAAATTAAAAATGTCATGACTATGATGGAGCCAGTATGATTTAATCAGTAAGAACTGTCCAGGTATGTACCTAAGTACCCTGGTCTCTTATGACAATATATATCTAAAGTGGAGTACTATTTATAATATATGAGTGGGAACAGCTTTTTTGCCAAATGCAATTACAATGCAGTTTTCTGCATTTACGCCAGGTATGCACGTATTCTAGCTGTTGCTGTCGCTGTTTAGTATCAGTGGATGAGTGGGTAACAGTACCCAGCTTGTGTCATCAGCAAACTGAGTCAACAATACTTTGGTAATTGTAGTAGATATAAATGCTCAGGAGCAACACAGCACAGATCCAAATGTTCAACATATAACTGTGCATTTGAAATACAGTGTCTAACAGTGATGATATTTGATATAAATTCCAACAGCAGATAGATAAAATCCGGAGGTAAAGTAAAAATAATATCCTTTTATTCCAGACACATGTGAAGGTAAGCGCTTTCGCCAAGAGGCTTTGTCAAACCTTGAACAAACAGAGTGTAAAAAAACCTACTCCTATATAGCCAACTGGTAATTAGATAATTGATACCAATCAAGTCAGCACTCATCTTAAAGTCATACTCTAAACACAGTCTAATGCATCTAAAATACATGTCATAACAAGTAAGCATTTTAAAACATCACATCCATATTGATAAAACTCAGAAATGAATGAGTGTGTAACGCAGTTACTATAATTACAAATATATATATATATATATATATATATATATATATATATATATATATATATATATATATAGACATGTAAAAGTATAATAAAAATATATCGCAGAACATAATGTTAAACACTGGTATGCTTATCCCATAATTTACCTAACTACCAGCCTCCTATTTTTCAAGACAGGTTTCAAGGGAATTTTATCATTTAGCCCTGGACTGGCATTTGCTTTAAACTGAATTATCCATTTAACTTCCATTCTTTCCGTATGATTCCTGACATCTCCACCCCTAATACTAGAATGAATCATTTGAATCACCAAAAAACAAAATGTATGCTCTGTCCCTACTTCAAGAATATGTTTGGATAGGGCATTAGTGTTGGAATGAATGTATATCTGATATAGGTGTTCTCTGATACGATCTTTGAGCCTCCTATCAGTTTTGCCAACATAAAACGCAGGACAAAGTGTGCACATTGCTAGGTAAACTGTGTTCTGAGTTACAGTTGGTCACTACGTTAAACTGGTAACACTGTGTGGTCACTGGATGTACAAACATGTTATGTTTGAAAATGTAGGGACAGTAGTTACAGTTGTTACATGAAAATGTACCAATTTTACTGGGATGTCTCGGAATCATCTGCTCGTTGGAATAGCAAAGCATTGTATGCAAATTCTTCTTATTTCTAAAAAGAAATTGGGGATTTTCTCCCACTATTTCTTTAATTGATGGTTCAGTCATCAGGATTTGCCAGTGTCTACAAATAATGTCCCTGACGTCTCTAAAATCATAAGTATAAAAAATGGAAAATCTCTGTGTAGTTTTAGTTCCATTACCTAAAACTACCGGACTGGAAGGTGCATTATACCATCTACTACCAAAATCTGAAAAATAAGGGCTGGCTCTCTCATTTCAGTGTTCTTCTATACTCTGATAAATATTGTCTATATCTTGTGCGTTATATGATCTGTGTAGTAACCTTCCTTTCAAGTTCATAAGCTCTTCATTATACCCTTCTCGTGTTGGATTTAACCTGGACGCTGTAAAGGCCTGTCCCTTAATAATATTATCAAAGACAAACCTAGGATGCATACTCTGTCTATGTAGCAAGGTATTCCTGTAGCAGGACTTCCTATAAATGCCTGTATTAAGTTGCCCATTGCTTAACCGCTCTATATGGACATCCAGAAAATTGATACTACTAGTGGATTCCTCCATTGTAAACTTGAGGTATTCTGTAAGTGTATTGATTTCTTCATAAAAAACATACAATTCTCTCTTACTACCTGTCCATAAGAAGAAGAGGTCATCTACAAACCGTTTATAAAAAATCACATGCTTCTGCTATCTGGATAAAAGAAAAAGATGTACTCTTTCCCACATAGCCATGACCAGGTTGGCGTAGCTGTTGGCACAAGATGTGCCCATAGCTACACCATCCTTCTGCTTATATATGTTCTTAAAAGCAAAAAGGTTAATTATAGTAACTGCATTACACACTCACTCATTTTTTGAGTTTTATCCATATGGATGTGATGTTTTAATATGCTTACTTGTTATGACATGTATTTTAGATGCATTAGACTGTGTTTAGAGTATGACTTTAAGATGAGTGCTGACTTGATTGGTATCAATTATCTAATTACCAGTTAGCTATATAGTAGTAGGTGTTTTTACACTCTGTTTGTTCAAGGTTTGACAAAGCCTCTTGGCGAAAGCGCTTACCTTCATGCGTGTCTGGAACAAAAGGATATTATTTTTACTTTGTCTCCGGATTTTATCTATCTGCTGTTGGAATTTATATCAAATATCATCACTGTTAGACACTGTATTTCAAGTGCACAGTTACATGTTGAACATTTGGATCTGTGCTGGGTTGCTCCTGAATGTTTATATCTATTACAGTTATCTTGCATTTTTGGCTACGGAGCATTTATCCCTTGGTGGGTAATGTGCTTATTTTCAGTTTATAATACTTTGGTAATACTGTAATAAATGTTTGCAAAATAAATGCTGCACATGAGAGGGCTCCGCATTGATCCCTGTAGTACCCAGCTAGCTACAAATTTATGTTGGGAGAGGGTGCCAGCAACATTCACAACCTGGGATATGTTGGATAGCCAATGTGCAATCCATTGGATAAAGTAGGTGTTAGTATTAAGTTTGTCTCATTTTTTTTAACAATATCAGCATGGGATATACTGTCAAAAGCCTTTGACAGACCAAGATAAGCAGTGTGCACAGAATGACAACTGTCCACAGGCCACACCCTTTGCACGTTTTTCAAAGAAGATTATTAGTCTCAGGAGACAGGACCTGCCCTTCACAGAAACAAACTGACTGGGGTCTAAATCAGTTAATTTGCCTGCGTCTGTATACATGAGTTTAGCTATGAAATGTTCCATAGCTTTTTGTATAAGGCTGCTGAGGTGGACGGGCCTATAATTGCTTGAATCTATACAGTGGCCACCCTCATGCAGGTGAGTCACAGTGGCTGTTCTTTAGGCATCAGGCATGTCAAACCCTGTGGATAGGCTGAGGTTGAACTGCTTAGACAGAGGCTTGGATAGTGACTTGGCACTCATGGGAATGCAGCTTGGTATGTTGTATGGTCCTAGGGAAGTATTATTTTTAATATCTGACAGGATTTTAAGATTTACTTCCAAAATGATTTCAGGTAAAAACTACATTTTCATGGATACTTGGGGTGACCATTTGGGTAGGTGGGTTAAAGTTAACACTAAATTTGTCTGATGGTATCTTGGCTTTATCCTTGGGATTGGAATATATGACATCATTATAGATGAGATCAGCACATTGCTGGACATTATCCCTTGATTTCCTGACATAACTGAAGAAAGGTCTGTAGTTTCCTTTGGTATGTGTAGCAACAATAAGTTTTACATTCTGTAATTGTACTCTTAATTTTCTTGCTGGCATGTTTCACTTTAGCCAAAAGATAAGGAGATGGGATTTCTTACAGCTTTTCACAATTTTCCTTTTTTGTTATGCAGTTTATTTATATGGGAGTTCCACCAGAGGAGTTTATTCTTGAATTTACCATTATATTTAGAGTGGATGTATAATGACTTTTTCTATGCAGCTATTTAGGAGCTGGTACAAGTCAGAAGTGAATGTGGCAAACCACTCAACCTAACCAAACTTAATAACTATTGTCCCAAAGTTTAATAGCTACAAATGCTGGTTAACTATTAGAAAAAGAAAACATTAATTCACTTTTTAAAATTCTTTCTAAAACACAGCATCCAGAGTACATTACTCACTTCAGATGAGTATTTGTCATATGATTAATACCACATAATATTACTGCCCAAACATTGTAGCGACATTTCCATATGGTTAATACTTCACTATCTCATATAACATTTATACTTCATCATGTTATATTTCACATTTGATAATGATATTCCACATAGTTAATAATTTATCATATTCAATCAGTTTTAAACACCTTCAGTAGACATCCTAATTAGTCAGTCATATAACTACAAAAATTAGCTAGCCATATGGTTAGTGCTTCAATATTTAATGCAAACCTAATACTTAGTTTTTCATATAATTAATCACTTTATTTTGTGATATGTAATTGTTATAGCAAATATAATAATTTTCAGTCATTTAACTGCAAAATATTTTCCTCATATGGTTAAGTCTTTACCACATTCCAATTCAGGCATACTATAAAGTTTTTTTCATATGGTTAATACATCACCATACTGTATAATGCTTGGAAATTTCCAAAAGTGTCATGCGTGTACAATTGTATGATTACATTTCACCTTAATCTCATTCGGAGTTAACGCTAACATCATCATTTGCCTGATACTTTATCATATATTATGTTCCAAACCAGTATGAAAAGTTGTGTTTCAAAACTTCTTTGTTATAGTTATTACTATGCATACTGCTCTTTCTAAAGAGTAAAAAGCAATCACATACCAGACAGCTATGTCTTAAATTTACATTTTTCAATGGGACATTAGGTGAACAGTCTGAAATCCTTGACTCCATCACTGAAAAATCCCTGCCATCCAAGCATTCATGTGCAGCCAGAATGTTTTTCAAGCCATCTTGTTACAAGAGTTACAGGCATTGCATGCATAAAACAACCATCTTTTCTGCATCAAATCTGCATTCTCTTCCCTCTAAGTCTCTATCCCAGCAGAAGTACCTATGTCTTGCACCTTGGTGCTAATCTTCTACTTTTACTAATCTCAGTAGCAGTTTCTTTATTGTTATTACTGCTTCAACTGGCTTTTCAAAAATCAAAACACCATTAGCCTCAAACATTGAATGTAGTGGAAAATATCAGTTTATAATTCACACATTTTCTTTTACACAGTTGTATCTTTTCTACAAATTGCAGATGATGTTTCAAAGTCAACTCAGAGTGATCATACTTAACACGCACTGACTACCCAACGATTATAACCTTCTACCAGGTTGTCAGAATTGCCACAAAACTTCCCTTTTTAAAGCATGTCAAAAATTCAATTAATATAGATCTAGGCTTCCCATACTTAGTATTTGACACTGGTGATGGCAGATAGACACTTTAACAATTATTGTCCCCAGTGAATTGTTTCCAATCCCTGTCCAGTCCGCCATCTTGGTTATCACTTAGTTCATCCATTCTGATCTTTACTCATTCTCTGCTACTTCAAGTTTCACTTCCTTTCCTTGTCCATTATTCTAACCAATTGTTCTTGCCAACTATTCTAATCAATTGTTCTTTTGCCGACTTGATTAGTTTTCTCATCTTTGCTGCCTTTTTTCCTGCATTTCAATAATTTAGCATTTTGCTGTTTCTATACATAGTTACTGGTCATATAAAACTCTGTCTGTTGCCTGCTGCAGACACTTCCTAACATGTTCATTATGACATAGATAATCTTGTTAATTCTGCAGTTCAGTTCATATTGCCTGCAAGCGGTTAGCTGTCACAGGGATATTTAATCACCGTACCTTTTCTAGTCTGTAGTTGATGGCTGTGAAGCAGCATAGCTGTTCTGCTCCATCTCACTGCTTATCAAATTGTTCAGTTTTATCTGCACAATCTATATCATCCTTCAACAAGAAATGATACCTTCACCCTTCTTTACACTAAAATTTGCACTTAAATACATTTATTTTAGATAAAAAACACAGACAAAGTAAGTATATACACAAAACAACAAAATGCCAGTAAATCACTAAATTTATTCAAAAAGACTAGCACTTTGGCAAACAACTGCCTTCAAGGAGTACAAGCAATCACATCTTATATAGCACTCATAAAACATAATATCAAACAATTAAATAATTAAGAAACAGCACCAGAGCACTCCACGGCGATCGGACCATGCACATAGAAAACTAGTAGCACTATAAGTAATAGTTCAAGCCTGTAGTATAAAATCCAAGGTTTATTGGAATTCCAGGTTAGCGCTTTCACCCTCATGGGCTTCTTCAGACCTGTTGCATCTCATAAAAGTAATGCTAACATTTATACTAAAGCCTCTATGACATCATTCTTTAATTAAGTAAAATAGTGTTCACATGTAAGGCTTCATTCAAGAACAGCTTATAAAATACTCAACCACAAAGCAACTTCTACAGTTAAAGTATACATATATTAATATATATACTATGTTTATAAAAGTATATATAAAGAATATATAAAAAATACTTAAACATAACAGTATATATAAATATAAAAATATAAAAAAACAAATATATTTAAAAATGTTTATTTTTTTTTTAAATGTTATGTACATCAAAACATATGTATGTATGTAAATGCCATGCATCAATAAGATGTTATACAACAAATTATACCAGTTCATATAAGAACTGTATATAAAGTACATCTCATAATGAATTCATGTAAGCGTTGTATGAGGACTATATTATATGATATATGCAATGATGTATACAAATATACAAAACACGTCCATATTTTGCAAACCATGTAGACTTAGAAGGAACATCAGAGAGAACTAGAATCACTGATACGACGATGAACCATCCCATAGTTAGGGTCTCACTGAATTATACATAAGACATCAGCAGTGCGAAAGGGATTTTTTATAAGAACTGGTCTGTCCTCATTACAAATCCCAAATTAAAAGAGATAGTGGGGGACAGACCGTTGTTTGTCTATAGAAATAAGTCAAACTTGCACAGATTACGCTGTCAACCCAGAGTCCCCACTACAATTGGTAGGGGCAAGACATTAAATTGCACCAGACCATGTCATAAATGCAATTATTGTCCCTTTATATCTGAGAACACCAGCTTTGTACAACCTGTCACTATGAAAAGATTTTGTTTCAGCACTACAGCTAATTGTGACACTCAGCATGTCACATACCTAGCTAGGTGCATGGCCTGTGATGCATTTTATGTGGGGAAAACTGATAGAGGGTTACGTGATAGGATACATGAACATCTGTATAATATACGCATCCAATCCCCACATAATGCATTATCCAAGCATGTCATGAACACAGATGACACACGCAACTTCAAATTTCTAGTACTACAAGTAAACAAACCCAATTCTAGGGGTGGGGATATAAGGAACTATACAGAAAAGAGAGACACCAGGTGGATTATAATGCTAAGAGCAGATCAGAGACCTGGACTGAATGACAGAGTTCCTATTAAACCGACCCTAAAAAATAGAATGTTAGTGGTTAGATAAAGACCTGCAGGTCAGATGGGATATTATATTTGTATACATCATTGCATATGATATAATGTAGTCCTCATACAAGTCTTACATGAATTCATTATGAGATGTACTTTATATACAGTTCTTATATGAACTGATATAATTTGTTGTATAACATCTTATTGATGCATGGCATTCACATACATACATATGTTTTGATATACATAACATTTTAAAAAAGATTTAAACATTTTTAAATATATTTGTTTTTTTATATTTTTATATTTATATATGCTGTTATGTTTAAGTATTTTTTATATATTCTTT
Organism: Protopterus annectens; assembly: GCF_019279795.1. Taxonomy (NCBI): domain Eukaryota; kingdom Metazoa; phylum Chordata; order Ceratodontiformes; family Protopteridae; genus Protopterus; species Protopterus annectens. The sequence goes on along the minus strand of NC_056732.1, from coordinate 1,234,292,782 downwards.
ATATATACTTTTATAAACACAGTATATATATATATATATATATATATATATATATATATATATTAATATATGTATACTTTAACTGTAGAAGTTGCTTTGTGGTTGAGTATTTATAAACTGATCTTGAATGAAGCCTTATAGGTGAACACTATTTTACTTAATTAAAGAATGATGTCATAGAGGCTTTAGTATAAATGTTAGCATTACTTTTATGAGATGTAAAAGGTCTGAAGAAGCCCATGAGGGTGAAAGCGCTAACCTGGAATTCCAATAAAACTTGGATTTTATACTACATGCTTGAACTATTACTTATAGTGCTACTAGTTTTCTCTGTGTAGGGTCCCATCGCCGTGGAGTGCTCTGGTGCTGTTTCTTTGTATTAAAACTTAATTGGTATAGTTATCAGAGCATTTACCCCTACTTTGCTCATTTTATTTGAATTAAATAATTAAATTTAACTGAATTAAAAATCTCCAGTTGCATTTTACATTTAATCCTCTGGGGGGATCAGTGTACCATATTTCAGAATAAAAACAGTTTCCTTATAAAGCAACCCTCTGTTTATATCAAACTATTCAACACGTGGGACAATTTGTTCCAGAATAATACCTCTAAGAACTTCAGGATTGCTGCCATGACATTATTTAAAATGCATAGCCAAAGGACTACTTTCTTTAACGTTCTTGATGTCCTTCAAATGCTCTTGCAAACTAATTTTAAAGTGCCTTTTATTTTCCACAATGTAGAACAGGTTACAGGGACATTTTAAGGCATATACAATGCCCTCCATATAACAATAATATTTACAACTTGGTTTAAAAGAAAAAAAACATTAACCCCATCAAAACTACTCACAACATATTTACAACTGGAACATCCTTCACATTTAAATATGCCCTTCAACATCAGTTTCTTATGTAAATTATTTACTGGTTTCATAAATTTACTATTTACAACAGTTTCCCAGATATGACTACCTCTTCTACATGAAACCATGGGGGTGGTACATAAACTATTGGCAAATTCTCCAAACTTAAGTAAAAACCCCCAAAAATATTTAATACCAGCAACTTGTTTACTATGGACATCAAAAGTAATAACTACATAATCCTTCCTACTTATATGTCCCCCACCCCCATCACATTTACTATTACTAGATCTAACCATAACATCATTGTGTGTATGAATTTCAGATTTTAATTTCTCCAATGACTTCATAATAGCCTTTTTATCATAACCCCTATGCAAAACCATATTTGCTGTTTTACTTTTTTTTTTCTAATTTATTCTTATCATTATACAACCTATATACATGTAGCATTTCCCCATAGCAGAGTGCTTTGAGTAAATGGGGGGGGGGGTCACAACTCGAACCATGTAAAAAAAATAATAACTATCCTCTAATTTCTGATGAACCCTAGTTTTGATTCTTCCATCTAATAAACCTTGTAGATGGACATCCAAAAACACTACAGAATTACCAAATTGGTGTAAACTTAAGATTAAATCTATTATCCAAATCTTGCACAAAAGTTTGCATTAATTCAGAACTTCCTTACATCTAAAGATCAAATCATCAATGAAGCTATAATACTTAACTACAAAATTCTGAACAAAAGCATGTCTATATAAAAATTCCACTTTGAATAAACCCATAAATAAGTTAGCATACATGGGGCAAAAGGTGCCCCCCATGGGTGTACCTTGTAATTGTTGATGAATATTATCAGAAAAACAAAAATAGTTGTGTCTATATCAGAACACCGAAAGTTCACAATTTTGAATGTTCTTACATCGACCCCTAATCAGCAAATGCTGACAACATCGAACATTCAGAACAGCAAATTTTTTCCTAAGAAAAAAAATTGCTGTTCCAAAACACATACACACAACACAAGCACACCAAACAAACAGCAATCCACACACATGCACCCAAAATCTTACAGCTAACCCTACACTAAACTGTACAAACACCACTAACTATCCACTTACCTTAACCCAAACTCTAACCCTAAGGTCCGTCAATATCACACACTCACCTCACCCGCACCCTAACTCACCTAACCCTCATGTCCACACAATTGCACACATACCTCCCTCACGCCCTAACCCTAACTCAACTAACCTACACCTAATCGCACACTTACCTGAACCTGACCTGTAACTTTCCACCACAGCACTGAAAATAGCGAAACGAAAGAAACGGACAACCAAATTCTTTCCCCTATGAAAAAATTTGGTTATCTGTCGTTTCGCTATTTTCATCATTCCCTGACTAGGGGTCAGAATGAACTTTCGGTGCTCTGATATAGACCCAAATAGTTATGGGTTAAACAAAAATATATCAGTTCTGTTATGTAGTTACTAACAGGACTATCACCAAGATGGAATTTTAAAGCATCAACACCAAATTCATGGGAAATACTAGTGTATAAACTTTTAACATCAATAGTGGTCCAGTATATATCACTGATCCAATTTAATCCTTTAATCCTGTCAAAAAAATCAAAGGTATCTTTTATGAAGAAAGGTAATTTAATCACATAAGGTAACAAATAACAGTATAAAAATAATCCTGCATTACGTTCTTCGAGGTACTATTTTGGAACGCATTTTCCCAGGTGTTAAATATTTTGATATAAAGAGAAGGTTGCTTTAAAAGGAAACACTTTTTATTCTGAAATATAGTACACTGTCCCCCAGAAGTTTAAATGTGGAATACAACTGGAGGTTTTTAATTTTATTAAATTTAATTATTTAATTGTTTAATTGGCATTATGTTTTATGAGTGCTATATAAGATGTAGAGCTATATGATTGCTTGTACTCCTTGAAGGCAGTTATTTGCAGAAGTGCTAGAGTCTTTTTGAATAAATTTGGTGATTTTACTGACATTTTGATGTTTTATATACTTTTTATTTTAGAAACTAATGGACTGAATATTAGAGTTATGGAGTAAGCAGACAAGACAACCATACTCACTAAACACTGCACGACTCCCTCCCATCTGAACCATTTTAATTTTATTTACATGCTCAACTGTAAGCTATATGATACCATTAAATATAGCAAACAAAAGTTCCAAGAATTAAGTGCCTCACAAGAAGTAGAAAATCAAATGAGGAAGACAAGAAGTGAGTGCACAGACATGGCTACCTGGTACAATAAAATGATTTATTTGAAAATAAGCGCTTTCACATCTATGTATGACGCTTCATCAGATTTCTGTTACGATTCAGCATAACCACATTATAAAAAGCAGCAGTCACTTAGAAACTTCCAATTACAAAGCAAAATCAATCATTATTTTTTTAATATATTTTTATGCATTTTTATGTGCATTTTTATAGTATGTTTTTGGTGTTATGTGTACCAGTTTTTAGAATTATTTCATAAGCATTTTATATGTTTGTTTTTTATTATAATAGTTGCTGTTTTGGCTAGTGAAATTGTATTTGTTTTTAAATGTGTCTTGATTGAATAATTTATTTTGCTTTGTAATTGGAAGTTTCTGACTGCTGCTTTTTATAGTGTGGTTATGCTGAATTGTAACAGAAATCTGATAAAGTGTCATACACAAGACGTGAAAGCACTTATTTTCAAATAAATTGTTTCATTGCACTATGTAGCCATGTCTGTGTACTCACTTGTTGCCTTGTTCATTTGTTTATCTGATACCATTACTTTGCCAGGCTAAACCTTGGTCCCCTAATTATTGTGTATACTAAGATATATATGGTGCCTAGCTGGCCATATGCATGCCACTTCTAGCCATCTAGCCACAGACAGAAAGTGCAATAGGTACAATAAATATGTGTCAATATAAACAAGTTACATAAAAAAAATTCAGTTACAGAAATGATGAATGATAGATGAGTCAAACAATAATTAGAAACTCTAGAATGATTGCAGGAGACCTGTTTCATATTAAAAAGTAGCACATTTCCATTATGCAACAAAATGTTTACAAATAATGTAGCACATTTCCATTATGCAATAAAATGTTTACAAAGAATGCAATGGTAAGTACACATACTAAAAAACACAAAATGTACCAAGGCAGGCTCAGAAAAGGCTCAAATAAAAAACTAATGGGTTAGAGTAGAAAACTTTTTATTTGCTTTTGTCCACACAGGCTTCATCAGAACAAACAAAAATAATGATCAACCATCCTTTTATATGTTAAACCTTTAGTCAATAGTAAGACATTGATTAATAAAGCAATTAAGGAGCCCATTAACCAATTAAGTAAATCAAACATTTTATAAATACAGAATTAGCCCAAGCAAATATAAATATTCATAACCCACTTATAAATATTTAAATAACTACTTCTGCATTTTTAATCTTTGATTTAAAAAAAACATTTAATATTAATGAAATCATTAAGTCCCAGTAGAGTATCAGCCCCCAATTTCAATTGCCACAATGTCTCTCTCTGTTCAACTTTAGTTCTATAATCCCCCCTCTACAATCTTTTGGCACCTATTCTAAAACAGGAAATAACAATCTTTTATTTACAGGGCATGTCAATTTATGTTTGTACAGCTTCTAAGTACACATACTCATGGAGGATATGGATGACAAGAACTAATTTCATAACATATGCAAAATGTAATAATATTCCCAATCAAAAGAGCAGGAATTCACAAATAGCATGCATGGGGAAAGATGAGTGACAGATGCAGCTTCTACTCCTTGTTGAGTATAAAGCTGATGAGTCTCCTTGAGGTTGAATTAAACTTCTTTAGAATGCTAAACTCCCCAGTTGCTGTTTTCTACAGGAAATCACTGGCATTCTAGTTTTTAAGTATTCAATGGCAGTGATTCCTTCTGTTTTGGAAATTTCTCTTTTCTTAAACGTTTATGTGACTATGAAGTTGGTATATATAACTTCAGGGGTTGACAGACTTTCCCTTCACATGAGGAGTGCAAGGGGACTGTCCTCCATGAACTTTAACTTATTTTATCAGGTGGGTTGAGACCTTATTAAGGTCAATGCTGGGGATGAAGAGGTGAAGTAACAGATAAAGTTTTAAGTCTAGGAATATGGAAAAAGTAGTAGAAGGTAGATAAAAAAATGAGTAGCATTACCTAAAGGGAAAAGTTAAAAGAGGGTATGAAGACAAGACATGGCAAAAAAGGAGAGAAGGTACATGGAATTAAAAATAATAAACATATAGGAGAATTAATAGAGGAGTGAAGAGAAGAAGAAGGCAGCTGAAAACGTAAAGCATTACCAGCAGGTAAAGAAGAGCCTAATTTATAAATAGACAACACACAGATGCATGTATGAAAGCAGCTTAAATAAGAGATGGTATTAAAAAGAAGTGTCATGCCCAGTGCAATATGCATGCAGCTTTCAAGTTCTACCATGTATTTTGTTATTTATTTACTATTTACTTATGTATTTTGTTATTTATTTACTATTTCCTTAGTCTTGCATTCTGCTTCTTTACTACTTTTGATTGGCTTTTCAGTTACCAGACTGTTTGAAGCCTTGATTTTTTTTCATAAAAATGTATTTTATTTAATCAACATCAACTTTCATAAAAACAGGAATGATTATATATTCTTTTTGAACATTCACAAAAATGAATCATAAGACAGTCATTAAAATGTATACATTAAAATAGGAAATACATAGAAGCCTTTCACAGAGAGTTCACAATCAATGCAAACAGAATAAAGTATGCAACAATATACTGATGTAATCCTAATATCCATATATGTTAGTAAACTACATAACTATTTTTTCTACAGTTATCACAGTATGTTTAAGACAGAAAAATAAACAGAAAACTATATGGGTTCTGCAAAACACCATTGTAGTTATAAAATAGGTAATACATTTAATGAGGATCATAATTCATGTGTGTTCAAATTTTCATGAGACACTTATACTCTGCAATGTACGTTGAGACCCATGTGATAACCTACATGAGCTAAACTTAAGTCTTCATTTGGAGCTGGACAATAGTTGGCTGTGGTAAGGTAATCCAACATTCAGGCATGCAGGAAAGTCAACATGAAACAAAAGGTACAAGTATTTAAAACCCCATATTCTCTGAACACGTGGGCAAATCTCAAATTTGTGATTAAAATCTATTCAGACTCCTGACAACCTGCATGTTTATAATATGACTTGTAGTCTAACCACACACTACTGGCAGGAGTCCCATACCTCATGCAGATAAACAGAAATGTGTTTTTCTTACAACTACTCATATCTATTCAGCCATTTGGCATGCTAGAGTAGTGGGATGTAGTCAAAAAGGAAGACTCACTAACAAAGTCTATCAGCAAATCTTCTGTCAGTCGAAGGGTCTTTGCCCACTCTTATTTAGCAGCAAGGACTACACATATGTTGCAAAGACATACCTGACTTCAGACTGCTACTAATGTTTGGGCTCAGTGGGGGGACAAGGCTGCTAGTGGTCTGAAGTTATCTTTATCTGAAAAGGTGAATGCAGGGCTGAATCTCTTATTTGTAAAAATCTCCAGTGATATATCCATGGGATCTAAAAACATTTTTTTAAAGATGAGAGGAAAGTCATTTCTATTGCCCCCTGCCATCCATGATTCCCAGAATACTCTTTTGCCTTTAGTCATATGGAGAGGAAAGTTTCATATGAGGTATTCTTAACCAGAAGCTGTCTTGAAAGAACACTTCACCCTAATCTCCTAAAGGCATCATGTGAGCAAAGATGCATATTATAGTATTTGAAACTACTGGGTAAATCTCTAGTGTTCAAATGAATAACTCGGAAGGTATAACTGCCCAACAGTCCAACTTTGCCAGTATCCTGTGGTCGTACTACATAAACAGGGTAGCTAATTTTGTTGTCTTACAGACAAAAATTGCATGAGTGACAAGGGTATGTCTGAGACCACAGTGCAGCAATGGACAAGAAAATGCCTTGAAAACAGTAACCTCCCCTTTTACTGAAATATGAAGCTTCTTCCCGATGCAGACCCACACCATTAACCCCCCCCATAAAGGATGAGTGTGCTTTATTCCTAAATACATAGGTGATAAATCAGGAGCACTGAAATGCTAGTCACAGTTTTTGTTTCCTAATATCAGAGATAATAACTCAGTTTTGCTGAAGGTGATCCTTAGCCCTGCTACCTTAGCAGACTCTAAGTACCATGTAGGAGGTGTATATCAATGAATGGATTTTGTGTAAGTTGGACACATTTGTCTAGAGATAGTAGTCTTTAGATATTATCTGTCAAGGACCATCCCATACTATCATAACTCTGCCTTCCTTTTAGGAGTGTGAAGGTTGAGAGTCAGGGTTATTACAGGCAGCATTAAACACATCATCCAAGCTAGCAAAAGAGGAGGGAGGGTCGGTGTAGAATAAGGTATATCCACTTACAATTTATTACATCTTCTCAGTCTGGGAAACATTCACTTGTTCCCACAAAAAACACATCATTCATCCTGGAAGCAGTCTTTGAAAAGACAAATTCCTCCAAGGGAGATGGAGAGGAACAGATTTCCTGAGAATCAGAGTTTTGGGCTTGGAAACCACCAGGAGAGGAAACCATGTCTCTGTGTATGTCAGAATCCTCTGTCAAACTTTCCTTAGGAATTTCTTTATTGACATTGACCTCTGGTAGGGATTTCTGAGTACCAGATTTAACAACCTATAATAATTGTCTAGCTAAGAAAAAAAATCATTTTTATGAACAGACACCATATCTTCAGATGAACAATGTCTAACCCTTTTTTTCTGCAGGGACCACCCTGGAAGAAATCTGACTAGGAGATGATACTTCACCCTTGGCAAGAGGTCCCTTTCCCCAGCCAATCTGAGAAGAATCTCCTAGAGTGTCTCCAAATCCAAAGAAGACAGTTATCCCATACCCAGATCAGACACTGAAACAGCTGTAGATGATGTGGTGATGTGGCTGACCCCGATCCATGGTGGTTAAAGGGACCACATCAGAGGAACCCAGAGAATCAAGTGAGGAATAATGGTTGGCCACTACAAAGTCAACCACTAATGGTTGAGGTACTGTATGAGCCCACAGTAGCAGCCATGTCTATTTACTGTTTTTTTTTGTTTTGTTTTCAGGTACAGCAGGAGAAGAGCCAGTAGGACCCGAGAACGTATCCCTGCTGTAGCGCAAGAAGAAAAAGAAATCTGACTGCTGGTAAGCTCTGCTGGAATGAGCTTGTCAGAAGGTAAGTGCTCACAAGCAACACACACACACACTTCCCCACACAATTCCCTTTTGAAGGTAAAAATCACAATATGTATGCAAAAATCTCTGTTAGAAATGAAACCCTTTTCACAGACGTGCACTGAAAGAAAATACAGTGGGTAAGTTGTGACAAAACTATAAACAAGCGTTGCATATAAAAACATTTTCTGCCTTGAAAAAAAAAAACACTTCCTGATCCTTAAACCTTACACATATAGTTCAATGTTTTGAAAAGCATTACATATTTACCACAAGAATTAACTCTATTAGTAAAAAATAAGCTCTAAGCTAAAAATAGCAGTCCATGACAGGACAGGAAACTTCTGATGTTGTAAAGAATTACTGTGTTTCTTAAAGGGAAAGTACACTTTTGAAGTGTAAATACAATTAAGAAATATTTACTTCAAAGGGCAGTATTTTCTTTTGGAAGGGGACGTATCTGCCATAAATGAAGGTTGAAGCCAAGCAGCAAGAAAGTACTGAAGTTGTCTACACTCTGGCTGCTGACTTCCCTCGAAAGGGCTAGTCAATCACCAGTCAGACTGTAGGCGCAGGAGGGAGGTAGAGCTTTGTGGTTGTATCCAAGGCAGGGTACAACCCATGCAACCAAAAGGCTACTACAGCAGTAAGAATGATAAGAATCATGTGTGACAAAAGCACTTACCTGTGTTGGATTAAAAAAAGTCTTTGCATTCTGCCAGAGGCTTTTTGTTTTTGTTTATATTTCATGTCAGTAGCATACCTAGGGTGGGAGTGAAGGGGGAAACTGCCTTGGGTGTAAAGTGTTTAGGGGCATGATTGGCCATGCAAGTCCAATCCTGATCATTTTTACTGCATACTGGCTTTTATAAGCTGGTACTGTATTTGTGGTCACTCCTTGCATGATGTAACTCATGCATTCATGAACACATGCTGGTAAGACATAAACATACAAGTAAATTAAAAAGAAAAAAAAAACTCTGGTAGAATCATAAAATAAGAAAGCTATTCATTAGAAATGACAAAGTTTGCAGATGACTGCAAACTGGGCGCCATAGTAGAAAACACATCTGACACAGATATTCTTCAGAAGGGTCTCACAGAAACGGATAACTGGTGCCAGAGCCATGGCCTAAAGTTAAATGCCAAAAAATGCATAGTCATACCCTTCGGGAAAAACAAGGTTACCCCTAGCTACCAAATAGGTGGCAATCCACTGAGCACAGAAGAAGTTATCAGGGACCTGGGGACCCAGGTTGATAGTAGTCTGTCATTCGACACCCATGTAGCTAAAGTAGTTAGGAAGACCTTCTACATTGCCCACCTTATCATGAAGGGATTCTCATCTACATCAAGGGAGGTCATAGTCTCCCTTTACTCATCACTCATCACACCAATGATTGAGTACAATGCCCCATTCGGAATGTATCTGACCCGACACTTGCAGCAGCTGGAGAGGCCACAAAAGTTCTTCACCAAAAGGATAAAGGGTCTCAAAAATCTGTCCTATGCTGCCCGACTGAAAGAACTCCAGCTCTATTCAGTCGCCACCGCTTGCTCAGAGGTGACCTTTGCCTAACATACAAGGCCATGTCAAACCCAGATTTGATGAATATGCTTCACCTCAAAAAATCTAGATCCATCAGAGCCACAAGGGCGGGAGACTTAAACCTTGACACGGCTATTAATAGGACGTGCTGGAGGGATAGATTCATCACCCAAAGACTCCCTATGCTGTGGAACAAAATCCCGGTATATGTGAGGCAGAGCACCTCGCTGGCCTTGTTCAAGAGAAATCTTGACCAATGGATGGGAGATCGCAGATATACCCCAGGGATTACCTCAGTGTCACTGCTCGACAGAGGCACAGCAAAATAATGGGTATAGTTCCCCATACTAAAGGGGTGGCGTAAGCCACAAAACGATGGGCTAGGCTTGTAAATGCCCTCGGGCAGATAGCCTAGTATGAACCTATGAACCTATGAACCTATAAAAAGCTCATTATGCAACATTCAAAATATACCAGATCACCTCAAGGCCCTGTCCTTGTATTCTGTCTTCTATAGGCTTTTGAGTGGAGATCTATGCCTGACACACAGGGCATTGTCAGACCTCACTCTGATGGATCTCCTGCATATCCGCAAAACAAACAGCACCAGAATTACCCATTCTAAAGACTTAAACCTTGCCTGTGATATTAATACGATCTGCTGGAGAGACAAGTATGTATCCCAGAAATTACCTGGAACAGGCTCCCTATCCATGTGAAGCAGAGTTCTTCCCTAACCCAATTCAAGTGCAACCTGGACAATTGGATGGGGAAAAGGAAATTCATCCCTGGTTTGGCACCTATGTATCTAATGGACACAGGCAACCTGTAAATGGTTCATCTCCCAGGCCCCTGCTTGTAAATGTTTCATTTCCCAAGCACTTGCTTACACTTATCAAGGATATCAGAACATGTCAGAGATTTGGGATGCATGGCTAGGCTTAAAAAGGCCCTTGTGGTCATTAGCCTAGTAAACACCTATGAACCTACTGTAGTCATACATTAAAGTAGTGTATATAAACTGTTTAAGTTTCTAACAGTTCAAACTATGTCTTTAACTTCGTATCAAAGACTGAAAGTAATAAGAAGTTATTTTATTTACATTAGAAAAATGAAAGGGGAAAACTAATGAATATGACCTATTTTTCAACAAACAACAAAGTGATCACCCATTGGTAGTTTAAGGCAAACCTTTGCCAAAAATTGTGTATCACCTTCACAGTAGGTAAAAATACATATCAGAATGCTGGAGAAAGAAGGGGGCATATCTTATATGATTACAGATGTGATTACTGCAGGAACAAGTATAATTAAAAATGCAAGCACCATGGGACCAGACAGCATCTCTTGAGTTTTTTTCTTTTTGTTTACATAGACTCAAAGAAACCCTAACTACACCTCAGCATCTGTGGTGGTTTCCAACAAAGACTCAAAGACATCTTAACTAAATCTCAACATTCCTAGTGGTTTCATACACAACCTAAATAGAATTCTTAGCTACATCTTATCAATTATGTTAAAACAAAATGTGAGTGTGGGAATGCTCATGTCCTTTGCAACAGGCTGCAGATGTACCAACTCATAAAAGGGCACATCAGATCCAAACATTTTCCCTACAGGTAGTAAATGACTAGTTGATCAAATTCTAAATTCCTGAACATAAGCAATTGTTATTATATTTTTACTGTGGATCAGAAGGCTTCACTCTTACATACAGCATGATTGGTATGAATGCGAGAATATTGTGTGCATTACTGTATATTTTTTCTTTACTCACTCTTGGGACCATGGAATAATTAGATTTAAAAAAGGTTGTGCGTGGTGGGAGGAGGGAATCACCACCAGAAGGGGCTGCAAAATGCTGACATATGTCACGATAACTGGCTTGTTTGGGGAAATATGTTCTTGCTCAGTTGTGATGAAGCAATGTGTTTGTGAATGATCATGCACCAACTGTCCGCAGGTGAAGCCCCAAACGACTTTAGTCTCATCAGCCTGATTACTCTTCTATGAAAATCATGGAGGGAGTCATAAAGGAGCTTAACAGCAGGACATGGCGAATGGCAGTTTATGCATACTGCTTATCTTGACCTGCATAAAGTCATTGCAACTATTCTACATATGGAAATAAGTGGCACCTTATGTAGTGATATATATGTGTGTGTGAGTGTGTGTGTGTGTGTGTGTGTGTGTGTGTGTGTGTGTGTGTGTGTGTGTGTGTGTGTGTGTACATATATACATAATATATATATATATATATATATATATATATATATAGAGAGAGAGAGAGAGAGAGATCCCTATTACATTGTTGAAAGTATAGAAGACTGAAATTCACAATGAGAAGAAAATATATTAAGTTCAAAACAATGAGATTTGACATTGCTGAAACTTGAAACCATGGACCACCAACTGCGCATGTCAAATAGCAGTACGAGATTTTGAATGTAGATTGCAGTACACAGTCAGAAACCAGGTGTTGTATTTAAATACTGAATTTTAATACTGAAATGTATGGTTTGTAACTGTTCTTAATGTAGATTGCAGTACAGTGAGGATCAGGAAATGTACCCTTTTCCCCACTGTACTGCAATCTCGGAGTTGGTATATATAATTTTCAGTTTGGGGGTGCAGGGGACTTGCCAACCTGAAAAAAACATTAAAAAGGGTATAATTCTTTGTTAAATTATTTGTACCTTTGCTGAAGGTTGGCCGTCGGGCTGGCAACTCAGCACCATTAAAATCTACTGCCAATCATTAGCGGACCGGAGTTCCGCTGTGGCGACCCCTAACTGGGAAAAGCCGAAAAGACAAACAACATGCACACATATATACAAACATATATATATACATATATATATATATATATATATATATATATATATATATATTATATATATATTTATATATATATATATACATACACACACACACACATACATATTGGGCAGGATTCACGATGGCTTGCACGGAGTCTAAGAGCCGTGTAAGATCCATGCAGCCATCGCGATCCAGGAACAGCCCGAAATCCTGTGTAAGAGAAAGCTAAAATGACTCTTACACGGGCAGGGCGTGGATATGCTAATCACCCCACTTGCAGCTGAAAGGCACGCAAATGAGGTAGATTAGCAATCCACAAAGCTGAAACCAGCCCGTGTAAGAGTCGTGTTAGTTGTAGAAATGTACTCAGTTGACAACTGAGTACGTTACTGCAAATAACACAACGGAGCCATGACAGCTCCAAATAAAGTGTGCAAATGTTACAGACAGCATGCCAATGGCCAAATATGTGGCCATTGGCATGGTAAACCGATGCAAACATGAAAAAAAAAGATTTTTTTTTTCGGAGATCGGTGATGTTTAAACGCAGCGCAGCCCTGCGCAAACGGGCTGCGCTATATAAAACTGAAAAATGAAGGTTAGAAACCCACAAATGTGGGTTTCATGTAATGCATGGATTTGCAATGCAGGGACTAGCAGACCAAAAACAACATGGCCACCATCTAGTGGTTGCTAAGGGGGGAAGCTGAGTGTAAGACATGTAACTAAGCATCCGTAGGCAATCCTATGTAAATGAATGGTAGAATAGTGAATCACACTGTCACATAGCAAATGAGCACAGTCCGTGTAGTGTAAGAGTTAGATAAGGGGGAGTAACAGAGTAGGAGATAGGTGACATCACAGGGGGGAATGTCAGGAAGAAAGCAAGCTCATTGGAGCAAAGTGGTATGTGAAACATATCAATCACACAGCAGAAAAAGAGGAGTGTCAACAGATAAGCATGGGAAAGTCAAGAAATGGAAGGTGTACACTGTGACCAACACCAAAGTTTCTTGCTGTATGTGCATGCACGCGTGTGCGTGCTGGGAGGCGCGATTAATACAGAGTGCGCACATGTAAAGCAGAGTAAGCATGTAGGAGCCTGTTTAAAGATCTGTAAACCTGTTTGCACTGGTGTGCGTGCGTTTTAACCCGAATAAGCAGATCCTAGTCTATGTAAGCATGTGTGCACGTGTGGTAGCCACTGTGAGCGTGTCTTCGCTGGTATGCGCGCTGCTCCCCCCTGAGGAAACAGAGAGGAAAAGGAAGCAGGAGAAATAGTAAGAAACTAGCAGGGAATACCTGTAGAGGTAGCAGGTGAAAACAATTAGAAGCAGGCAATTACACAGGCAGAATACAAGCACAGCCCAGCACTTAAAACACTGCAAACAGCATTGCAGTATGTTTCTCTCAAGAGATACTGCAAGACAGGAGTAAGCTAGTAGACGTGAAAACTGAAAAAGCTGCACTCAGACCAAACATGCTAGGGGCTGCCATAGCTGTCATAAGGAGACATAGGAGACTTGCTGAGGGTGGTGACAATGGAAATGCTGCCAGACAACCCACAGTGAGGAGACGGAGAAGAGTGTACAGGCCCAGGGTCACCTACCAGGGGTTACATGAGCTGGAGATAGTGGAGCGCTATAGAGTGGACAGAGACCTCCTGCAGCAAATTGTCGAGCTGTGCAGGCCACACCTCACACACAGAACCAATAGAGGGGAACCCATCCCAGTGGAAACCAAGGTATGTGTTGGACTAAGAATACTAGCAACAGGTACCTTCCAGAGACCAACTGGTGATATGATGGGGATATCACAGGCATCAGCCTCCAGGGTACTGCACCAGTTCCTGGATGCCATGTCAGCACATGTCGGTGATCATGTATATTTCCCCAATGCAATGTATAGAAGAAACTTCGAGGGACCACCAAAAAATGTATAACTCAAACACAATTTATTCGAAAAAGGTTAAAACAGGATAAGCGCTTTCTCGTACACCACTGGTACGCTTCATCAGATCTAATTTCTTACACAATAAAAATGTCTTTAAATAGTGTTGTCAATTAAGACTAAATTGTTAATGATTCAATTTAAGAGCATTAATTACATTCATTCAGTGCTCCATATATAGGCATTTCCTGTTGAAAGAAAAACAAAAAGCAAAAAGCAAAAGCAAGAATAAAATGTATATACATATATATGTATGTAGTATTATAGAAATATGTAGTTCACATGGAAAATTATTTAATCATGGTGTAAATAAAAAATAAATATATAAAATATTCAAAACATATTAATAATATACATAGGTAGTTAATAAATATATATTTAAAATTTTTATATATTATAATGTCTATAGCTAACATTCTATAAAACCAATGTAAATATAAATGTTAATATATACAAATCTCAATATGGAATGAAAATGAACTAATAATATAATAAGTAAGGAAATAATTATACTCATCAATTTCATTCATCATATTAAGTATTCATTGTAATTATATAATAGTAAGTATAGATGAATATTATAGGACCAATTAGAAACATATCCATAAAAATATATATGTAATACCTAAATATATAAAAAATATATATATAATAATAATCATTAAATAAGGACGTTTTTATCTCTTTTTTGTTATTTTATACCACGTCCTTCCAAAACGGGTTTAATACTAACAAATTGATTTAGACCTGGTTCATAGTGTGCACATAATTTAAAGATCCATTCTAATTCTATCTTTTCCAAACTATTCATCTTGTCTCCACCTTTTTTACTTATTCTAACTTTCTGTAGAACTCTAAACCTAAAGTCATGTCCAGGGCATGCTATTATATGTCTTGCTAAGGCATTACGTTCATCCAATCTCCTCATATCATATTTATGGTTGTATAATCTATTCTTAAGTTTTCTCGTTGTCATGCCTACATAAAATGCCTTACAAAATAGGCAATCCGCTAGGTATATCAAATTACAATCATCATAGGTTGCATAAAACCTAGGTGTAAATTTAAAATTCAAAGTTGGGTGACAATATTCCTATTCATTCGTAATCATGTTACACATGTTACATTTCTTACAAGGAAACGTTCCATTAACCTTTGAAACATGTGTCTTTACTGATTCATAATTATCCTTGTCTATACAAAGGAGTCTTTTAAGGTTCTTACTATTCCTATAAACAAAGCTGGGTTTGTGACCCACAATATCACGTATATCATGATCAATTGTTAATACATGCCAATTTATAGATATAATAGTAATAATATCCTTATTGTCATTCGTAAATCTAGTTATTATAGCAACTTTCTTTTTATTTTTAGTTAATAACTGGGTTGAATTAATATGTCTAGGTGTACTGGACAATGTCTCTGTCTGTTGTAAAATTATCTCTTTATTAAGTTGTAATAATTGTCTATTATAACCTCTCTCTATAAATAGACATTCTAGGTTATTAATTTCTTCTATACGCTGATCAATATCCTTACAGAGTCTAGAAAGTCTAATTAATTGAGATTTAACTATATTTGAGAATATAAATCTGGGGTGCATGCTATTATAATGAAGTAGGTTATTCTTCCAGCATGACTTTTTGTATAGTGTCGTTGTAATTTTATTATTAGGATCTTTCTTAATAGTAATATCTAAAAAGTCTATACTATTATAAGAATAGGTATATGTAAATCTCAAAAACTCAGTTGTAGATTCAAGATATTGTATAAATTCCTTCAATCTATCAGGGGTGTCATCCCAAAAAATAAGTATGTCATCTACAAATCTTCGATATAGCAAAACACTGTCAAAAAAGCTGCTATTCAGTATGTGGGTTCTCTCCCATTGATGTACTACAAGATTTGCATATGTATTCGCACAGGGGGTGCCCATAGCTACCCCCCATTTTTGTGCATATATCTTGTTCTGGAACATAAAGATGTTATTATTAAGAACCATGTCAAGCAATATACCTAATAAACTGATGTCATTATTGGTAAAATTAGTGGTCATGTTCAAAAGTTCATATATAGCTTGTATTCCATAATCGTTTGGAATACAGGTAAATAAATTCTTGACATCAAGACTTACTAGAATGCAACTCTTGGGTATGCCATCAATAAACATTGAATCAAGTGCCTCTATGAGTTGATAGGTGTCTTTAAGAATATAAGGGTTGGTTTGCACAACTTGATACAACTTTTTTTCTAAATACACTGATAAACGTTCTGTTACCCAACCCTCACCAACAACTATGGGTCTCATTGGTGGGGGAAATATATTTTTATGAATTTTTGGTAGACCCTTGATATGAGGAATAGAAGGTAGCTTTATCAGGAAATAGGAGTACAAATCTTTATCTATCTGCCTACATATTAACAGGTCATAAAGGTTAACATGTATATTATTGATAATTTCATCCACCTTTGACTTGTCTATCTCAATATAAGTTGAATCATCATTAAGCATATCAACCATCATCTCATTATACATATTAGTATCCATCAATACAATCCCTCCCCCCTTATCGGCAGGCTTAATATTGATTAGTCTATTTTTACGTAGTAACTGCAATGCATGCCATTCATCACTAGATACATTGAAAAAAGCACATTTACGTTTTGATATAGTGAAGTATTCATAAAAATCATGCTCACATAATTTTATGAAACATTCAAGCTGTGGAGATAATATAGGTATAAAGCTACTTTTTCTCTTAAAACAGTTGTTGTTAAAAGGCATACAATCATTCACTTTTAGCTGTTCATCACGAAACATTAACCTCAATGCTACATTCCTGGCAAATAATCTAATGTCAGTCAAAAGTTCATGAAGTAAACTATTTTGCGAGGGTATAAATGACAAACCCTTGTTTAAAAGAGATGTTTCAGCTTCAGATAAAGTGTAATTGGAGAGATTAAATACCAGAGATGCTAGATTTTTTGGCGTCTTCTTTGTTGAACATTTTCGTTCGATATTTTCCGTTTTCTCCTTCCCCGACTGCCTGACCTGCTCCTGGGGGTTGTGTATACTTTCACAGGGAACGGTAAAAAATGTTCAAGGTTTCCTGTGTTTACTTTAGGTCTCGCTCCCAATGGTATGTTCCTCTTCTCCATCGCTGAAAAGGCTAATTGGTTAGGAGGCGGTGTATCTTTCGGAGTTCCAGTATTAAGTAAATCATTCTCAGGTATAGCAGTCTTTGCTTTCTCAATGGTCACGTGGAGCGAAGTAACAGAATCATTAAAAGGGCAATGCTCATGAGTATTGGAGACAAGCTGTGAGGATTCATGACAAGGCATGGCATTTTGATGTGTAACAGACTGTTTGCCTTCTCTCTCATTAAAACGTGGCCAAACAAAAACTTGGCCCATAGTAAAGTCTTTGAAGTCACGTTGTAATTTTTTGTACTTGATTTGTTGTAATTTATCACTGAAGGCCGTAATCTGAGAATATATATTGGCCAGTCTTTTTTCAAAAATTGCCCCTTTAAATTTATCTAAGATATCATTATGCATTGTTTCAATTTTGTTGCTAAGTTCCGCTTCTATAGGTTTGAAATAATCAATAATTAGGTGCATATATTTGTTGCTCAGTTCAATATTAAGTCTCTGCCATTCTTTGAGGAGCTCCGGATGCTTATCCCCGTAAGATGGCATGAATAAAATTCTCATTCTACGTGGAATGACATGAAAATGAAGGCAAGCCTTCATATGGTGTCTTTGCCACAAAAGTCTTTGCAGTTTGTAAAGATTGTTCTCCAGTTCTCTACTTAATGTATAAAAGTCACTCATATTGTCAACAGTACCTGAATTTTTTGATACCGGAGTTTCTTGTAGCTCCAATCCCAATAACGGATTTAGGTGTTGTTCAGTTGAGTAGTCCCATCCACGGGAATTGTTGCTTCTTCTAGGGTTGTAATCCAATTCAACCTGTGGATTCTCCATTTTTGTGGCAGCTTTCTATCCAAAGGATAGCTTGCGAAAATATGACAAAAGTAGAATAGAAAGTTTGCCCAAAGGTCCTTCTAGGTAAAAAATAGATGCAGCAATGTATAGAAGAAACTTCGAAGGACCACCAAAAAACGTATAACTCAGACACAATTTATTCGAAAAAGGTTAAAACAGGAAAAGCGCTTTCTCGTACACCACTGGTACGCTTCATCGGATCTAATTCCTTACACAATAAAAGTGTTTTTAAATAGTGTTATCAATTAAGACTAGATTGTTAATGATTCAATTTAAGAGCATTAATTACATTCATTCAGTGCTCCATATATAGGCATTTCCTGTTAAAAGAAAAACAAAAAGCAAAAAGCAAAAGCAAAAATAAAATGTATATACATATATATGTATGCAGTGTTATAGAAATATATAGTTCACATGGAGAATTATTTAATCATGGTGTAAATAATAAATATATAAAATATTCAATGCCAAATTCAATATTTCCCCAATGCCCGTGAGGTATTGGCCAGCAATATGCGTCTCTTCCAGCAAATAGCGGAATACCCTGAGGTAGTGGGTGCAACAGACTGCACGCACATATGCATCAAAGCACCAACTGGTGAGCAGGGTAGGGCCTACATTAACCGCAAGGGCTTCCCCTCCATCAACTGCCAGGTCGTGTGTGATGTCCAGGGCATAATAATGAATGTGGGAGCTACCATGATTCCCATATCTGGCATTTGGCGCAGCTGTACCAGACATTTGCCAATGGGGACATCCCACATGGACACCTAGTGGGGGATGCAGGTTATGCACTGGAGCCGTGGCTGATGACACCCATCAGAAACGCACACACACCTGAACAGGAATGCCATAATGAGGCGCACGCACAAACATGTAATGTAATAGAGCGTGTGTTTGGGCTGCTCAAGTCACGGTTCTGGTGTCTGGACACATCTGGTGGAGCCTTGCAGTACTCACCATCTACATGTACCCAAATTGTCATGGTATGTGCTATGCTACATAATATGATCCTGTGAAAACAGCTGCAGCAGGACCAGCATAGGGCCGGGCCAAACAGCCCCCCACCATTGCCAAGGCCATCACAGGCAGAGCATGACTCAGAGGAGGAACAACCTGAGTCTGTCCCAGTAGGCAGAAGGAGGCGTGCCCAGTATGCCCTGGCCTTGGCAAAGAGGCAACGCATAGCACATACACTGGCTCAGTAGGAACCCTGGGAATGATACCCCTCTCTGACTCACTCATATAGTAACAGGGATGCCTAAAATGACATAACCTGCTCTCAAACATGTACAGGGAGTGTAGTATGTGCATCCGACAGAGGCAGCCCTGCAGCACCATCTGAGGCATGATTGCCATGTGTTAAGCAATGTAACACCATCTAGTATATACAAACATGAAGACCCAACCTAACATCTCACCCTCACCAAGCATGATGCCACACTATGAAGACAACAAGATCAAGTACAATAATTGGCTGAGGTATTGCTGTTAGCAAAGGGGAACACATGGCTGACAGTCTGGGCTGACATGCCGAGCAAGACATGATACCCCACCTGCTAGGGATGGCACACACCCAGCACACCTGGCTGTGTAGATACTGGCAAAGGCTGCTGTTACCCCTACTGTGCCTGGAATAGGTAAGTCTGGAAACACAAACCCACCAACATAGGTAGCACAAGGGATAATAACCTGGACATAGTGCTACCCAATGCCAGAAGTCTAACCTGCAAGGTGCATGCAGACCAAACCCACCACAACATGGAGAATGGTAATATGTGTTCTGTAACAGAAACCTGGGCAAGGCCCAGAAGAGCACCCTAATACTACCAGGTTATGCCTCATACCATGCTCTACAGCTCCAAAACATGGAACACAGACAATAGGAGTGTGGCTATCAGTAATTATCAAGAATAACCACACCCCCAGGTTGGTACCACAGCAAGAAGCAGCATGGACTATCCATGGGTGAGTAACACTGTCTCAAACTGTGTACCTGTTTGAAGCCTGCTACAGACCCCACACACAAACCCAGGTACCCCAGCCAGCCTTCCTGAAGACACATCAAAGTATGAATGTCCCAACAAATACCAAACAAGGCACACACAAAGTATGACATAGGTGGCAATCCATTATGTATGGAAGAAGTAGTCATGGACCTAGGGACACAAGTGGACGGTAACCTGTCATGTGACACACATTGCCAAGGTGGCCAGGAAGACCTGCTATATTGCCAACCTTAATATGAAAGGATGTACATGTAGAGCTACAGAGGTCACTGTGCCCCCAAACCCTTCCCTTATCAGGCCCATACGTGACAACTATGCCCCAGTCCGCATGTACCTTACCTTACACATGCAGCAGTCAGAAAGACCCCAAATGTACCCCACCAACAGGATAAAGGGTCCAAACATTGGACATCTGCAGCCTGGCTGAAGAAACCACAGCCCAATTCAGAAGCATACTGCACAGTCAGAGGTGATGTATGCCTGATGGTACAAGGCCGTGCCCAATCCAGAATGAATGGACATGCTCCACTGCAGAAACCCCAAATCCAGCAGACACACCATAGTGAGATATCTGAACCTCTACACATAGATTAATAGGATGTGCTGGAGGGACAGATCCATAACCCAGAGGCTCAGGACACTCTGGAACAGAATCCTAGTCCATGATAGGCTGAGCTCCACACACAAACTCAACAAGAGAAATCCATTGAAGTGCATGGGAGATAGCAGGTGTACACTGGGGGCCATCCCTTTGTCACATCTAGGAAAGTAAACCCTACGTGGGCATGATATGCACATTGCAAGGGGTGTCGAGACCCACACACAGTCTGTCCGTGCTCAAACAAGGCCAGGGCAGATAGCCTAGTATGAACCTATGAACCTATGATGATACAAATTGTGCAGGACACAAAGGATTATCACACAGCTGTCCTACCTGATGGTAGGAACCATGGTGGTAATCCACAGATATGCTCTGCAGCACTCTAATATCACAAATAATACACCAAACCCACACACATTGCCAACATCCTACCTAACAGATTATTTGCAAACTCCCCACCAGCACCTAACTGCCAAATATATATCCCAGGAGAGTGCTGGCCCCCCGACATTGCAGATGCTGAAGTAACAGCCAGCATCCACAAAGCACAGCACACAACATCAATGGTACCAGATGGTGTCCTGGGTTGTGTCCAACAAGTACTGTAAGAAGAATGGAGCAGCAAATAGCATTACTGTGCACTATCAGTCCTACCACAGGATATGTACCCAAAGAGCGGTGTACAGCAACAGTGGTCCCACACCACAAAGGGGGTGCCTGAATGGATACTGCAAACTATCACCCCTCAACCCCGAATATCTAGGTTGGCAAAGTAATGTAGAGGATGATCATGGATCCCATGAATAACGAGATTGGGTATCTAGAGACATTGGACCCTACCCAGTGTGGCTGTAATAGGGCAGATCCTGACCTGTACACATGTCTGACTCATGTGAAACATGCACCAAGCCCAGTGATGTGGGGAATGTCGATCACACAGCCTATCTGGACCTTGCTAAACCCTTCCATGCAATACCCTAGTTGGCGGTACAGATAAGCTCACCAGCCTAACTATAAACCCCTATGCAAGTAGATGGGTTGCAAACCAGCTCAAGGACAGAACTGACCTGGCAGACATGCTGTAGCCATGGCAGACTGCAAACCAGGTACAACTGGCATCCCACAAGGCATGGTCCTGGGAACCCTCTTGTATGCTATATATGTCACATAGGTACAGGCCAACATGGAAGGACTCTGTCTGAACAGGTTTGCAGAGGACGACAAACTGGCCACCATATCGGATCCTCCAGCTGACACAAGCAACCTACAAAAGGCACACATAGAAACACACAAGTGGTGCCACAGCCATGTCAACAAGCTAAATGCAGAATAGGGTATAGTCAACCCCTGTGGAAACACAGTACATGGCCAGAAATTACCACATAGGTGTTAACCCATTAAGTACATCAGGAGCAATAAGAGACCTGGGGACACAAGGTGATACATATCCTGCATGTGGCAACCATGTGTCTGTAGTGGTTACAGAAACATACCATATACCCACCTAATCATGAAGGTAAGCACAGCTTGGTTAGGGTAGGTCAATGTGCCTCTCCAGTCATCCATCAGCAGCCTCACAATTGTGTACAATGGTCCTTCAGGGATGTACTGTAGCAGACACCTGCAGCAACTGGAATGACCACACAAATACCCCACCAGGAGGATTGCAGAGCTGTAACAGATGCCATGTGTCACCTGAGTAAAGTAACTGCAGCTCAACACAGTGCCATACTGCCTGGCTGGAGGTGAACTGTGCCTGATGTATAGAGCCAGGACCAACCTGGTATCAATGGACATTTGGCACCATGTAAACACTGAATGCTGGTGACCTATGCAGCTGTCAGGCCTGAACCCCAGCACAGACATAAACAGGACGTGCTGTACCGATTGGTCCACAACCCAGAAGCTCACTCCACTCACGACTAAACTCCCACTACAGGATATCCAGGGAGTCCCTCAGTGACTGTCATCTAGAGGAATCATGATGACTGGATGGGAGATGGCAGGTGTACCCTGGATATCACCTGTATGTCATGGGTAGACAGAGGCACAGCACACTAATCATGACCTATGTCATGGCAAACACCAGTAAATGTGTGTTGAAGGACAAACACTCTCTGACTAGCATTACAAATGGACTAGGGCACATGGCCATTGTTTGTCACTGTCCACACAAGTTGTGGAATACATTAACAATGTCGGACAATCATGTACTAAGCTGTCCATATCTGAACAAAATGCAACATGGTCATATCTGCACAACTGGCCTTCAACCAGTCTGGTGTGCTCACTATAAACATTACAAGCAGTGATAGGACTGAAACTGATTATACTGTCCACCACAGTGAAAGTTTTGCACCAGTACACTATACAACAATACAACTGTTTGGTCAGCGGGAAAGGATAATGACAACTGTATGCAAACTATCCCATGGCGACCCTGCAGGCACAGCATAATGCCTGTTAGGTTCAGACACACAGCAGTTGGGCAGTAAGAACACAACCTGATGTCCAACACTCAACTGTACATGTGATATATAGATGGTGTCCACACAAAAACAGAAATGTGGTGGTCCACAGATCCAAACATAAGGAAAGGTCACACTGGGCATGCTCGCACACTTAGATAAATGAGATGTGGCAGTCAAGAAGCCATACAAACTGTGAACTGGGCATGCTCACACACTTAGGCCATGTCACAGTTTAGCAGTTGCACACACATATCTGGCATTTCTATGTGTTAACACAGGAACCTCCCACAATACAGACATCTGCCCAGTGCACACAGTGAAGTTACGACAGAGACATAAGTAAAGTACTGGATCCCACTCATATGCAAACATCTCCCACAGTACACACGTTGTTTATAGAGATAGGGAAGGCTATGGCAATAAAGACCCACAAACAATATATGAGCAACAGATACGTGCATCTGATAGGTAAACATATGGCCATAGAGTGCAATACCTGACCGTTGTCCCTAGGGAATACAGAAGGCTATCCACAGTGTATTTGGCGTCTGCCTCCACAGTACAGTAGGCCACTGTGCCTGTGCAAAGTTAATGCATAGATATGTTCTCCCCCTTACTGATGGATAGTAACAGATGTACATACCTCTTCATCCATAATGATGTCAGCACACTATACATATGTCAGGAGCAGAAATTATACCCAGTAATGTGAATAGAGCGCTCCGCTACTGCGTCTCTAACAAGTGTCATAACATAGTTAGGTAGGGGTTTGAATCCTGCAAGTGCCCAGTGTGTGTGTGACTGTGTATGGGGGAATAGTGTGTGCAATTCCATGTGTATGAGAAATGTCCCTTTTGGCAACTTTTACTACACAAAACATGCTGCATATTCCACTGTCTAAACACTGATGATGTCAGCACCCTATAAGTACAGCAGGAGAAAGCAATCCCCCCAGTAATGCAAATAGCGCGCTCTGCTAATGTGTCTCTCACTAGTGTCATAACATAGTTAGGTAGGGGGTTGATTCCTGCAAGTGCCCAGTGTGTGTGTGACTGTGTATGGGAGAGTAGTGTGTGCAATTCCATATGTATGAGAAATGTCCCTTTTGGCAACATTTACTACACAAAACATGCTGCATATTCCACTGTCTAAACACTGATGATGTCAGCACCCTGTAAGTACAGCAGGAGAAAACAATCCCCCCAGTAATGCAAATAGCGTGCTCTGCTAATGCGTCACTCACTAGTGTCATAACATAGTTAGGTAGGAGTTTGAATCCTGCAAGTGCCCAGTGTGTGTGTGACTGTGTATGGGGGAGTAGTGTGTGCAATTCCATGTGTATGAGAAATGTCCCTTTTGGCAACTATTACTACACAAAACATGCTGCATATTCACTGTCTAAACACTGATGATGTCAGCACCCTATAAGTATAGCAGGAGAAAGCAATCCCCCCCAGTAATGCAAACAGCGCGCTCTGCTAATGCGTCTCTCACTAGTGTCATAACATAGTTAGGTAGGGGTTTGGTTCCTGCAAGTACCCAGTGTGTGTGTGACTGTGTATGGGGGAGTAGTGTGTGCAATTACATGTGTATGAGAAATGTCCCTTTTGGCAACTAGTACTACACAACACATGCTGTATATTCCACTGACTAAACACTGATGATGTCAGCACCCTATAAGTACAGCAGGAGAAAGCAATCCCCCCAGTAATGCAAATAGCGTGCTCTGCTAATGCGACTCTCATAAGTGATCTAACATAGTTAGGTAGGGGTTTGTATCCTACAAATGCCATGTGTAATTTTGTCACACAGTTTGTCCATGTGTGTGGGGTGTTGTTCCCAATATTGCATGACATAAATTCTATCAGTAATGTCAATGTACACATGATGTATGTGTGTGCCACCTACACATATGTACCTGTGAACTGCAAGAGTTCCCATGTCCGAAGCCAGCCTCATGTGAATACATGGAATATGCATCAGACAACTGTATGACTGTGCAGGGGCTGCATGTGGTATGTGACTATACAGTGTTGGTTGTAGATGGTGTCATCCCACCAGCGAGGGATACATGATTGGTCTGGAGCATATAGTCCACATGTTGGTGATGAACAGGTGCAGCATGTTGTCACCACTTGTGGGAGTGGTAACAAGTTGTTCCATAGCAATGCAGGGAATGAATGATAAGACACCTTTAGATAGGGTCTTGCAGCTAGACTAATGCTCACACTGTATGTTTGGGTAGTTGCAGTACAACCATATAATGGTGTGTGTAGAGACCGTCATATTCCCAGTGTTGTCAGGAAGGCCAAGTGGGTTTCCTGGGTATGGGAGTGTGGTGTGTGCCAGGCTATGTACCTGAAGGCAGTCTAACACACTGTGTGTTGCACATGAAGAGGCTCTGATGCTTTGTGCAGTGCCACCAACCTGGGTGTGTGTGTATCTGAGGTGCCTTTGGATACATCCTCTCCTGTTCTGTTTTGGTGCATGTATAGGGGATGACAAGCATGGTAACAGGAATGACCTGGCACTGATGGTGTGCACCTGGGAGCCTTGTACCAGGAGTCTGTTACTGCATGGATATTGCTGTACCCCATGCTAAGGACAGTTTCCACTGCATGCATCTTGAGGTTTACACTGCTGCTGTTGAGTAGCATTGCTATTAGTGTCCCATCCCGTGTGATACCTGTGTAGGTGGCTATGTAATGTCAGCCTTGCATACAAAGGCAGTATGTGTGTAGCAACAGCCTCTGCCAATATACAATGGCCGATGGGTGACAGGTGCAAGCTGCCCCAAGCAAAGCAATGTGGCATGTCCAGCATGTATTCCCACACTGACAGGCATTGGATCCCCTTTGGATGTCACTGAAAGATACGTTAAGTGCAGAAACTGATGATCCTGTCTACATATTGTGGCAGCATTCATGGTGAGGGTGAGATGCTACCCAAAGCCAGGGTCATACCAGCCTGTGCCACAACCTCAGACAGCCCCTCCATGTCCCCTAACATGTAGTCCAGGGAGGTGCGTCAGAGGTCATACACACTGGCACAGACAATGACTGAGTCATACTGCTACATGCCTTGGAGTGACTGCTTTGCTTGTGTTATGTGGTGGATCACAGTGCCCGACGGGCAGCACAGCATGACCGTCACCTTGTTCAGCCTGGGAGCAGGACCACCGTGTATGTGTCAATAGAGGTACCTCATACAACCATAGCAGGTGTGTTGTCTAGCCGTATGGCCTGACACTGTTTGGCACACAGGCTTTGTGAGCTATGTGTTGCATGTGCTCTGCTCTGGCGTAATGTTTGCTTGTGTGTCTGCTTTGCAGGTGTCAGCTGCTCAGGCAGGATGCTATTCTGAGAGCCCAATAATGTACCTGTGTGTGTCTGTGTTTGGATTGTGGCTGTGGCAGGTCTATGGGAGACTGGTACTGTATTCACTGTAGTATCCCACTCCACCTGACAGGGAATGCCAGTGCTGTGTAAACAGAGCTTAGCCCCCAGTTTGGCTATGTGGTTGCATCTCTCACATGTGTTGTACATATATGGGAAGGGGAGAGGGTTGTCTGTGTACATGAGGCAGCTGTAACATTGCCACATGACTCACAGATTCACCAACTGGACCTGAGAGTAGATTGACAGGTGACCTTTGCACATGCTACCATAGCATTGTGACTCCCATACTAAGTAACGACACATAGGGCCAATGGGGAACAAGGTACTCACGGTGACTATGTGAGGGTGTAGTGCTCCTGAATTGTTAGTGCTGGCATACATGAATGCTGTCTTGAGCAAATGTGAGGTAAGTCATATGCAATGTGTTACAGGCAAGCTACATGCAAACAGGACAAACAGTGATGTTCTGTCAAGTGACACATGGACATCAGTACAGTAAGCAACACAGATGTCACTAGGGATCCACAGATGCACTGTATATCTGCACCGCAGGTGGAATCAGTGTTTCAGGAACATAACAGGCAAACATGCATACAAACAAAGCTACAGTCAGCAGGCCTGTATGTAGACTATGCTACAACAAACAAGGTGTACGACTTCTAGTATGTAACAGTGCATATATGCAGGCACTCTAAGCCAGTACCCAGACATTCCCAGGTCAGACGGGCTGGGTCCAGCTGCAACCCCCACAAGTGTATAGACCACGTACCTTCATAATGTTGAATAACTGGCCTGATACCCAAGTGCTCATACCTGTAATAATACACATGTCAAATAACAGACACTGAGCCCTCACTCAGCAGTTCCAGATGTAGTATGATGTATGCTACCTGTCCTGGCACCACAGTATCCTTGACATCTATGGACACTCTCCCTCCTGTCATAGTTAGTTGTGTGTTTTGGTGCTGTTATGCATGATATGAGGTGTGACCTTGTAGTGCTAGTGTGCTCTTGTGAGCCCTGAACCTGCTGTGTAGTACTGCACAGATATCAACATCCTGAAACATCTGCATTGTAGAGTCATGTGTGGACAGCATGCAACTCACAGTTGACATGGCCATCATTGAGTATCAATATGTACATTGTTGTATCCCCTGTGCTACCTATGTAGGTGGCCATCCCTTCACAGCCTCACCACCATTATGCAAAGATGTGCAGACAGAACACTGTGGTAATTAGTATGGGTGTACAAAACAATACAATGACATTCATACTGTAACTGCATCAGGCATGCTGGTATATACCCACAATGCTATAATTACACTGTACTGTTGTCAACATCATACTATTACAATACATCTATGTAGTCACCCTGTGAATCAGCACCATGTTAACCTGTTCCTGCACCGATCTTACAGATTGCAGGAGGTGGCACAGTTTCATCATATGCACAGGGTGTGTACCTGGTATGCCTGAGTCTGCCACTGATACAACCAATTGACATGTCTGTGTGTGTGTGTTGGTGAGGGACAGCAGTACAAGATGGGGCAATGTTGATGCAGTGTGTGCGTGTATGCTGTAGCCCTAGGTGTTATCACTTTGCATGTGTGTATGAATGCACACAGTCCCAGCTCATGGCTGCCATATACAGGTGTTTGTGGAGAGCCGCAGACTGTACCTGCCAGGACATACAGATCACTGTCTGTGGCCATGGACACGGTAACTGTGCCTGGCAGGGGTGCTACGGACCATATCAGGTACCAATCCAGACTGGGTACTGTCATCAGAAGCAGGTGTTCGTTGACTGGAGACAGGTCCCTGTTGGGACTGTCCAGCACCACGTGCACATGGTCTCCTGGGGTGGTCCGATGACAGTACAGACCCAGCATTGCTGGGGCTGCTGCTGGCACTATGTGAGCGGCCGTGGCCCTGTTGTCATCTGCGATGGCTGCCAGCTGCTGCTGTTGCTGGCATACGGCCATGTCGATGCCTCAACCGTCCACCATTGCCCTGGCTCATGGACATATAGTTGTGGAACAGATCTAATGTGTCCCCCCAATGTCTGTCAATGACCTTGGTGAAGTTGCAGATGGCAGCCGCAACATCACGCATACTGTCACTCATGGCTGTGCGACATGCTCTCAGCTCCCTCAGACCCTGTCTGGTGTACCGTTCCATACGTGACTGTGCCTGCATTACAGCCCAAAACATAGCCGGGGTTGAAAGACCTCTGTGGGCACGTCTGACAGGGGCGGTAAATCCACGGATGCTCCCACGAGAACCCATGGACGTCTGCCTGTGTGGTACCGTGTCAGGGCCCTGGCCATGGCTGCAGGTTGGGGATGCATGCACCACTGGTACCACATTACCCTGGTTAATGCCCACTGTATCCTGTCCATCACCTAGGGACATTGGTGACAAAGGATGTATTGGCAGGATGACTGTGCGCATTGATGGGGTCGACAGCTGTGTAGTGTCAATTGGCTGACCAATGACGGACCCTGGCACACCTACCTGTGCCATTACATAGGTATCATCATCACTATCCACAGCAGCTGATTCAGGTTCCCTGTTGCATGACACCAGAGCAGCACCAGAACCTGTGGGAGTAAGACAGGAAACACAGTTTACAATGTGTACACAATGCCACCACTGATGCACACATGGGCACATGCACACATGGGCACATGCACACATGGGCACATGCACACATGCACACATGGGCACATGCACACATGCGCACATGCACACATGGGCACATGCACACATGCACACATGCACACATGGGCACATGCACACATGCACACATCTCAGTATATGAGATATCAACCCACAGACACAAACACACCTGCAATCAAACACATAGCACTACTGCTTCAGCCTATTATTACTATTAGTATACAGAGTAGTGAAG
Organism: Protopterus annectens; assembly: GCF_019279795.1. Lineage (NCBI taxonomy): Eukaryota > Metazoa > Chordata > Ceratodontiformes > Protopteridae > Protopterus > Protopterus annectens. Next base: position 1,234,262,864 of record NC_056732.1, on the reverse strand, counting down.
GTAATGGTATTACACATTCACCAGCATGGATAGGCTGCCTTGCTGTTACACCAGAGGGACCTGCGGAAAAGAGACATTTATCGTCAGTGGGCACAACTGTGCCATTGATACTGTGGGCATGTTACAGTTCAGTAGTGCAACAGTTAGCTTCCACAGGTGTACTGCAGATAATGAGGTTATCACTAATGCACAATAATTACCAAGATAACAGCTACAAATTGAGAACACACCCCACACATGCATAACCTAACAGTGCACAGAATGGTCACTATACACATGGCATGTTACCTGCATGCTCTGTGTCCTGCTGCTGTGTGGCTCCAGCCTCCATCATTACACATGTATGCTGTTGTTGTTGCTGCTGTGCTGGAGCCACAACACTCAGGAGTAGTCCCTCCAGTCTGGTGAGGGGGGATGTCTAGCCACCCCACCACTTGTGGCAAGCTGCTGCCTGTGGATATCCAACACACGCTGACGGACATTTCTAATTAAATCACTGCAGTGATGGCATACCTGCTCATATGTCCAGTTATGTGTGCCTATGTCATTTACCCGACAGACCAGGTCTTGCCACAGTGCAGCCCTCTCCTGCTGGTTCTGGCTGGTGCGGGAAAAGAGTACAGCAAAATCCCGCACCAGGCTCTGGTGTATCTCTTCCTCCTCTGCAGGGGAGTAGACTGGGTTCTGCTGGTGAACCATGTCCCTGAAAAGGAGAAGGAAAATATGTCAGCAATATCTGTCAGCAGACTATAGCACACATAATACACATTATACTTGACTGCAGTGATATAACTTAGGCACCATATATAGCATCTGTCTGTCTATTGGGGGATACACATGTACATGACCAGATATCAGTGCTCACCCGACAACTGTGCAACAGTACTTGGCACACTCCTTACAACAGACTAGTATACTGCAGCAGTCAACGCACTCTTTCAGGTACAATACACAACTTCACAATGGGGGTTTGAATCAAGGTACTGTATGGGGAACATTATCAGCCCATGCACTGCACACAATGCACGTTACATATTTCACTGGTACTGCACACTACTCTTACTTGCCATAACCCTACCTACACCACAGTGACATACAGGGTAACACAGCACAACATATGTCAATGTAGTATGTGTTGATAGCAATACCCCACACACCTGTCTCTGGCCTCACACCAAGGACACACACTACCATGACAGAGACAGTCATGGTGAGCAATCACACCAGTACACAACATGCACCCAGTCACTAGCACACTCATTCCACCTCACATATTCCGTTTGCAATGTGTTAATGGGTGTGCATTGCATCCTAGGTAAGTAGTGTGCTTTTGGCCCTGGGCCTACAGCAGCATACTGTTATGCTACCCTGCCCCTTGTGACACATGTGTTATGATCGTACCTGCTCCTTACAAACAGTTACACAGGGTGACTCATATGGCATATTACCTATCAGCATAACATTCAGCAGGGGTATGTCTGACATCTACTCATGGGGAGGCTTGCTTCTTAATTCTGCGTTGTCGACTACAGGGTATGACATATCTGTGGGTAGGGTCCTGTACCTTCACCATGTGCTCTATACTGCAGTGACAAGGACGACAGACGTAGGTAATTTGTGTTGTGGATGTTGGAGGTGTTATCATGGTTGGGAGACAACTGTCATGGGTGTGACCGAACTATGTCTATCCAGCAGTGGTAACCTCTATGTAGGTAGTCTGTGTGCGCTCTGTGGTGTTTGAGTGCATTGACACAGTTACTTGCATATGTCTGTGTCCGTCACCATATCTGTAGCTGTCATGGGAGGTACATACCGTGTAGGATATTGTGGGGTGTGGAGGGGTACAGTGACCTACATGTCCATAGCTGACACACCATGTCCGCTGACACATTCCATGTACAGGTATTACAAGACTAGTGTGCCACTGTGTATATCACTGTGGAGCCTGTTGTACACTTGTTGACCCTGTTCCCCCCTGACACATGCAGTGGTGGGCAGGCATGTACATATGTGGTGGTTACTGGTGTCAGTGTTTTTGAATGGGGTATGGTACTCCAGTATCCACACTGGTGTTCACTCCATGCCTGTGACACCAGGCACCTGTAGCAAGACATCTGCACACATGTGCCTCACAGAGTCTATATATGTATATATATATATATATATATATATATATATATATATATATATATATATGTATATATATGTATTGATATATTTATATCTGCATATGGATATATATTTGTTTGTATATATGTATATATCATATGTATATATATATATAGATGTAGATATATACATATAGATTTGGGGAGAGAGTGACAGAGAGAAGCAGGGTGAGTATGAGTGTGAGGGGGTGGGACAGAGAGTGAGAGATAGTCATATACAGACATATCTGTTGTTAGTCAGATCTATCTGTATATGTGTAAGTCTCTACAGATATCTATATATGTATATGTGTATTACATATATCTGTACGTACATATTCTACCAATCTCGATGTCTGTGCAGTAAGTGAGAACCTGGTTCAAGGCTCCTGAGAGCACACCAGCAGTACCAGGCTATACCCCGTATCATGCATTTTGGCCCCGGGACTCGGGACAAAACAAAAAGGGAGGGGGTGTGTCCATATTCATGGAGGACACACACACCTCCAGGTTAGTGGCAACACATGAAGCATCACAGACCATCCAGGTGCAGATAACCATAGGCAAACCTGCTATACAGCTGGTAGCATGTTACAGACCACTCTCCCGATCTCAGGGACCACAGTCGGCCTTCCTGTAGACATTGGAGGATATGAATGTCCCACCACACACCATCATATTGGGAAAGTGCGATTACCTAACATACACTGGGTGCATTATTCTACCCCAAACACCCTAGCCCAGAGGTTCCCGGAATTCACTATGTCAAATGCAATGGAACAGCTAGTCACCTCTCCCACAACAGGAGATAATATACTAGACCTGATCATCACAAACATGGGGACAATGTGCTACACACTGGAAGTATACCCCTCACTAGTCACATCTGACCACAGACTAATCACCCTGGATATACATATCCCACCTCTCCCACAACGCAACAGACTACAGTGGGAAAACTCTCACATGCCAACTTTACACGTCTTATAACTGAGTTGGTATCCTTAATGCCCACTGGGTCAGTGTAATCCACTTCCCACAATGCAGACACCCTCACATATGCTTCTACAGACATCTCCAAGAATGCATGGATCATGCAAACACAAATGGAACCATGACCCTCTCCACCAAGGGCAGGCGTCCTGTCTGGTGGACCCCAGCATTGAACAAATTGTATAACAACAGATAGTAGCTACTGCACGGCAGAGCATACTTCCATAGAGCTACGGCATCTCTCATCAGCAGTAGTAGAAAGATAGGTTTTGTCGTACAAACATGCAAGGCCAACAATGAGAGGGACATTGCTATGGTCACTACAGATAACCACTATAGATAGCCTTCCTCTGCTATGTTACACACCTGGGTGGGAACCCTCAGTTGTGTTCACAGTTAGTTCACAGTGACATACGCTACACTGAACACACAGATAATGCCAACAGTCTGGCAGACAGGTTCAGTGCAGGTTTCTACACTCCCTCACCCACACATGTGGAATTACTTATCCCAGCTGACTGTAACCTCCCTGTCATCTCAGATGTCCAGCTGGGAACCACCCTCAGCGGAGCTGTAAACACAGCAGCAATGGGACCCAATGGTATTGCAGGTTGCATGCTACGTGAACTGCAAGAGGAGCTACACATGCACATTACATGCTATTCAGCCGTAGCCTTACTACAGCATATGTACCTGGACACTGGCATACAGCAACAGTAGTCCTACTCCACACAGGAGGCACCTCTACAGACCCTGGTATCTACTGCCCTATAAGCTTAACCAGCCTGGTCTGCAACACTATGGAAAGAATCATTATGATACCCATACACAGAGACATTGGGGACTTAGACACTTGATCCCACCCCGGTTTGGCTGTGTAGAGGGCAGATCCTGCCTTATGAACCTGGTTGACCTTTTCAAATCAGTCACTATAGCCATTGCTGAGGGCATAGCGGTCCATACAGCCTACTTGGACTTGCCTACAGCATTCGACACACTACCGCACTCTGCCATCATAGACATGATCAACAGCTGACATGTAAATCCATATGTCACATGATGGGTTGCAAACCAGCTAACGGATAGAAACCCTATAGTCAACCTCACTGGTGCCATGTCAGACTCAGAGCCAGTCACATGTGGTGTCCCACAAGGCTCTGTCCTGGGACTGCTCATGTTCGGCATATCATTCTCAGATGTGGAAGCAGACATGGGAAGGTAGTGGCTGACAATGTTCAAAGATGACTGCATACTAGGCGCCATAGGCAATATACCTGCTGACACATACATCCTACTGACAGGCCTCATGGACACCAACAACTGGCCTGACACTGCATGCCACGTAATGTATACTCATACCCTTTTGGACGGACAAGGTACCTACATATTATCACATAGACAATAACCCACTGAGTACAGGCAAAGTAATCGGAGACCTGGTGACATTGTGCAATGCTGACCTCTCATTTGACACCCACATTGCCGAAGTGGTTGGATGGACTTCCTACCTTGCCCACCTTATCATGAAGGGATTCACATCCACATCAAAAGGGGTCATTGTACTCTTATACTCCTCCCTTATCAGGCCCATGACTGTGTATTATGCCCCATTTGGTATGTACCTCACCTGGCACTTGCAACAGCTAGGGGGACCCCATGAGTACATCACCAGGAGGATCAAGGGTCTGCAACAACTGTCATATGCTGCCAGATTAACGTAACTCATGCTCTATTCCATAGCATACTGCCTACGTAGGGGTGATCTGTGCCTGATGTAGTAGGCCATGTCCAATCTGGTAGTGATGGACATGTTCCATGTCATACAATCCAAATCCATCAGAAGCACGACAGCTACGGATTTAAACCTCAGCACACATATGAATAGGACATACTGTAGGGACAGATCCATCACTAAGAGGCTTCCCATACTGTGGAACAGGATCCCAGTTCATGTTAGGCAGAGACCCTCACTGACACTCTTCATGTGCATTCTTGACAAGTGGATGGGAGATCATAGGTTTACAGCAGGGGTTTTCTCTGTGTCACTACTAGACAGAGGCACAGTACACTAATGCTATTATGTAGGGGGGTCTTCACTGTGTCACTACTATACAGAGGCGCAGGTTTCTAAATCTATTCTATACACTGTCTGCAGATAGCCTAGTACTAAACTATGCCACTGTGAAACTATATCTGTCTATGTATTTCTACATCCCTCTCTATCTATGTATACACATATGTATATTATATATATATATATATATATATATATATATATATATATATATATATATATACATACATATCTCGATATACATACATATACACATGTTATATATATATATATATATATATATATATATATATACACTCCTTTTTAGGTCCACATATGTATACACACAGTAACGTACTGCTGAACACCCATTACTGTACCACCTACTTGTACATTGCACTACAACCTACATTGCTATGTGCATATAGCTACCATCACATACATATGTATATGTGGAGCCTTCAGTGACAGTTTCAGTATGTCCCCGTCCCTATGCGCATCCTCATATACATAGATACAGACCAATAACACATCTGGAGGGTTCACAGTATGTAGAGTAATATAGTAGTAGTTTACATTACCTGTGTTTGTTGCAGCTGTTTGTGTAGGCTTGCAGTTGCTTGTCCTGCTGTCTGCCTCTTTGCTTTGTTGTTTCAGGTTTGTTATTTCTTTCTCTTTCTTTCTTTCTTTCTTTCTGTCTTTCTTTCTTTCTTTTTTTGTTTTCTCTCTCTCTCTCTCTCTACCTCCAGCGGGTGCAATGACAGTATTGCATGTGTGGACTGGGAGTACAGGATGCTTTTGTAGGTATCTTCACATGTCCATGTGATGGCCTCTGCACCAGTTGTTAGCCAGCATTTACTAATTGCATGCAGCCTGTTGTGTAGTGATTGCAGTTCTCACTGTGATTACAGGCCTATGCTATAAAAAGGTCTGTTAGGTAGGTGTAGCCCTTTCAGATTATCAGGGTGGGGACCATGCTGGTTTGCTGTGGACACTGTTCTGTGAGTGTAAGGGTTGGTATGTCTCTCATATTTCAGGCTGTGTTTTAGACACTGCAATGCATGTTGTTCTGTAAGCTGAGTATTCCTTCCTCCAGTGTCCTGTTCTCCATGTGTATGTAAACTGACACCTACGACTAGTAATACTGTGTATATGGGTGTGTGTGCTTTCCTGTGGGGATTGTGGTGTACCTGGTATATAGCAGTGGCTCTTGCAATCTGTTGCTATGGCTTCAATATTTGGCCTTTACATTCACTCCTTGTATGCCTGCTAGGTGTCTTTCCTGTTATGTGTTGCTATGGCTTTCCTATTTTCCATTTACATTCACAGCTTGTAATGCTTGCTAAATCTGTTCGGCCAGCAATTCCCTATGTGTTTGTTGTGGTAGGGTGTTACTGCATGCAGTATGGTCTGGCCATGGTGTGGGCCTTAACACTTACAGGGGTATTTGATCATGCTGCTGAGCATGCCTCAGATACTCTCTGGTGCATTTTTTATCAGCCTCATGGAATGGTACATAGCAGTGGGTTACTCCAGTGACATATTCTGATACTCTGCAGTTGTGACTGTAGGTTATTTCAAGCATATGTATTAGTACACCATTTGTGCCATGCAGGTGGTGCATACCTTCAGTCAGTCATACTTACCATTGCATGTGTAGTTACACCTTTCTGCCTATTGTACATTTGGCAGGGTGTCAGTGGGGAACAGTTGACATTTGTTTTCACATCAGGGACATCCCTGTAACTCAGTCACAGTTGCTATGTCTGAACTCTTAACTATTCAACTATGGCTATGTTTATCATGCTCTGAGTATGTGTGTGGCTTGCCAGATGCTACTGTGACATTATTACCTAGTAGCTACCAACTAGCATGACTGTTTCTCAGCCCACAGTACTATTTTACAAATCCACTAGATTTGACAGTAAATATACATGACATGCTTTGTGTACTAGACTTGTATATTCCCTTTAAATGAATTCCTACTATTTTATGATATATTTCTTTCAGCACAATGTTCTTGTATAGCACTCATGGCTTAGTGGTAAGTCATGCAGACTAGTGTTTCCAAGGTCCTGGGTTTGAGGCTGAGGGAGGTATTTTATTTTGCTGCTGAGAAAACTACAGGCCTTGTCATTCAGAGTGACTAAGGCACTTTTAAGCAGTTGTAAGCGGGTTAGCGCTGGTTTGCGTGGAGGTCACGCATGCGCACTGCTGCTTAGCTTCGCGCACACCCACTTACTACTGCTTCAAAGTGCTTACTCTCGCGCAAACCCGCGCTATTTTCTTTGAAAGAAAAGAAAATGGGGAGATAGGAAAGTGGTGAAAAAGGGGTCACAAAGAGGGTAGGACAGTAGGGAAACAAGCTCGGGTTTTGCAGGAGGGATGTAGGTAAGGCCCATAGCTGCCCATTTCTTAGTCAGCAACAGCTGTGCATATGATTGTAATTTGGTGTGACATTTGAAACCTTCCACCCCTGAGAGAGGTGTAAGGACAACAATAATACTTGTTGTACAGCCAATTGTAATTGCCAGTTTACATGTCCAGCAGATATGTGTGCAAAATGGGCAGCTATGTATGGGGCATAATTTTTTTGTGGGTACAGAGTGCCCTTTTTTTTTTTTTTTCATGTGAGAGTGGTATGTCAGGTACAGGAAGTCAGTATAGCTGGGGAGGTAGGTTGGGGAGGTTAACAGACAAGACAAACAAGACGCATACAGGGGCGGTGTATGACACATGTGGGGGGGTTACACAATTGACGGGGACAGATGTTTGGATATCTCGAGCCCATGAGCCCACAGATGGCAACAGTGGAACTGAGATCCCCACCCATGGGCAGTTGCCACTGTGCCTTCACTGCCCAGGATGGGGCTGTGCTGGGGGCTGTATAGGCCGGGCAGCAGGCACGCCCATGAGTTGTGCCACTCATGCCTCAAGCTGGCGTAGGGGCCCAAGCACAGCGTGCCGGATCTCCCTACGCACCACAGTCCGGACACTATGGAGGGTGAGTGGATGTTCTCCTCTGGCCACGCTTGCAGAGGGGGGAACGAGCCCCATCCCCTGCAGCACTTCCACCCGCAGGTGGCACAGGGCCACCAGAGGAGGGTCCGGCCTGGGCACTACTGCCAGGTGCACTCGCCAGCTGAGGTGGGAGAGGTGGGTCCGCTGGAACCCGCCCTCCCTGTCGTCCTATGTTTTGCATTATGTTATGACAGTTTGGGTTAGTAACATACAATACCATTCACAATTAGTTGTAACAGCATGCATTAGTATTCCCATTAACCAAACACCCATAAATTCAAGCCATTGAACAGCAAGCATAACACATGCATAATTTGAACAGCAATACACAATCCAACAACATAGAGGGTTGATTGATGGCAACAGGCCATCAGGTTTGGATGTATGAACAGGGCAGATGCATCAACATACATGCAAATATGTATGAACCAACAGGACAAATGTCCAGGGGTGTTAATTGTGGTTGCACATACCCATTTCACGTGGAATGGATTATTTGTGGTTATAGGGTAGGGTGAAGAAATATTTAATTAACAACTTCAAATACCAATACATATGCTGTACATTTCTACTAGCTGCAGATATATACACACTACAGTTCTGCCTACAGTTTCCTATGTGATAACTACTTCAGGTTGGTGATAGGAATGTTACTGCTACATCAATATACATTTCATATTTATTCATACACATTCATATCTGGCTCTGTTCAGCTATATCATCCTGCTACATTTGCTTTATATAGCTATAGACAACTGTGGATGTTTGCTATTTCAGACAACCATACTATCTGCATATTGCAGACTGAGAGCAACATATCCAGAGTTTGGGACACACATTCCAGCTTCAGTACTGTTTTCAACACATGTTGCTGTTTGGTTCTGCCTGTCACATTCATTTCATTCTGTACTGACTGCAGTATATTTTATTCAGGAGTTATTACTACTTTATTGGTGGATTCCTACCTCTTTCTCACACTCTCTCACTTGTTTTATTTTTACAATTCAGGATGGTACTTAATTCTAGGCTTTATTGACATGTTTTACCTTTAGTTATAACAATCCTTTCCAACAGTCTCACTTATGTCATGTTTCTGAATTTCAACAGGGATATATTTCACACATGTGTTTTACTCAGCTTCTGCAGCTGTACTTTTCAGCCTGCTTCAGGTTATGTACTATTATATTACAGGTGGGACATCTTTATTTCAGACTTGTTTCATTTTTATGTTTGGATTACAGGCTGCATCACACTTTTGTAATCAAGCAATACTTGCAAACCCTCTTACATTGTTACTTGCACATTTTATTAATTAGTGACTACACTGCACTCTTTTGCTAACTGTCATACTTATATATTTATTTACAGTTACAGGGAGAGAATTACTGACCTGCCTGGTGGCGCAACCACACCAGCCTATCGCCATAGGCTCGATGGTTCGCAGAACGGACACCTGCAGCTGTAATATAAATGAAGTAATATTGGAATACACATCTCCATAATATCAGCTAGGTTAATTTCTTACATAAATAATTACATGTAACTTACTCAATAGTGGGGCGTTGGGCATTTGCCGGGCCTCCTGGATCCAACGGTTCAGTTGGTCCTGCTTCCGTCTCTTCAGGTCCGCATGGTGGTGACGGACCTGCTCACCAGTCCTTGGTATTCCTGTGGCACTGGTGAGATCATGTGCCAACCGGTCCCACGCCTCAGCCCTATATGCTCCCCACAGGACCTGGCCCTACCTGAGTTGGGCCTCATGATTATGGACGAGGAGCCAAACCATATATTTGGACTCCTCAATGCCCCACCTTTGTGCTCGGAAGCAACTACCCTCTCCTACACCTGACATCCTGGCTGCAACTCGGTTCTACAATCGGTTATGCTGTGTATTCCCGCCTATGGGGCTTATATATGCCGTTTTTCCCGCACTTATCTGTGATTGGCCATTTTGGAATTGTATCAGCTTCACAAAACCTGCTTTGTCATGCTCCTCTTTCTATTCATTCCTATATATATATATATGCTATTACTGCATTTTTAAGTGCAACTGTCATGGCTTAGTGGTTCAGTACTTTGACTATGGTGCATGGTATCCTGCGTTCGAACCTAGCCATTGCTTTTTATATTTTATGACTGTCTACACAGGCTAGGAGGTGTGTCTGTGTAAAGGCAGTTTTGATACAGCTTGCTCAACGTTGCCCGTCGGTTAGCTTGTTGGTGCAGTGCGCAGCTCCGCGCAAATGGATCACACTGGTTTACGCATGGTTTGGCTGTCAGCATGCATATTATGCTCAACTCAGCTACAGGCAAACAGTTTCAGCGTGCTAAAATGCTGCTCAACCCCGGGCACTCATTTTACACCTATTAAACCACTGCTCACCTACGGGCACTCATTTTTTCACCTGTTGTAACACTGCTCACCTACGGGCACTCATTTTACACTTGTTGTAACACTGCTCACCTACGGGCAGATATCATCAACTTGTTACACTGTAGCTCAGCTATGGGCACATCTGAGATTTTTTTTTTTTTATTATCTCACATTTCTTCAAAATACATGGCTCATTTCATTACATTTTACATAAAATATAATTTTATATATGTACATATATGTCAGGGACTTGTTTCGTGCTTATTTCACTAAAAATAAAAATTGATGTTGTGGGGGCTCGAACCATGACTGCCTGCTCTTCAGCCAACATCTCTACCGCTACGCTATTGCTTCTTGGCTTACTTTGCATATTTAGTTCTTATATGCTTTTCCACTGACTGCTAACTGTGGCTAAGCGCCGGGCACACCCACGCAAACGAGCGCACTCACGGGCAAACATCTTTACAACTTATAAAAAAAAATATAAGATGTTCATTTATACATTTTATGTTTATGGTCTGTGGGGGCATGTGTTGTGTTGTGTTTATTCACATTTCCACGGACTCTGTCGTGGGCGTTTACTTTCGGGACGTTTAATCTTCTGGGGGCGTGTCTGTTTGCAGGGCTCACCCTATGGACACACCCCCTACTGTCTTACACGGACCATGTTAGCCTTAGGTGTGATTCAGCATGCCCTCTTGCATATGCATGACATGCTGACGTCACACAGTTTAACTGCAGCCTCCGTGTAAGCCTTGTAACTCTTACACGGAGGCTTCGTGAATCCTGCCCATTAGTTAATACTCTGTGATGTATCTCTTAATTCTGAGACTTTTGCAAACTGGGGATATCACATATATGACCTCCAGTGGCAGGATTTCTAAAAACTGAATGAGCAGCCTATCATAACTTCTAGATTTACAATAATAAGTGCTTTTCTTTTCTCTCTACAAGTACAGGGCCACTTTTGCACTACCTACTGATAGCTTTGGAAATTCTGAATCTCTTCAAGACATTAGTTTACTTTTCAGCACTTCAACAATACTATTTTGTCTTGTTCATTTGTAAATTTTGATCTACTGTTTTTAAGGAATAACGTGTGAAATGATTTACTGCTTTTAAGGAATAAAGTGTTTTGAAATGTTCACTCATATTAATGTGCTACATTTACCACAGTTTGCTGCTTGGCTTCACATCCTTTCTCATTTTATGGTGGTCCTTTTACCTTCTTCTAACCTGCTGTCTATCCATCTGTCTTTAATTTGCTGTTCAGCTACTCCTGAGAATACAAGCATCTGTTAAATGTGCTAATCAAATATTAAGTTTTTTTTTATTAAGTTTTGTTTGCCCAGTCATCTTACATACATTTCTAATACATTGTACTATTTCATTTAAAAACTTTAAATCTTACTTGTTGCTTGCATTTACTTGTTACATTGCTGTCTAAGGCACTTACATGACTTTATATATTATGATAGGCAACTTGGAGTAATTTCTGTGCATGCCCCACTGTTTCCTTGCTAAGCAATTTCCCTGCATAGTAATTATAGTGTGTACTAGCCACTGGAAACATTCATTGTTAACGTGCCTTTAATAAAAATTCATAGTTTTTATGCTGGCATGTATAGTTGTCATTGCATATTGTAGAATAAATATTGATATTTGTTCAGGTGTTGTAATGCAGGCTCTTATTTTTTTTTTTTTATGAGACTAACACATTTAGCCATGCTCTATAGTGCCAAGAAGCAGTACTCTGTTGTTTTGTCTGAGGGTAAGTAATAGACAGTCTGTATTCTACAATATTGCTTGCTGTCAAGCAGCCCACAAGTCTAAGAGGTAGGCTCAGGCTTTTGGGGTACTGTACTTGTAACTTTGGTCAAATTTGCATTTCGTTTCATGCGCACACACTTGGGTCTGCTTGCTGCAGTACTAACATCCTCATTCTTAAAGGTATTCAGATAAATCAAGCTAACCATCCGTACTGCCTAACACACCTTCAGGGTTCGCTGGCAAAATGGAGGCTAAGCCTGTCCACCAGATATTGAACTCTCTGCTTGATGCTGCATGCTGGATGCAGAGCATATTTTCTTTTTCATTTGAAAAATTTCTTTATTGCTGTTAGTCAATAGTTAACAAATTTACAATATTTACAGATAATAAACATGCACACATTCTTTCAACTTCATACACATATCACTATAATTTTGTACTCTTCCAGCTTCCATCTTGATACAATTGTGCTGTTACTTATCTTCTTTAGTTACATAATTGTATACTTACTGGGCCTCTATCCAAGCTTTTCTTCATAATCAGGATGGCCTCTCTCCAAACATTCCACCATTCTGCTGAAAGGATATCAATAAACTATCATATAACTTTCTTTTGATTTAACTTTCTTTTGGGTTAAAACTATATCACTTTTCCAATTAAATCTCATCACCCAAATCTTAAGAGTTCCCTAAAAATCCCCTACATACCAATGTTCTTTTCTATCACTACATACCAATTATCTAGAACCTTCCCCTCCAATCTTTATCTTATTTCTAACCACACTGTCCCTTTAATTATAAATTCAGTGCTTCCTAAATGCTATCCTAAATCCTTTGTTCATTAAATAGTAAAATATGCCTACTGAACTGCCCTTTCCCAGTTTAGTGCTGAAAACTCATTTTAACCTCCAGAGACTGTTCCTCACCTTTATACATTTACTTTATCCGCCTTACTCCTATCTTAGCATACTGTCAACATATCCTGCATTTTCCAATGTCTAATTATCTACTTAAGCTTAAAACTTTATTATTATTTATTTCTGAAGCCATAATCTTATAAAATTAAATATCCAAGTCATATGTTCATAACAGTCCACACATTTTCATCAGCTTTAATATTTATTTTCTTGAACAGCCTGTATGACAGCCCTGCTTCAATCAAGATATCAGCTCATCTACCCATTGGACTAAATTACATGGGATAAAAAGGTCTACTTCCATTTCTTTTATCACCAAGATTTCTTAAACCTTTCACAAGGCTATCTTATCCATGCAAATAAAGAATATTCAGCATGACTGTTATAACTATTTTACAGCTCTCACATTCTCCATTCTTCTACCTTTCAATCCAGTCAACAGGTGGCAAGCGAGCCTAAGTTCACTTTTGTTATACTAAGCTTTCTAATTTTCCAACCTGGAGTTTTGTCTAGCCAACTAAAGCATAGTAGGCACAACTAGTATAAATCTTGTTTGCCATACATCTGCATTTTTACTTTCATACTCAGCCATCATATTAATGACATGCTTTTCAAAACTAAGCAACCCCCCAACCAGGGCACACAATCTTAAATTTAATGTATGTGCCTTAACACACCTCTGCGATATTGGACATCCTCACATCCTCATCTTCATTTAACCATCTTCCATTGCTTTCCACTAACATTTGCATAGCCAGCTTCCATCCTCCAGACTTAAACATATATTTAAACAGAAACTGCAGCTGTTTTCTCTAAAATAATAAATTCATTTTTAAATTAACATATATATATATATATATATATATATATATATATATATATATATAATTACAAAGAATCAATAGTGCTGAGCAATCCCCTCATTACTTACAATCGCATACAGATGTACTGCCATACCTTTACTTTTTGAGTGCCATTCTGTCTTACAGGGTCTTTTCCTAAAAAAGATATTGGGCTTGCAGAAATTAAAGCATTGCTGGGGATTTCCTGTTGGCTGAGGAAAGTAAACTTATATTTTTGTCTGTGACAGAGCTACTTTCTCTTTTACCTCCTCTATTTTGTTTTCGGTTTTTTGAAATCTGCTTAGCCTGGTGCTTTTGTTCTATGTGAGAGATGGACTTAAGTTATCTAAGCTGCACATTTCATATTTTTTTATTGGTTAATTGTCTCTTGAGTGATAGTTAAAGAAGCAGTAAATTTCTGGCCCTTTGTCTTTTGCTGAAAAGATTTCAAACTTGCAGAAACTAAAGCACTGCTGGGGATTCCCTGTTTGTCTTTCCTACACACCCTTGTTGATTTGCTTTTAAGAACCTGGTGATTTTTAAGCTGCCCACCCCTACTGTAAGTTGAGCTTAATAAGCTCCTCCCTTTCTACACTGCTGTTGATGCCTTGAGATATTTATTTGCCTTTCCTTTCGCTTGTATTGGAAAAGTGCATTTTGCCTCGCATTGTCTGTTCTACTGATTTAATTGACCTGAATTCATTATCTATGTAGCTTTTGGATAAAGAAGTGTAGTTTTATATTCTAGCAGGCACTTATTTTTACATCAAGAGGTCAGTGTATTTCCATCTAGTGCACTGGAAGGTAGCCTGGTCTGCTGTTTAGGCTGGTGAAACATTTGAGATTTCTGCATGTAGTCTTATTGGCTGAAAGACTTATTAATCAACTTACTTGTTTTTAGTGCAAATTCCATACAATTGAGTTAGGGTTGCCACCTTTTAAGTGGGCCAAAGTGGAACATGGCGGTGTGGACAATAAGACACTGGCCACACCTTCTACCATGATGTTACCACAGGAGTGGCGAAGTAGAGGCTGTTATGGGTACAACAGCTGGCTGGCTGCTGGAGTGGCTAGCAAGCTGGCTGGCTGCTGGTGTGGCTAGCTGTCTGGCTGCTGGCATGGCTAGCTAGCTGGCTGGCTGCTGGCGTGGCAAGCTGGCTTGCTGGCTGGCTGCTGGTATGGCTTGCTAGCTGGCTGTCTGGCTGCTGGTGTGGCTAACTACCTGGCTGTCTGGCTGCTGGTGTGTCTAGCTAGCTGTCTGTCTGGCTGATGGCATGGCTAGCTGGCCGGCTGGCTGGCTGCTGGCATGGCTGGCTAGCTGACTGTCTGGCTGCTGGCATGGCTGGATAGCTAGCTGGCTAGCTGCTGGGGTGGCTAGATGGCTGCTGGAGTGGCTAGCTGGCTGGCTGCTGGAGTGGCTAGCTGGCTGGCTGGTTGCTGGATTGGCTAGCTGGCTTGCTGGCTGGCTGCTGGCGTGGCTTGCTAGCTGGCTGTCTGGCTGCTGGCATGGCTACCTACCTGGCTGTCTGGCTGCTGGTGTGTCTAGCTAGCTGGCTGTCTAGCTGATGGCATGGCTAGCTGGCTGGCTGGCTGGCTGCTGGCATGGCTGGCTAGCTGACTGTCTGGCTGCTGGCATGGCTGGATAGCTAGCTGGCTAGCTGCTGGAGTGGCTAGCTGGCTGGCTGCTGGAGTGGCTAGCTGGCTGGCTGGTTGCTGGAGTGGCTAGCTGTCAGGCTGGCTGCTGGAGTGGCTAGCTGGCTGGCTATATGGTTTCTGGAGTGGCTAGCTGGCTGGCTGATTTGCTGCTGGAGTGGCTATCTGGCTGTCTGACTACTAGTGTGGCTAGCTGGTTGGTGGAAGGATCACTGTGTGATTTCCTATTGGCAGACTAGTTTAAACTTGTTTAATTTTATCTGTATATAAGCCTCGTGTTTGCGTGGGTTTTGGCTCAATTAACCAGAGCTGCTCTGCATTTGGCATCCTTTGCCAGAGGTCTAGAGTGTTTCTGCTTGAATCCAAAATATCCAAAGCAAAGAACAAGAAATTGAGTTTGTTTTGTTCTTTATCTGCACTTTTCAACTGCATTTAACTGTTTTACTGCATTAATTGATGTCTTTTTAACAGTTTTTTTTCTTTCTATGCCTGCTTCATTATCTGCACTTGTTTTGCACTGTAATATTGCTTAGATAGCATAGATTAGATCCAGACTTGCTGACTGTAGCCTGATTTTTATACACTTGAACTCAAAATCCAGCCATTTTACCTTAATAAGGACTCCTCGGCACCCTTGTGGCAGAAGAGTGCGGATATAGCCTTGTCTGAGCTGGGGATTGCTGAAGGAAGTATCACTGTGTGATTTCCTATTGGCAGACTAGTTTAAAACTGTTTAACTTTGCCTGTATATAAGCCTTGCATTTGTGTGTAGCTGCACACTGAACAACAGGGGGTTAGCGATTCTATATACAGTATAGTAACAAACTCCTAGAAACTATTTTACCCCTAGACATTTGTCAGTTGAACCGTCCCAAGCTTCCCTGCAGTACTGCGAGCTGCTCATCTGTGCACTGCTGCTCTGCGGAAAACTCAGCTGAGCACTGAGCAGCATCACCACACTCCTTCACCCTAATCCTCAACATAATAATTCCCCTTGTTTACTCAGTCAAATTAGTCCTAGAGCAAAAGTTAATCCAACTTCCGCACTCCTCAACTAGTACTTATGGTTTAACCTGCTACAATGGATAGCCAGTTTGCCAACATTTCATCAGCTAGCCTGATTGACATGGGCATCCTATGACAATGTACTAATTGCCTCATGTATACTGACAACCACTTGCTCCTAAAGCAAACAATTACAGCATGTGAGAGAAGTAATTATACCATGAAGATGGAATCAATCCTCTTGTGTAACAATAAACAAGACATCAAGCAGGTTGTCAGCACACACACCTCTCCTCTCACACAAAACAAGGTCAAGTCACATAGACCCAACTATGTGGAGGTGCTCACTGTCAACCTACCAAAGGACTAGAGATCTCCCAAGTGCAAACAGCTCACACATACTCGAACACGAATAAATCCCACTTCACATAGCAACACACATACACGTGTCTCAACAAATAAGTCCCTAAGGTGAAACACCTCAAAAACTAATGTCCTGGTCATAGGTGATTCTG
Source organism: Protopterus annectens (assembly GCF_019279795.1). NCBI lineage: Eukaryota > Metazoa > Chordata > Ceratodontiformes > Protopteridae > Protopterus > Protopterus annectens. Next base: position 1,234,245,575 of record NC_056732.1, on the reverse strand, counting down.
AGTGAGGCACACAGATGTCCCCCTCACCACCCTGGATAAGGAGAAAGTCATGATTAGCTGCCTGTCAGGTGCCAGGATCCATCAAATCATGCACACAATCAAGTCACTCAACAAGAATTACCGTTATGACTCTGTCATAGTACATGTTGGAGTGAATGGCTTGAGATGTACCTCTCTGGACTATATGAAGAGAGACATGACTGAACTTTCAGAGTATGTGTCCCAGGCAGGTATGTCCCTAGCACTAAGTACCTTCACCCAGGATGATGCTACAACACAGACAAAAAATGATTGACTTCAACAATTGGCTTAGCTTCTGGTGTCAATCCAAGGGGATCCAGTATCTGCCAGCCTGGGAAGACATGGTCAACAGACCACACTGCTTTGCCAGAGATGGTCTTCAGCTGTCTCCTCTAGGCTTTTGCATACTGGCAAAGATGCTTTCCTCCCCCATAGTGCCATTTTTAGGCAATGTCAAAAACAAAATAATTCCCGATATAAGGAAATCCACTCAAGACAAACTCAAGGTTATGCTGCTTAATGCTAGGAGACTCAAGAGAAAACTGCACCCCTGCTAGCACTCCTCACCTTGGAAGATATTGACATCTGTGCAGTCACTGAGACTTGGTTCAAGGCCACAGAGAGTACCCTGGCTATACACGGCTGCAATGCCTTCCAGATATTCAGACCCCAAAACGAGCATGAAAGAACCAAAGGTGTAGGTGTATCCATCTTCATTAAACCCAAATACACCTTAGACTGGTTAAAAAAGTATGTCTCTCTAGAGCTATTTCAGGTACAATTAAATATAGGTAAAACACCCTACCACATCATCACTAACTACAGGTCCCCCACCATGAATCAAGAGAAAAACATCAACTACCTGGACTTGCTAGAATCAATCCCTATACAGCCAAACACTTTGGTCATGGGAGATTTCAACTGTCTTTCCACAGATTGGACAACATACACAAGCAGAAATGCTATTGCCCTGAGGTTCCTGAACTTTATTTCAAATGCTCTGGAACAGCTAGTCTGCACCCCTACAAGGGGCTTGAATGACCTGGACCTGGTACTCACCAATATGGGAGGGGCCACTGCACTACCCCCTGGTGTTGCCCTTCCTGGTGAGGTCAGTCCATAAATCTCTCACTTGAAGTAAAGATGAAACTGGACACCCCCACAGGAGCAAACTTAAATTTTTCTCTAAAGCAACCTGTAGCCTACTAAGTGAGGTTATAAAAAGTTTCAAACCCCTGAAATGCCCTGTATAGAGATGTAAACAACTGTATAGACTCGGCTGTAACTGTCAGGATCAGAACCGGCTCCTCCGGAATAAACAGGTCACCCTGGTGGACCACAAGTGTAAATAGGTCATATAACAAAAGGAAGAAACTGTTATCCAAGAACAAGAGGGAACTTACTCACTAGAGAAAAATACCCTCCACAGCATGAACAAGAATATCAGATATCTTGTAAAGTCCTTTAAAGCCAATTATGAGGCTAAATTAGCATTTCTAGCTAAAGATAATCATAATCTTAAAAGGAATACTCAGCAATGTGCCAAACTGATTTGTGGAAGGTACTACTCACACTGTACCTGAAGAAATTACAAACCTGCTGGCGGACAGATTTGGTGCAGATTTCACCCCCTGTCCCCACCAGACACACCCCAAAGCAACTCTGTCACCAGTCCACTACCTAGCATCTCCAAAAAGCAGGTCATATCTGCCCTCTCCAAGGCCAAAAATATAGCCTCCATGGGACCAGATAACATCCCAGGCTGCTTACTAAACAATCTAGAACAAGATCTAGCTGACTGCCTGGCACGCTCTTCAACCATAGCCTGAGCACTGGCTTTGTTCAAACAAAGTAGAGAACAGCAACAGTAATCCCCTTACACAAAAGGGATCCATAAACCAACCCTGGGAACAATAGACCCATAAGCCTAACCAGTCTTATCTGCAAGTCCATGGAAAGAATCATCATGGACCTTATCAACAAGGACATAGGCAACCTCCAAACTCTTGACCCAACCCAGTTTGGCTTCATTAAAGGCAGGTCTTGCTTAGTAAACCCAGTGGACTTCTTCGAGAATGTCACCAAAGCCCTGGATGAGGCAAAGAAGTGCATACCACCTGTCTTTACTTAGCCAAGGCCTTCAACACAATCCCCCACTCAGCTATCAATGAGAAGTTCTTTCAGCTGGAGATTAACTCGTACATCACTAGATGGGTAGCAAACTGCCTCACTTACAGAATGCATACTGTCAAAGTTGGGGATTCTTCTTCCACCAGTAGACCAGTTACCAGTGGTGTACCATGGGGATCTCTGGTGGGCCCTACACTGTCTGGAATCTACTTCTTGGACATCCAGGTGAAAGCAGAGGGTCTGTGGTTTACCAGGTTTGCAGATGACTGCAAACTAGATGTAGTCATTGAGTCCCACAGTGAGGTTAACATATTACAAAAGGGATTAATGCAGACTAATGATTGGTGCCAGAACCACTGTCTAAAACTAAATGCAAAAAAGTGCGTCATTATTCACTTTGGCAAAGAAGTGACCCTTGCAAATTACAGTAAAGACAGCACCCCCCCCCCCCAAGCTCGAACACAGGTTGACAGCAATTTAAACTTCGATCACCATGTCTCCACAGTGGTAAGAAAAGCCTTCTACAGTGCACATCTCATAAATAAGGGATTGCATCCAAGACTAAGGATGTTATAAGTCCTGTATACTGGACCCTCATCAGACCACTAACTGAGTGCAATGCTCCCTTTTGTATGTACCTCACCAGACTCCTGCAACAACTGGAGAGGCCACAGAGATTTCTAACCAAGAAAATTGAAGGCCTGCAAAACATGACCTACATGGAAAGACTGAAGCCCCTGTTTCTGTACTCTGTATCCTACAGGCTGTTGAGATGTGGCCTGTGCCTGGCCTTCAGAGTGATCTCTGACCCTGTCCTAATGAAAAGGCTGCACATCTGTAAATCAAATGGGACAAGATTCACTTGCACCAGGGATCTCAACCTAGTCTGTGACATAAACAGAATATATTTTAATGTTTTATTCTTAGTTAATTTTTTTATATTTGCTCATATTTATAGAATTAAATATATGTTTATTTATATATATTATTTATGTATAAAGTTATTTACTATGAACAGGAAGTGATGTCAGTTCAATTTCCCTATATAATGTCAGCTGTTTTCATTGAATGATTGTTTTTTTATGGTCTGAAGAAGCCCTAGCAGGGTGAAAACACTTACCAATAAATAGCTTGGATTTTTACTTGAACCTGGCCTGGACTCATTGCTTGAAAAAGCTTTTCTATCTGCTGTTTGAATAAGTCATAGCAGTTGTCATAGTAGTTGATGAATTTATGCTGAATTGCCTTGCCAGCCTTGGTTTGCTCCTGTGCTTCTTTTCTGGTTCATAAACAGAATATGTTGGTGCGACACTTATGTCTCCTAGAGATTGTAGCTCATCTGGAATAAACTCCCACTTCACATGAAGCAGAGCTCCTTAATGACCCTATTTAAGTGTAACCTTGACAACTGGATGGGAGACTGTAAATTCACCCCAGGGTGGCTCCTATGTCCCTCATGGACAGGGTCATTTGGTGCTAATCACCAATTCGCTCTGCTAACAACAACCATCTAACCATGGTCAACTATGGAACAAGAGTATTATATGGCTAGGCTTGTTAAGATCTTAGAGCCATTAGATTAGTAACCTCTTATGAACCTATTAATATTATATACCATCTCAGACTGAAAAGAAAAATCACCTTCTCCATATAATAATGTAGTTCATATTGTTTCTAAAGTCCTAAATATCCCTTTAGTATGCAGAGTCTTCTTGCTGAAAGAAGCACATCTAAATCTTACATTAATTACAGAATCCAAATTTTTCCTCCTTATAGTTTTGTCACTTTTATATAGTTACTACTTCACTACTTTCTACATGTTTCTGTCAGTCCATAGAAATACTCTGCCATTTCCCTTTTATAGCATTATCACTTCCACATGATTACTACTTTCCATATTCTATACTAATCATTCAGTCCACAGAATTTTACCATCTTCTAATAAATATTATATTACTTTAACTTAAAATCATACTTCACCACACATTGCAAATTCAAACACACTTAATAATGATTATCCAAAGTCCACTATCTATTTAAACAGGTTCACAAAATGTCCTAATTCTTCAGTTGTATAATTACAGAACTTACTTATTCATGTGGATAGTTGTGTGGTTCATGCTTCCTCACACAGTCAAATTCAAACTTAATATTAGCTTTTTCATATAATTAATACTTTACCATCATGGGAAACGTGTGTATAAATCCCACCTGTGGGTAACTGAGATCTGTGCCTGTTTCAACACTCTTTTATTATGCTTCCTAGTTCTCCTTGAATGGAAGTCTGCTATTTTTACAATTATGTCTCAGATTTAGACTTACTTCTACAAACCATTTGTTCCCTGAATTAATTCCTCCTAGGCAAAGCTCAGTACCTTTCAACACTTGTGGACTAGTAACATACTTCCTGCTGCTACCTAGATATTTCCCTTGTACAGCTACATCATAAGTCTCTGTTGGATGTGTGGGCACTGACTGAGTCTCCTTCTACATACTTTCCCACATGGTTGTCTTCATGGCTGGCTATGTATTACTACACACACACACACACACACACACACACACACACACACACACACACACACACACACACACACACACGCACACACACACACACAAGGTGCTGTGTCATTAAAATCATTAATTACCTTTCAGAATAGCTGTTGAGATACCATCAAACACTGCCACCTTCTTTTCTCCTTGCTCCCATTACCAGTCCCAACTTAGCCAAAGACAACACAGAAGATGTTCCTCCAATGGCCCTAACTGCAGTGGACTTTCTAGACAATAAAGGCTCCACTCTAGTAATTGCTGGCTTAACAACAATTATCTCTGGTTCACTATCCCTCTTAGCAGTGTTTTTTACCCCCCATAACAGGATAGGGTACATGCCCCTGTGAGCATCTGGAGCAGCTGCAATTGCAAGACAACCCACCACTCCTGTAGTGCTACCTTTGTTAGCCCCCTACCGTCACTTTTGTTCCCCACTCTGTCACTATGGAAATTTGTAATGGGCATGCTCCAGTTGGATAAAATGGAAACATTTTCTTTTTCTTTTTTAAACAAGAAACATTTTTATTGAAGTATCATTCATGACATAGGCAGTCATACATTTATATAAATGAAAACAAACCATATTGACATATTTTCTGCTGAAAACATTATACATCACTTGTAATCTTCTGTACAATCATTGTCAGTCAAACTTGGCATAGATCATTCAATTCCTGTCTTCCCTTAAACCTTATTCTTCCTCCAAAGCAATATTCTACATATATTCTTCCCATAATTCCCATTTTTATTCATGCAATTTGCTCCTACCCGTTTCTAAAGATCTCACCCTCCAGTTCCTTTTTCTTTTTTACTATATTCAGTACTTATAGTACGGCAAGGTTTTCATTTTCTAGTAATTGCTTTTTTGGCAACCAGCAGAATTAAACTCTGTAAGGCCTTACTATGCACAGGCAATTCTAATTCTGTACCACAGCTCAGTAAAATGATTCCTTAGTTACACCAATTTGCTCACCAGTATTTCTGGCACAGTAGTCTGCTGGGAAAATATATATTCCCAATTACCTCTTTCTTTCCCATCCAATCTTCAACATTTGCAATCCACCAGAGTAAAAATTCTGCTTGAATTATAAAAATACCTATGCACACTTCCTAGCAAAGATCCTACATTTTCTAGACTTTGTTGCATATTTGGAAGCCATGCATATATCCTCCCATTACATCTTTCTGAATTGATTATCCATCTCTCTTCCCAATCCTTTATAGCCTCCTTTGATCAATTTCTATAGTTATCATGCAGTATTTATTATGCCATACTAATTATGCATTTTTAACAGCAGCTTCTGTTTTACATTCTAATTAAATGTCTACCTGTGCTGAAATTTCACTTGGGATACCCCAATTCCTTTCTCTTTAACTGTACTCTTATATCAGTCCTTGATAAGGAAGGTAATCTCTAGCCTGCAGTCCAAATTAATTCCTGACCTCTTCCCATTCTATTACCTTTCCCTAAATATTTATTCCCAGTATCTTGGTTCCTTTGCCAGTTTTCTCCAGTAAATTCCAGCCCCTCTTGCCTATTGTCTGCATCACTAATTGTAGTCATCCCTATTGGCAGAATCTCCTTTCTCCATTCCCATGTTGGATTAGTTCATAGAATACTTTCTGCTACTTTATGAATATAATATTCTGTATGGTTATTGTTATTCTCCTTAATGGTCTGCATCCAAAATCCCAGTCTCTCATTATTTCTTGAGCTTCCCCCCATTTCATCACCATCCCTTTCCATTTTGAAGTATAGCTTTCTGCTTGTACTGTGAAATACCCACCCTTATCTACCTCTAACCTTGGCATATTTAATTTTTCCATAAATATTTCCATTTGTGCTTTTTCTTGATTTCCACATTTCTCTGCTTTATACAGGTTTTCATAAAATTTTCAAAACATTTCTAATGCCTCTACCGAATCTCTGGTTATTTCTCTGGTTATCAGCTCCCTATGCTGGGCAACAACCCTTTGCACTGTCTGTTGCCTGAACCATTGTGCTAAAACAACACTATTTCTAACTTCATGCATATTATCAAGGCAATTGCACCTCTCCTTGTTCCGTAAGATTCCCCTGTTCTGCAGTACTTTAACCTTGTCAACTCTCTAAATAATTCTCATTACCTCTTAACCATATTTCTTTTTATTTCTATCCTAGTTTAAACTCCACTTTCATTTTATCTCACTCCCTAGCTATGTTTTCTGATGAAATTTCTATCTTCATTATTAACTTTTAGTTCTTATTAGCACGTGATTTGAAATAGTTACTGGATGCATATCAAACCTTCCATTAAATGCACATGTTCCTGTGACATATAACTTCTGTCTAGCCTAGCCTAGGTTTTGTACCTTGTGGAACAATACGTAAGTCTCTCTGTGCTCCTTCCATACCAAATGTTTTCACAAATTTCTTCAAAAATCTACCCTCTTTTTTATATTTTCCCTTCTAGGCTCTCAGATACATCCTCACTGTTGCAAATCAAATTCCAATCCTCATCTATAAGTAGTATTGTCTATTGAATGCTGATTATTTCTCCCAGACATTTCCTAAGCTTCACTGTAGCAGTTTTAAGTGGAATATAAATACATGCCAGCATAATCCTCCTTCCTTGCCAGTAGCCCCTTACTACTACAAATCTACCGTTTTTTCCTTCTTCTATCACTACTGGAGCTCTGCTAGCAATTAATGCAAGTACTGTCTTTTCCTTTGTCCCAGATATTCCTCTGAATAACAATCCTGAAATCCTTTCTTTATCAAATTCACATGCTCAATTCTTTCTAAATGTGTCTCCTGTAGCATTGCTAACTGCACTCTGCATTTTAATACACTTTACTACCTTTTTCTTTTTTGTATATATCTGTGAGTCCATTCAGTTTTAAAGATAATATCTAAAGTGTTGTCATAATAACAAGTTATTATTCCCACCTGTTATGCATAACAGCTTTTTTAATGTCTAGTTTCAGCTTTCTGTTACATGCATACACGAATGCTTGGCAGGCTGAACTTTTATACAGTTGTTTCTTGTCATATCCATTTGAACTTATGTCACATCTTACATGACTTTTTGTTTTAATGAAAACCCTAAATAAACACACATCCCAGAATGCCCCCAAAATCTATTAGCTTAATACACACAAAACTATGTACAGCTTCAAATACTGAAGATTAATTCTTCTAATAGGAGCAATTTTCACAGATTGACAGCTACACTCACAGGCTTGATTTGGCCTCTAATGAATGTTATCCATGCCAAGATGCTGTTTGTTTTTATCTTATCTTAATTCCCCTCCCATAGGTTCATAGGTTCATAGGTAGGTACTAGGCTATCTGCCCAAGGGCCTAAGTAAGCCTAGCCAACAAGGTTCCCTGGCTTATGCCACCCAAGAAAGTTATTTTCCTGTGCCCCTGTCGAGCAGTGCCACAGAAGTGATCCCCGGGGTGTATTTCTTATTTCCCATCCACTCATCAAGATTTTTCTTGAAGAGTGCTAATGAGGAACTTTGCTTGACATAGATGTGTAATTTGTTCCAGAGTATGGGAAGTCTCTGGGACAGGAATCTATCCCTCCAGCGTGTCCTGTTTATTGTGGTGACAAGGTTTAGGTCCCTAGAGCGTGTAGCTCGGAGGGATTGGGATTTCTTTAGGTGTAGCATGTCCAACAGCTCTGGGTTTGACATAGCTTTATATATTAGGCAGAGATCACCTCGGAGTAGGTGATATGCAACCAAGTAAAGCTCTGTGTCCCTTGCGTGGAATAGGCTACCACCTCACATTCGTAGCATTACTAGTTCCAGCTGCTTTAAAACTGAAGTCAGGCACTACTTTCTGAACTTAAAAACCTGTCCTTGCCTAAATCCTCCATAATCTGCATTTTCCTTTCTTTTTACTACCTGTCTACATCTAATAATTCAATGACTAATCTGCTCACTAAACAATGCTACATTATGCTACTTAGGAAAGACATGTCAGTATTGTAAATACTTAAATGTACTAGTTGCATTTCCTTAATTTTGTTTTATTTTTATTAGTTATTCGTTTCACCTGATTATTGTATATGTAATTTTTGCTTATGTTGTATTGCTGCATTGGGGTTTTGTATATTGCCTACTATGTTATCTTTTTATGTTTATATTTCTGGAGCTTTTCTCCTCGGGTCTCCACTGAAAATGGGCCATTGGCTCAAATGCACTAACCTGGTTAATAAATGTCAAATAAATAAGTAATAAAGAAGGTGAAAGAGAGCGTTACAAATAATAAGGAAATGTTATATGTAAAGTATGAAGTGTGGAGATATGAATGAGGGAAAAGAAGTGGTAAACAAGAAAAGATAGAAAGGATATATTATGCAAATAAACTACAATTACTGAAGATGAAAGTTAAGCAGATTAATAACAACAGAAAAAATATGATATTGGTTCATAGATAAATGTTAGGCTATCAGTCTGCACACTGTTACAAGCCTAGCCAATAACCGGAAGGCACAACTAATCGCTGTACTTTGCATATGTGAAGCAAACATCTTAACAAAAAACTATTATATCACCTAGCCTTACAATATTGTTTACTTTTAACTCTATAATTTTCAACTGTTTATTTTGTGTATAATGTCTTTGAAAAATATTATTGTCTCTGTTAAATAAAGCTTTTTCTCCTCAGACTTCTGCTGAAAATGACCTCTTGTGACCCAATCAGACTTTTCTGGTAAACAAATGTCAATAAATAAATAAAATAACCTTTATGCCAAACCTCCTCCCGTTTATGACAAACCTCACATGATGGGTAGTTTACGTAGTTGTCCTGCATGCTGATAAGGCAGTTTGAGCAGATGTACTGTATATGCTAATTAGCCATGTGTTTCCCCCCGGCACTACCTCTGGGAAGGCATCTGTTCATTCAAAGATATAAACCACTTGGCCATATAGAGAAGTAAGACCCTTCTCTAGCCTTGCATTGCTCACCTCGTGATAGTGGTAAGTGTGGTGAGTTTTCTGGTAAGGCAGAGTGGTGATGTGCTCGTGTGTGTGTGTGTGTGTGTGTGTGTGTGTGTGTGTGTGTGTATGTACAAAAGACTGCATGTGTGAGTGCATGTGTTAGCAAGCATTCATAAATTCATAAGTGTTTACTAGGCTAATGATCACAAGGGCCTTTTTAAGCCTAACAAAGCATTCCAAATCTCTGACAAGTTCTGGTAATTTTGATAAGTGTAATCAGGGGCTTGGGAGATGAAACATTTACAAGCAGGAGCCTGGTTGGTGAAACATTTATAGGTTGCCTGTTCACCTGGATATAGCTGTAGGGGAGTTAGTGGATAAGGTAAGGTCATGTTTGTGTGTATGTGTGTGTGTGTGTGTGTGTGTGTGTGTGTGTGTGTGTGTGTGTGTGTGTGTATGTGTATCTCTGTGTATAACTGTGAGTGAATGGGTGAATGGATAAGTGCTATTGGATGGAGAGAGAGTGCTGTTTTGTGCATGTATGTGTGTGTGTGTCTGTGAGTCAGTGGGTGAATGGATGAGTATGTGCTATTGGATGGAGAGGGGGCTGTTTTGTGTGTCCCGGATATAGAAAACTACTTGGATGCTATCAGAAAACATTATCTTCTAGCCATTGAAAGAAAAAAAGTATTCTGTTTCTATTGCCCTTATCAGGTTGTCTCCAGAGAAACATGAGAACCAGATACACAATTGTCTCAAGCTTCTCATGTTGCACTGTATACATTACTTGCTAAAGGAAAACTTTTCATTGCATTCAATGTTCTTTTATTTACTTGCTTTCCCTTAAAACCTGGTGTTAGATCAAGCCAACAGCATGTTGCACTGCATACATTTACTTGCTAAAGGAAAACTTTTCATTGCATTCAATGTTCTTTTATTTACTTGCTTTCCCTTAAAACCTGGTGTTAGATCAAGCCAACAGCCTTAATCCAGTCATTCCCCTATGCAAAAGTAAGAAAAAGAATAGCAATTTTACTTATATAATGCTGTTTTGTTCAGGCTTTCTTTTCTTTTTACATTGCAGTGCCTACATTTCTTAAAATAGAACAAGAAAGAAAGAAAGAAAGAAGATGGAAAAAGAGGAATTTGTTTACTTTAGTATCCCTATTACACACACAAATAACTGAAAATGCTTTACTTTATAACATGCATTATATGCCATATTTTATAAAAGTACTATTAAAAATAAAACATGTTATGTTTACTTACTTACCTCATTCCCGCTCCTTAATGTTCTTTCAAACATTAATGACATGAAGTAGGGCATATCCTTGGGATTTACCTACAAGTTTAATGGAGTCAAAAAAGTCCAATATTCCCAAATTTTCTTGTTCCAGTATATTTCACAAATATGACTTATGCTTTGTAATCCCACATTTATTCATTTATTTCTGAGCTGCTGGTTTTCTTCCTGCTGATCTCCATATCTTTGCAACATACCCCTTGTTCTTCTGGTCAACTCCCGTGGTTTTTCTGTCTCTCAAGCATTTTTCTTTGGAACATTGGAAAATATTTCACTGCCACAGCCTGTCTATGAGCTTTATTATCAGAAGAATAAGAAGCAGAATCATGTTCTGTTTGATAGATTACTTTTTGTTGGACAAACTTTTGTATTTTCTCCACAACATGTTTTGTATTAAAAAATGACTTTGAATTTACAGGGAAATAATATTCTGAATATACCTGAATACAACAACTTGAATCTCACATCTCCTTCTCGGCATTCCCTGATTGCTAGAATAAATGTACTCCTCTTCTGCCTGTTGTACAGTGAGTAATCATTTTCCACATATACTGTACTTTCTCCAACTTTTAGTACTTTGTCCTTCTGCTACAGTTTGGTCAGAATCAACTCTTTATGCTGGTAGGATTGCATCTATGGGAGATCTTGGCTGCTTTCTCATAGCCAGATTTGGAGCATACAAACAATCTGCCCTTTCAATTAATAACTCCTGCTGTGGAAAACCAGCCTAGTTTCTTATTTATGCTTTCGTAAAATTAATACAATTTCTTCCTTCCAACTTCTCTAGTACCACAGAAAATCTCAGGTTTTCCTTACATGCTCTGTCCTCTAATCCTACCATTTTTTAAACATCTCTTCCTGATGCAAGCTCATATTCAGACAGCCTTTTCTTCTCCTCTGATTTTTGCAGTTTTATCATCTCATCTATCTGTTTAAAATTTCTTCCATTTTGTTCAGCCTTTTGTTATTTGAGTTGATAAACTCCTTCAGTGTTTTGTTTATTTAATTAGTTCTGAGCAAATTTGACTTACTTTTTTCACTAGATTACTAAAAGTCATGTCTTGCTCCAAAGCTGGAGTGAAGTTTACCCAAAAAGAGAAATTCATTGGCTCTCTTTTCTGAGTTTCTATTTTCACATGGGGAGAGCTAAAATTAAGCTGATACTCAGTATGCAGCCATCTTGGAAGTCCCCAAATAGAAACATTTTCTTCCAAAACCATAACATGTGCTTATGCCATTGGTTCCCCACTTTGTGCGGTAAGCCTCCTGTGCATGTTTAGACTGTCTTTTATGTGTTCTTATATATCAAGACGTAGGTTCAGGCATACCCTGCTGGAGAAAAGGAGGTCACTTTTTTATCCATTTCCTCAGCCATGTTATACTCCCAGCCTTTTAACCAGATTCTCATTTCCTCAGGCAAAGTATTGATTGCTTGATCTGTTATAATAAAGTTTGCCAACATTTCAAAAGTAGTAACTTGCCATCCACTCACCCACCAATGAAAGCAAGTGCTTGTCTCTGCAATTAATCCACTAACCCTGATGTCTAACTTTCTTCTGTGTTCTCTTACCTTTTTCCAGTAAACTTCACAAATGAGTTTTAAACATTTAAATAAATTATGTTTAACTTTATCTGAATTGAAACTGTCTGTATGAGTTATTTAATTAATGCATGCAGTGAATTACCTGTGAGCACAGTAGATAAAATCCTCATCCATTGCTGCTAGTTAGTATGAAATTGATTACATACCCTTTCAAATAAATACAATTACAAAGTCATTCCTGTTTATACTGAAGAAACTGTTTAAGAATGACCACTTCCATCCAGAGCATAGCTCTTACCTCTATTACTCACTGTTTTTGACAGAGTCTAGCAGTTCTTGTTCATAATTATAATATTTCTTTCTTTCTTTATAATTCTTCTTCCTCTTTTGAGTATCAAGATGTTTCATTCTCTCATTTGCCCCAATCTCCAAGTTTTTTATTCAGCTGAAGTCTCTAATTCAAGCAGTGATCTGAAGTAATATGGGGATGGAGTAAGTTGTTTTTCTGTAACAGCTGTCAGCTTTCTCTGCTTTCAATGGGCTGAAAGTTAACTACAGCCAATGCAGTTATCATAGCATCCTTAGACATATCAGCAGGTTGGATTCCTTTCAATTAGCATTCTTTAATCAATTGTGACTGGTATTTTTTTTCATTTTCCACATAGCTCATTTTGCCAAACAACTCTGACAAAAATGAATTAAAAATAAATAAATAAATAAATAAATACTGTGCAAAATATTTACCATGTGACTGCAAAGCATATCCACTTTCTGAAGGCAAGAACTATTTTGCAGGCCAAGCAAATGTAACCTACAGTATCCTCACCATTTCCTTTCATAAATATGTGGGCATATGTATCCTACTCAGTGCCACCCAAATATGTGGTAAACAGGGGTAGGACCTCTTAAATGTATATCACTGTAATCAAATTAAATAGTGAGGGGTGACTGGCCTTAAGGGTGCACAGTAAACATGCACTGCTTCCTCAGGTAATAGACAACATGTGCCACATCCAAGTAAGCTTTGTACTGCAGATTAAAATTACAACCTCCTCACTCAGCAGAGTTTCAGCCATCATAGACTGAGTTCAATATCTTTCAATGCAAGCTTATTAACAATAAATGAAGCTATTCAGAACAATTACTTAAATCACACACATATACCTCCTCACACACACACATACACGCCTGCACACATGTGCACATAGACACACACACACACATGCACACACACACACACACACACACACACACACACACACACACACACACACACACACAGATAATTTCATTTCCAGACAGAGGATGAATTTTAATCTCAAGTACCAACACCATCTTCCTTATATTGCTGTAACACTGCCACCAGCCAGATCAGCCTAACAAAATACTAAAGCAAGTTACTGTTTGCCATTAAAATAAGATAGGCATTAAATATTTGAAAGGCACCATTTATATTGCAGTCACTCTTTGATACAGTGACTCTAAACAGTAGTCAATAAACCAGATTCAATAGTGATACCCTTAAACTAGCAAATAAATCACCAGCTACAAGCATTTAAATGTGAATAGTAAAATTACTTGAAATAAAGTAAAAATTCAACTTGAATAGTAAATATACTTATGTGAATTATCCTGCACAACCAAATTAAAAATTATAGCTCTGAGAAGAAACAGTTTAGATAAAACAATTAATTACAATCTCCTCAGTCAGCAGAGTTTCTGACATCATAGACTGAGCTCAAAATCTTTCAATGCAAGCTTATTAACAATAAATAAACCTATTCAAAATTACTTAACACACACACAGATAATTTGTTTTTCAGACAGAGGATAACTTTTAATCTCAAGTACCAACACCATCTCCCTCAAATTACTATAACACTGCCACCTGCCAGACAAACCTAACAAAACACTAACGCAAGTTACTGTTTACCCTTAAACTTTATAACATCTAACAGTACAAATCACATGAAAAAACACCCCCTCACATATAACCACATATAATGACAACAAACTACCAAACACACTTTTACTATGTTTCTGCAGGTGGGGCTTGATACAGTGGGGTTAGGAAATTAACTTTTTTCCCACTATAGTGCGATCTTGGAGTTGATATATTTAATTTACGGGGAGTGTGGGGGGTGCAGGGGTGCTTGCCCCCCTGCAGAAATGTAATAAAAAGTGTGTTTGGTAGTTAGGTGTTGTTATATGTGGAGGGGATGTTATTTTCTTGTGATTTATAGTGTTAGATGTTATGAAATTTGATGTTATGATTTGATTCACTGAAAACTCATTTCACTGAATTTCAAAACATTCACACCAAATCGCTGAAAACTCAAATCACTGAAAACTCATTTCACGGAATATAAGTACTGTTGTGCAAATAAAACTTATATGCCCTTTTCCCCATTGTAGTGTGATCCTGGAGTTAGTATATATAGTTAGAGGGGGTGTATTGGGGGAGTGGAGGGCATAGCCCCCCTCCTACTTTTGATTTAATATATTGTTAGCTTTTAGTGAAATGAGATTCATAAATATAAAAGCTAAGTAGGTGGGGGGGCTACGCCCCCCCCCACACTCCATCTAACTATATATACTAACTCCAGGATCACACTACATTGGGGAAAAGGGCATATAAGTTTTATTTGCCCAACAGTACTTGCATTCACTGAAATGTGATTCAGTGAAATGAGTTTTCAGTGATTTGAGCTTTCAGCGATTTTTGAGGGTGAATTGAAATTCAGTCAAATGAGTTTTCAGTTTATCAAAGTAGACCTATATATATATATATATATATATATATATATATATATATATATATATATGTGTGTGTGTGTGTGTGTGTGTGTGCATGTGTGTATATATATATATGTATATATGTATAAAACATTCTGAGATTTGGGTTAATCCCATGAAGGTTTACTAGGTGGAAAAATACTCTCCAAAAAAACAAGTATCAGTAATTCCCCAATATATTAAAATCCTTCTAGGAGGAGACATTCACCCTAATCCTGGCCCCACCTATCACAATGAATATCAAGACAATTCTTTTCCACACACTACTCTAACCCTACAATGGTCAACCCCCAGCCCCAGTAATCTAACTTTTGCTGCTGTAAATGTTAGAAGCATAAGAAATAAAATTGCTGAACTATGTGCCTGTATTACTCAACATAAGCCTGATATTCTTGTTGTAACTAAAATGTGTGTTAAACTCCACATAATTCTGAAATTATATCTCCCAGTTATAATGTAATCTGCAATGACTGTATAAAGAGGAAAGGTAGTGGTATTGCTTTAATGTTTCCCAGCAACTACCACATTTCCCTGTACAACAAACCAATACTAAAATTCAGTTCAGCAGAGCTTCTTATTACTTTCCTGAAATTAAACAATTATAAACAAATATGTATTATTGTTCTTTACATCCTTCCTGGTGACAACACAGCTATACTGGAGGATATCCCACATTGGATATCCATAACAATTCCACAAGAAAAAATACTGTTAGGTGATATGAATGTGTAAACTCTAACTCCCCTACATCTAGTGTGAATTTATTTGGTTTCACCCAGCTAATTAATACCCCTAAACATTATAGCAAGACTTCAAATTCCCTATTAGACTGGATCCTCGTATGAGACCCTAGCACATCCACCAGCTCTGGTGCAATGCCTGACTGTCTCAGTGATCATGTCCCAATTTATACAGCCAGACATTCCATACATCAACTTAAACAGCAAGTTTATAAAACAACACACAACTTTTTCAAGTATAACCCAAAATGTTCATTATTACCCTGTAATTTATTAAGTTGAACTTCCTAAAATTCCTCCCATTAGATGATACTGTAAATTAATTCAATACAACTTTCAGGAAAATCCTGAATTGCCTTGCATCGCCTAGAAGAAGAGACTAAAAGCAAATAATTTGATTTAGCTATGCAAAAAAGTACACTGCTAATGCAGGATGGAGAAAAAGCAATGAAAGAATGGCAAAAATATAAAACACCACAATATCTTAACAACATCAGAATGCTTCACAATCATACTAAAAAGCAAATTAATGAAGGAAAAACTATACAACAATAACTTTCAGAATAATAGTAAACACAACCCTAAAAAAATTCTGGACAACCATTAAAGAAATCTTGCATCCCAGCCAAAAATTGAACCCTGACTTCTCTCCCAGTAACTCATCACTCAAAACCGTAATACAATTCAACTCTTATTTTATAGATAGTATAATATCTCTAACCAAGGATTCCCCAACATCTAATTCTAACCCTGCTCAGTAGCCATGTATCAACACATCCACTTTTACCTTCAATCCTGTGTCCACCTTCTGTATAAAACTACTGTTAAACTCAAACCATGCTCCACTTCAGCTGATGACCTTCCACATGAGTACATTAAAATAGCAGCAGATAACCTTGTCAATCCTGTCTCAAGCCTTACAAATAGGTCAGTCCAGGAATGCCATGTTCCCTGTCTCTAGAAAAAGTCATACATTATCCCTTTGCATAAAGGAGGAAATTCAAGACATTACTAACTCTAGACCTAAAACAATCTTATCCCCTCTCCAAAATACTTGGAAAAAATGTATTCAGAAACAATTGCTAAACTATCTTCTTAAGGAAGAGCTCCTATCCTCGACACAGCATGGCTTCTGTTCTTCCCATAGTACTATCACTGCACTTCTAATCTATACAGATACTATCAATAAAGGTAGAGATAATGGCAAACTTATCTCCTCCTTATTTGTAGACTTATCTAAAGCCTTTGACACAGTTTGCCACAGCAAACTTTTACTTCAAATGTCCTTGTTAGGTATCTCTCAGCCCCTGTCTATGGTTCAAAAGCTACATATCCAGCAGATATCAGTCAGTAAAATGGCACTCTACCCTATCTCCATCTGACATGGTAGACCTCCAAAAAATTACTCAGGAGGCTTTAACAGCAACCAAAACACGGCTTTGTACCCCACAACTCATGCTCAACCCTAAAAATCAAACTACTACTTTTTTCCCAAAAATCCTTCTCTCATAAAAAAAACAAAATTTAAAGTCCTCTTCTTGATAATACAACCACTGAAGTCACTTTTCATAGCAAATTATTAGAGATGATAGTCAATGATAATCTTAAATGTGACCTGCTTGTACAAAATTGCATAAGAAAAACACACCAAAAACAAGCAATGCTTTAAAGAGCCAAAAACGTTCTTACTGATGAAACTAAAGGTACACCTGCCACTACTTGTCTCCTCCCCACGCTTCTTTATGGTGCTCCCATCCTTACTAAACTTTCGGCATCACAAAAATAAAAGCTTGATGTTATAACAAAGTTGCTAAATGTGCAGCAAATACATATTTTAGAACCTATCACTGTATAGCACTAAAAAGCCTAAACTGGTGAGAACTTTCCCATCAACTAACATATACACAGCTTCTTACCACCTATAAAATTATCCAGAATCCATCTGTTTGTTCAACACTAAATAGGATTCTACAGAACTATGTTCTCAGTCGGTCATTAACTATCCAATGACCAAAATTGCAAAACTATCAAATCTGTTGGGCAGTGTCAGTACTCGTACCATGTTGCTAAGGCTTAGAGCTCCTTATCCGTATTGATCAGGTCAATATCCTCCCTCCCAACATTCTTAACCATTCTGATATACTTCCTAGCCAAAAGCTGGCTATGTTCCTGCTCAAAAAAAGGATAGTCTATATCCCTAAATGTGAACAAATACCTATTCATATCTTACGTCTTCTTACTCTCCCTCCTTCAGTCAGTTTCTTACTTCTATCAATTTCGCTCACCTGGCTTTCTTTCTAAATATACCTATAAGCCTGCTTTTCTGTCAGTTTGTATGGCAATTCCTGTTTATATTACACTGATTTACCTTTAATTTCTTTATAAACTGTCTAAAATGTCTCTATTTAATAATCATTATTATATAACTTGTATCTATTCTTAACCAATGTTTTCATATTATGTCTAATTTGGTAGTTGTTTTTTGTATTATTTTTAAAGACTGTAAATTATTGTTCTTAAAATGTTTTGTAATACTTTGGAGATTTTTTCCATGGGTCTCTTTTAAAAATGGGCTCCTACCCAGTCAGACTTTCCAGGTAATCAAATGTCAGTAAATAAATAAATGATAAATAAGCTGAAAGGTAAGATGTAGAAAACAGTACTGTGACCAGTACTTCTGTATGATACTGAAACATGAGCTGTGAAGACAGAGCAGTTGGCAATGCTAGAAGTAATGTTGATGAAATAGCTGAGATTGGTAGTAGGATGCACCCTGTGGGACAGATTAAGGAAAGTGTATTACAGTAGAAGCCAAAGTAGCTTCAACTGCAGAGAAGGTCAAAGAGAATATATTACAGTGATTAGAGCAGATGTGCAGGAAATCAGAATATGATCTGATGAAGCTGATTTGGGAGAGACAGAAGGAAGGCAAGAGAAAATAAGGACATCCAAAAGAGAAGGATGGATTTTGTAAAAAGACTTGTAACAGTCAGGCATGACTGTTGAAAAAGGCAGGAAAGCGACATTGATTTGACAGAGGTGGTGACAGTTGATGCAACGCCCAGACCCCATAAAGAAAACAGAAAAAGGGGGTTGATGATGACACATCTGCTTGAAAACATTTTCACCCTAGTAAATCATTCCAATTTATATTTCAGCATTCTTTCTTTACATACACTCTTATGGCTTTCACAAGTCATAGACAACTTTCAAAGACACATTAGAATAAACATACTCAACATACATTAGTTGCCTAGCTACTGATGACGTTTTAACAGGTTGCCATTATTGCTAAATAATCTGCTTTCTCTCTCATAGCATGTCAAAACACAATCACTGTAGGCCAAGGCTTCCTATATTGGAATCTAACTGAAGGATTAATAAACACTTCACTGTTACAAACCTCCCTTCTTTTTGAAAAAAAATGTTCATTCCACCATCTTCTTTTTCACATAGTTTATCAATTCTGACCCTTCCTCACTTTCTAGAACACATATAACTGCAGGTTTGCATCCTTGCCTCCCTCCCAAATCCAGTCAATTGTTGTTTTCTCTGCTCACTTTTTTACCATCTATGCTAATTTGATGGTCAAGCAAAAATTCTGCACCCTCCACTCAAACCATTTCCAAATGCTTTTGGTATGCCATACACAAGACTGCTAGATTCCACAGTTCAGTTCTTATCACCTCCCAACTATTGGCCATATCTGAGATATTTAATCCTTGCAACTTTCTTGGATTTGTACATGATGACTGAGAAACAGCATAGCCATCCTCTTCTTACTCTCATGACAACCCAACTGTTCCCGCACAGCTACACACTCCATTTTCTAAGGTCAAAAGGTAACTAGCACCTTTACTCTACTTTATTTAAAGAAGCTTTCAGTGTAAATTACTTTTACTTTAGATTCTAATGAGTTTTATTATTTGACTTATGAACTGTCTCAGGGAGGTAAACAACTTTGCAAAGCACTGAGAGACTTCCCTCTGGTATGTATACTTCAGTATTCTATATTTCCATTACTTTAATTAATACAACTCATTCTTTTCTGCTTTACTTCCCTTTATATCACACTTCTCAAACTATGCCCTATTTGGATCCCTAGAATATATTTTTTTATTGTCCTTACCACTTAACATGCAGGCCCCAGAGTTTTCTATACTTTCATTTGCTCCCACATTAAAGGAGTACAACAGGTTTCTCTAATGTATTCCTCAACTTCACTGCCCTTTTCCTCCCTATTTACATTGTCCTCTGTAAAGCAACAACAATAAAGCATTTACAATTTTTATAATTCCCCTTACTTCTGTATCAGAAGCCTACCTTCTCATACTGTGATGGTTTCATTTACAAAATGATTCTCTCATGTTTGAATAAAGCTTGCTGGAGTCGCCCAATTACTGACATCATCGAGGCCAGGCAGTGCAGGTACTTTTTTTTTTTTTTTTTTTTAATCAGTTCCCTCCCCCAAAGTGACATCACCACAGCCGTCATCTGATTATAACTAAAATAATAAGACCCACCCATTCTGTGATGTCATGGCTCCCTTGTCCTTCCCCCAGCCTGAGTGCTGCTCATTGTATTTAATACTAGTGTAGTAACACTGATGTTTGGAAACACAGAAATTTGGTATGCATACTTGTACATTCTGCATGGCAAATGATGCTTAGGTGGTATATCGCTTGCATACTTCTCTGTTGTATTGGCACTAGATACTGCTAGTGTGCAGTGCGGGAATAGAAAAATTAAAACATTACCCTGGTATCAGAGGTGGCAGTGCAGCATATTCATAGTGGCTTAACATGAGAGTAGCTCTAAGCAAGCACCATGTGAAACCTGAACAAGCACCTAGAATTATTCAGTGCAGCTTCCACACCTTAAGTCTGAAAATGAATTCACATACTCACATGAACAGGAGTAGCTGCATATTGATGGCTAAAGGTGTATGGGCATGTCGGGTGGTTACTACACTGCAAAACTGGTATGTAATGGTGGAGATATTTGGAAGGCATGAGCAAACACACCAGTATACTAAAGCCATAGCACCAACTGAACTGGAGGCTGGCAAATAGATTCAGTAAGGGATTTTGTCCATGCACAAATATTTCAACAGTGATTCTTTGCAGTGGCATCCATTATCTGATTCAAGGTAAGTTAACCTTGATGTCATTTATTTAAAAAAAAAATCAATAAAAAAATTACTTTGTTATAAGTGACTTCTGGACACAAGAAAAAGGAAGGGGAAAATATAGCAATGTGGTTTGTATGTACAAAGACAAATCCAGGGACACTGCAAAAGGTTTTTTTTTGCAAACCAACCAGTGGAGTAAAAACATATGAAGGCAAACACTGCATACCAACACACTTTGCACATGTAAATCTCAATTTTTAACAAGGTGGAAGCATGAAGTGATACCTTAACACTTAAATTAATAAAGATCTAAATTGGGTAATAGTATAAATGTTTTATTCTTTAGCTCCTTGGTGCAAGACCTTACTGGATATAATTGCAGTCAAGTAGGGCCATGGCTGTAGTGCAGCAAAAAAATGTCCCCTCTAACAAAGGAAATGCTAGAGCAAAGATTAAATTACATGAGTCAAGCACCCTGCTGAGATCTGCCATTAAATGGAATTAGCAGGTCAAATTACCCTCAGGACTTTGACAGCTAGGGAAGCTAAGTGTTATGGGGGAGGGGAGAAGTAAATGGACTGGAATTCATTGTCTCACAAATTAGTGCCATTTAAACTAAATTAGGAAAAAGGCAGCAGTAAACAGCACTTTGAGTGTGTTCTGTGGCATTTGCACTGTTTCTGTTTTAAGTAGTCATCCAGCAGCAGGGAATGTTACTTACGCATGCAGCATCTATGAAATGACAGGAACTTTAGGCAAACGGAGGCCTGCATGATGTAACATTTTTGAGCCAAACAATGATTTCTGGGATACTGGATGGCAACCTGATTTATCCAAACCACGTCAATATGCCAGCCTCCAGGTGGTTAGAGTCTGGAATTACATATAAAAATATTTAAAATCCTGTAAATAATCCCAGAGTGCGGTTAAAGTGTAGGAAACATCATGCCATTGTTTTAAACATGTGTTTTGAGTCTGTGGGTGCGGTACTCCTTTAACACCATTTCCTTCACTACCCCCTACTTTTCATATATGATTAAGGAGTTTTGGCTCAAAAATGTTACATCATGTAGGCCTCCGTTTGCTTAAAGTTCCTGTCATTTCATAGATGCTGCATGCGTACAAAGTACTGAGTAAAATAGAACAGTGTAAGTAACATTCCCTGCTGCTGGATGACTACTTAAAACAGAAACAGTGCGAATGCCACAGAACACACTCAAAGTGCTGTTTACTGCTGCCTTTTTTCTAATTTAGATTAAATGGCACTAATTTGTGAGACAATGAATTCCAGTCCATTTACTTCTCCCCTCCCCCATAACACTTAGCTTCCCTAGCTGTCAAAGTCCTGAGGGTAATTTGACCTGCTAATTCCATTTAATGGCAGATCTCAGCAGGGTGCTTGACTCATGTAATTTAATCTTTGCTCTAGCATTTCCTTTGTTAGAGGGGACATTTTTTTGCTGCACTACAGCCATGGCCCTACTTGACTGCAATTATATCCAGTAAGGTCTTGCACCAAGGAGCTAAAGAATAAAACATTTATACTATTACCCAATTTAGATCTTTATTAATTTAAGTGTTAAGGTATCACTTCATGCTTCCACCTTGTTAAACATTGAGATTTTCATGTGCAAAATGTGTTGGTATACAGTGTTTGCCTGCATATGTTTTTACTCCACTGGTTGGTTTGCAAAAAAAAAACTTTTGCAGTGTCCCTGAATTTGTCTTTGTACATACAAACCACATTGCTATATTTTCCCCTTCCTTTTTCTTGTGTCCAGAAGTCACTTATAACAAAGTAATTTTTTTATTGATTTTTTTTAAAAATAAAGGACATCAAGGTTAACTTACCTTGAATCAGATAATGGATGCCACTGCAAAGAATCACTGTTGAAATATTTGTGCATGGACAAAATCCCTTACTGAATCTATTTGCCAGCCTACAGTTCAATTGGTGCTATGGCTTTAGTATACTGGTGTGTTTGCTCATGCCTTCCAAATATCTCCACCATTACATACCAGTTTTGCAGTGTAGTAACCACCCGACATGCCCATACACCTTTAGCCATCAATATGCAGCTACTCTTGTTCATGTGAGTATGTGAATTCATTTTCAGACTTAAGGTGTGGAAGCTGCACTGAATAATTCTAGGTGCTTGCTCAGGTTTCACATGGTGCTTGCTTAGAGCTACTCTCATGTTAAGCCACTATGAATATGTTGCACTGCCGCATCTGATACCAGGGTAATGTTTTAATCTTTCTATTCCCACACTGCACACTAGCAGTATCTGGCGCAAATACAACAGAGAAGTATGCAAGCGATAAACCACCTAAGCGTCATTTGCCATGCAGAATGTACAAGTATGCATACCAAATTTCTGTGTTTCCAAACATCGGTGTTACGACACTACTACTGAATAAAATGAACATATTGAAATGTAACATGACCTGTTACCAGATGTAATTAAGATTTTTTCCTGTATAAACAAATTTCCATGATTCTCTGGCTGTTTGGTTTGATTCACTTTACTGGCTACTTGTAGAAGTTTGCTCTTTCTTAGCAAGTTGCAGTAAATATTTTGTTATCCGGTTGTTTACCTGGTTAGTTTGACTGGGCACACTATGAACATTTCCAGCAGCATCCCGGGGTAAAAGCTCAAAATGGTGCCACCTCAATGGTTTGACCTTGTACTGTAGTCCCTTAACTACTGCCTTGCATATCTTGCATAAGGCAGATCTGAATTATCCATTGCAATGTCCAATTCAGTGTTTCATCTACAGATTGTGTGCCTACTGCCTTTGATGAATACATTGCCTAGGTTACAGTAAAAAAATAACATTGCAATAGGGAATGGATGGCAAACCAAAGAAACTAAGACAGTCATGACTACAGCACCCAACATTAGAGTACAACTTAAGATTTTCTATCCATCTACAGGTTGCGGTAGTAGAACCCACAGCCATATGCATAAAAAGCAAATATACTCACCAATGTGCTGCTACCACTGCTTTCAAGTGCTGTAGCACAATCACTGATGACCATATGCTAAACAAAACAATTACACATTGTAAACAGATTTCACATCAAGACAGTGACAAAAATAATGGCAAAGCAAATACAATCAGAAGGAATTCAAAAGAAACTGCACAACCTACAAGCTCTGTAGAGAATACAGAAACATCGGATTTGTGACATTACATTTAAAGCCACAGAATGTACTCTGTCAGTGCAAGGCTAAATTGCCTTGCACACATGTAGACCATGAGGCACAAGACAATGGGGCACAAGGTGGAAATGTGTCTCGGTCTTGATTAGCAGCAAGTATTCTTCAATATTTTTCAAACCGGATGACACCCTGGCATTTACCCACATGCAAATAACTGGAAAGTGTCCCTTACCATATCTCAGCAAGCTACAGGTCATCATCTGTGGCACAATAAATCACAGCTCAATATAGGAATGAATGCTGATTATCATCTGCTGTTAAAATCAAGTAAAAACACTAACACCCTATGCAAAAACTCAGAATAAGGTTTGCAAGGATCTGCCAATGCACACATGATAATATACTGATTATTAGTCAGAGAAAATCAAATGTAATGTTCTTTGGCACCCCATAACAGCTTGCTAAAACTCTGCACCTGACAATAACTGACACATCAGGCAATATGCTGCCTGTAGTAGCAGAGCAAAAAATATCCAAGATCACATTGGACCCTACTCTCTTATTAACAAACCATACAGATAATATTAGCGGAACCTTAAATAACTAAATTTATGCTACAAGCTCTCATACCTTTTCACCTCCAGCATGTGCACAACCAAAGCTATAAACATACTTATCCCAAAAACTGAGCATGGGCTCCCTTTAATAGCTCTTTACTCTACCACAAATACAAATAACACTTGTACTGTTACTTTCACAAAGATCTGTAGATTTGAATTACTTGCAGAACCAAATATGCATCTTTGCTATTTCCTCCAATGCTTCAAGTAGCTACCCATCAATGAAAGAACAACCTTTCTACTTGGTTCAAAGATATAGAAATTATTAAAATGGGACTTTGTCTACCTCTAAAATCCAAACTACATATTAACCAAACTCTTATCTGAGAGACAGTCAGGAAGATGGCTCAATACATATCAGACCATGTTTCAAGACAGCCACAGGAAAACATGCATTCTCAAAGCTGGATTCAGCAGGCTGGTATAATCTCCCAGGAGTAGCTAGGGAGCAAAGCAATCTGGAAGCATTAAAAACTAAATTAATAGAACTGCTGTGTGATACCAGATGCCTGTGCTATTGTGACAATGGCTAGTCAGTTCTTGATGTTGGAGTGAATGGCTAGCCATTGCATACCATGCCAATCCCAAAACACACCTGCACTATGACTGCAGCACTGATATATGTAAGGTAAATAATGCAATCCTGAGGGAAAGCACTTTGGATGACATTATCATTATGTTGAATGGTGCTACTGTTTTTAGCAAAATGGATGTGAAGGCAGGTTACTACCAAATGGAGGTGAATCCTAAGAACAGAAGGTCTCAGAAGATACAGGAGTTTAATTTGGGTTGCAAGATCGGTTGCAGAAATTTTCAGATGTATAATATATTTTATCCCAGGCATTCTGAATGTTAACATTTTCTTTGACGATGCAGTCTGTGGCAAAACACAGAAACAATGATTCTATAAGACAAGTTTTACAAATATGCAAATAATTTTGACATTAAACTGAAATGCAAATTTAATACATAATTTCTCAAGTTTTATGGTAATATATGTTCAAGGAAGGAAGGGTCACCAAATCTAAATAAAGTTAAGGCAGTATACAACATGTCACCATACTGAAACGCAAAAGTAGTAAGATGTTTCCCAGGCATGGTAAATTACAATCCCTTGTATGGGTAGCTCTTTAAATGATAACTGCCTTTCTAAGGGTTTTAAGATTAGTAATTTAAAAAGTGTTGGTATGCCGCGGAGGTACGGCGGTAGCGTTGTTACCTCACAGCAAGAGGTTCTCCCATTTGATTCTCGGCTTGGCTTGGGAGTGCCTTCTGTGTGGAGTCTGCATGTCCTCCCCATGGTTGGGTAGTGTTCAAAAGACATGCGTGCGTAAACAGGCGTGCCTTCGTTGAAGGTTGGGCGTCGAGCTGGCACCTCAGCGTTTTGTAAAAATCTACTGCCAATCATTAGTGGACCGGAGTTCCGCTGTGGCGACCCCTTACCGGGAAAAAGCCGAAAGACAAACAACAACATGTAAATAAAAAATGTTAATATGGTGCGTTCTATTTTTTATGAACAGGAGTTTCTTACTTTACTGATCGCTCTCTCATACACACACGCAGGCACTTCAAAAGTCATACACACAATCTCCATGCATTCCTTTACTGTCACTCTCACACACACGCAGGCATTTCAAAAGTCATACACACACTCTCCATGCATTCCTTTACTGATCGGTCTCTCATACACACATGCAGGCACTTTTACATTCATACACACACTCTCCATGCATTCCCTTACTGTTCGCTCTGTCATACACACACGCAGGCACTCCTACATTCATTTACACACACTTCATTTTCTCCCCACGCACTTGCAATCACTGTCCAAACAACACAATAATCAAACCCACTACCCTTACGTCTGCAGAGACATATTTTAGATAAAAAAAATTCATAGGTGGCAAATAACCGATGGGAGAAGCACAGCAACATAATCGAGTGTTTGTCGGTGTGAGCGTGCAATTATGATCTAACAAGCCATTACTTTACACTCACTAAGCTGTTTAGCGAGTATAAAATAAGAAAAAAAAAGTAAACAGCTAAGCGAATGTAAAATAATGGCTTGGAAGTTCGTAATCGCACAGTCATGCACACACAAAACTTCAGACATCACAGGGCCATAAAGAAAAACGGTTGCTATTGGCAACCAAGACCACATGGAACAGCTGGCAAAGGAATGCCACAGGAAAGGAAATTACATAAAAAAAAAAAAAGTATAGGGCATTAAAGTAGTAAAACAGTGCCAATTTGCAGATTGAAGTGGGACTAATCCATCAGACAACGGACAGCAAGTTTTTTCATTACACCTTCTCACTGAACAGATTACAAGACGGCACAACCACTACCCATATTGAACAGGAAATCTTTAAGGTAGTCAGTGGTACTGCTCTTTAGGAAAGTTAGAGAAAATAACTTTGGAAAAAAGACAACTTTATAGTAATAATTGCCACTGGCAACCAACACCACGCGGAACAGCTGGAATGCTGCAGCAAAGGCAAATAAATATAAAAAAGTACAGTACTAAAGCGCCACAGTTCAATACCATGTGCATACATATATTCACAACAGTTGTTTGGTCAGCAGGACCCAAACAGGCAATGTTTAAACATTTTTGGATGCACGTGTGAACTTATGCAGCACAGCGACAGAAAAGCCAGGAGAAATGAAGATGCCACATTAAAGAGATACTGATACTTTGCTGTCAAACAATGTATTTCTACAAAAAATGTCATACTCACCAGTATAAATCCACAAGGGAAGCTGATGCAGAAAGAGACTCACACAAGGTTCCAATAGGGAAATACAGCGTACTGGAAACACAATGCTAAAAAGAAGTACCCTACCTCCTGCACTTGTATTTGAGCACTCAGGCTGGGGGAAGGACAAGAGAACCATAACATCACAGAATGGGTGGGTCTTATTATTTTAGTTAGAATCGGATGACGTCTGTGGTGATGTCACTTTGGGGGAGGGAACTGATTAAAAAAAAAAAAAGTACCTGCACTGCCTGGCCTCGATGATATCAGTAATTGGGCGACTTCAGCAAGCTTTATTCAAATGTGAGAGAATCATTTTGTAAGTGAAACCATCACAGTATGAGAAGGTAGGCTTCTGTTACAGAAGTAAGGGGGATTATAAAAACTGTAAATGCTTTATTGTTGTTGCTTTACAGAGGACAATGTAAATAGGGAGGAAAAGGGCCGTGAAGTTGAGGAATACATTAGAGAAACCTGTTGTACTCCTTTAAATCAAACATCCACACCAAATATTCTGCTATGTTTGCTTCCATTAAATTTCATCCCAAGTGGACAGGTTGGCAGAGAGAGAGTTAAGGCTACAAGATTCTGATGAATTTAATCCTGTAGTCCTAGGTCTGATTCCTTCACTTTTTACTTGCAGAATGCCTGACTTGAAACAGGCTTCCTGCATACACTGTGCTGTTTGTCCCTGAAATAAAGTACTTGTGCATAGCAGAAATACCCAGTTAATGAAAGAATACAGTAGAAAAATACATATCCGCAAGCTATATCTTATTTCTTAGCATTGCTCTCATTTTGGTAGACAGTCTCTAATTTATTCTTTCTGTCTACTGTTTACAAGATACTACTTGTATAGCTTCACCAAACTGCTTTTTCACCAAAATCTAAAGATGTAATTACTCCCTTATTTGATCAAACCAATTATTGAGTGCAATATCCATTTTGGGAAGTATCTCACTAAACATATTTATTTATTTAGTTAGTTTACCTATTTGTTGACCAGATAAGCCAAGTGGACAAACTGACCCTTTTTATAAGAAATCTGGGGGCACTGTCTGGTTAAGTGACTTGTTCAGAGTCACACAGTGGGAAAATAAAGGTGGAAGGAATCAAACCCTGTACCCTGGGCACAGGAAGAAACTCATTTACACCTCAGTTTTAGCTCTCTGCAGTAAGTGCAAAAAACAAACAATTAAAAGAGCCCCAAAAGTTGCTAGCTAAAAGATCACAGGCCTAAAGGGCCTAAGTTATCAAGAGAAGATGGAAACTCTATCCCTTTGTTTTGTGTTTTACAGATGTTTAAGAAAAGATCTTGGTCTTACTTATTGTATCTTTACAGACCCAGCTGTCCTGCACCACCTGTAGCTTTACAAATTAACACCAGAACCAGGGGCTACAGTTTCACCAGCAGATAAATAAAACATGGTGGAAGGACAAGGCAGCAAATCTGAACATTTGAGAAGCAAGCAAGAAGTGTATAGCCATTAGTAATTTTATGTGAATACCTCTAACTTGTTGAATAAACTTTCCTTACATGATAAACAGTGTGACTTGCTATCTTCCTTTAAACAAAATCCAGATGACTGGATGGGTTTTTGTAAATTTACTCCCATATTGACTTGTATGGCCTTCTTTTTGCAAGTGATTTTCAATCTAGTCCATGCTCTGCTGTTCTTTAATAAAGTATTTTACCCTTATTAGAATTTAAGGACTGCATATATAATTAATGGGTACTTTAAGCAATATGCTTGACAGGAGTGATGCCTAAGTCAGTCAGCAGTAAATGTACATTCTGGCCCTAGCCGAGGCCTAGCTCAAATCTTAAATGGGAGTATCTTTAGGTTTTACTACCCTTGTTACAGAAGAGGTATACTGTGTGACATAAATGGCAGTCATGCACTGCTGTTTATAAGACAGGGACGTCTAGTCTTAGTAGACATATGTATAAGTTATATGGACCACATCAGGGAATGTTTACTGTATGATGTTTCAAAAGGTTGTCAAATTGTATCTGATCTTTATCTCTCTCCTTCTCTTATTTCTTCCTGTAAACTAAATTAAATTCTTAAGTGCTGCCACAAGTAAAAGCAATTCCTGTATAGAGGTATCTTTCATGACCTACAAGAGGACATATCACTTTACAAGCCTTATCTCCCACTCAGACTAACCTTCTTTCTAATAAGCACTCTGTATTGGACTGGTTCATCAATAACTGAGATTACAGGATCCAAAGTCTCCTGGTTTTATCTATACAGTTAGTGATCACCGTCCCTTTACTGTGAGTTGGTCCTTCAAAATGTTGGAACACACTGCCTCTATTCATAGGAAGTGTCATTACTCTAACAATGAATCATTCTCCTTGCTGTGTTTGATTTTAATAATGTAGAGCCTTGTTTCCATGTATTATGGTATAAATTTGAGCAACTGAAATTATGGCTAGCTCAACAAAATCTAGATATATGTGGTTATTTTTGAAACCTGGGTAAAGCCTTTTTCACCTTCACCTTGCAACGCCACTTCCCTAAACATTCTGTATATACTAAGAGACCCGGTTCAAACACTGTTGGTAGTTGTATGTGTTTAACTATTACTCCACGTGATACAGACAAATTTGGCTCTAACCAGATGTCGACTGACCTCAACCTACCTAGGAAGGCTACGCTAATCATAGACATTGTCTGTTTTCCTCTACAGGTCTCACAGTCAGACACTTTTACAACTTACTCATGGTGAAAAAAAAACATACTTTCTTGTAAATCTCAATATCAGCTTTCTTGTGACTTTTAAACATATCCAAACAGCTTTGTTTTACACTTCAATGTAATCCAATTAATTAGGGCATCTACCAGCTCAACTATAACAACCAATGACCATACACTTCTTACTTACTTCTCAACTGCCCAAATTTGCTGGACATTACCAAATGTCAAACTAAAATAACAAGGTGCTTTGAAATCCTGAGTGGTCCCTTTAAATTAGGATTTGCAGACTTCATTTTGAACCCTTCATCAGGTATCATGTCATCACTCTGTAACATCACCAGTATGGGTGGTGTGATGATGTCATTTAGAGCTGCAAAAGTTTGTGAGTAGTGCAAGCTACCTGCATTTAATCACAGAGACATTACTTAAGGTAAGTAATTATGATTTAGCTTAATTTGTTCTTAAAGTACCCTGTTCACAGTCCCAAAACTGCAACATATTCTGGTAATTTTTTAAATGGAATAGAAACTTTCAGTTCTTTCAAATGACTACAATACTAGAGAGAAAGATACATTTGTCCCCTTCTTGGGAACAGTTTTCTTACTGTTACCATGCTTTTTCTGACTCGTATGACTGGGGTTACTCCCCCGAGTCAATCAATGACCTCGGTGCTCTTTCCTTCCTCTGCAGTTCTATAGTGCAATTTTTCAGGTGCATGACTAACATTACTAGACAGCAATTTTGAATTATCTGGAGCACTTGTCATTGATGCCTCATTTGCTGGTTGAAATGAGTTGATTGTATTCTTCTTTTGAGACATCTTTCCCAGTAAAGCAGTTGCTGACAGTTACTGAGGTGTGCTTGTGAGAGCTGCTTGGTTCTAACTGCAGGCTCAGGTAATGATCACTGGTGGAAGGAATATAACTTCAGTAACTTGTTTCTGTCCATAGATCTCCCTATGGGGTGTGGAGTCATTTTAGCTCTCATGTGTCCTAGCTTTCAAAGATGTCCCTGATTTTGTTTTGTATATTTTGGTGTGTTTCTTGCAAAATCTGGATTTTTTTTTGGCAAATTGTTTAGGATTACAGTCAGTACATATGGCAGAAGACTGCGGTGGTGGTGCTGCGGTAGCGTTGTCGCCTCACAGTAAGACATTGTCCCGTTCAATTCTCACCTAGAACGTCTTCTGTGTGGAGGCATACGTGAATGGGGCGTGCCGTGCCTTCGTTGAAGGTTGTGTGTCAGGGTTGGTAACCCGGTACGTAAAAATCCACTACCAAACATTAGCGGACTGGAGTTTCGCGGTGGCGACCCCTAACCGGGAAAAGCCGAAAGACACAAACTTAAGGTTCATAGGTTGGTACTAGGCTATCAGCCCTAGGGCCTATACAAGCCTAGCCATAACAATTCCCTGGCTATTTCTTCCCACATTATTTACTTTCCTGGACCCCTGTCTAGCAGGGCGACTGACGTGATCCCTGGGGTGAATTTCCTTTCTCCCATCCAATCGTCAAGGTTCCTCTTGAAGAGGTCCAAAGAGGCACTCTGCTTGAC
Source organism: Protopterus annectens (assembly GCF_019279795.1). Lineage (NCBI taxonomy): Eukaryota > Metazoa > Chordata > Ceratodontiformes > Protopteridae > Protopterus > Protopterus annectens. Next base: position 1,234,213,618 of record NC_056732.1, on the reverse strand, counting down.
ATGTATGGGCAATCTATTCCAGAGTCTGGGGAGTCTCTGGGTCAGGAACCTATCCCTCCAGCATGTTTTGTTTATTGTGATGACAAGGTTTAGATCCCTGGAGCGTGTAGCTCTGAGGGATTGGGATTTCTTTAAGTGTAGCATGTCCAACAACTCTGGGTTTGACATGGCCTTGTATGTTAAGCAGAGATCGCCTCTGAGTAGACGATATGCGACAGAGTATAGCTTGAGTTTTTTAAGGCGGTCAGCATAGGGCATCTGCTTTAGGCCTGTGATTCTTTTAGTGAGGTATTTCTGAGGCCTTTCCAGTTGTTGCAGATGTCTTGTGAGGTACATACCAAATGGGGCATTGTATTCTATAATGGGTCTAATGAGGGATGAGTACAGTGGGACAATGACCTCCTTTTTTCTGGATGAAAAGCCCTTCATGATGAGGTGTGCCACATAGAAGGATTTCCTGACTGTTGTGGCGATGTGGTTATTGAAGGTGAGACCACTGTCCACCTGTGTCCCTAAGTCTCTTATCACACTTTCTGTGTTTAGTGTACTGCCACCTATATGGTAATTCATGGATACATGTTTTTCCCAAAGGGATAACAATACATTTCTTGGCATTGAGCTTGAGCCCATGGCTCTGGCACCAAGCATCTGTTTCTGTAAGGCCCTTTTGTAGAGTATCCACATCATTTGGGGATTCAATAATGGCTCCCAGTTTGCAGTCATCTGCAAACTTTGTTAGCCAGAGTCCCTTAGTGTTGACGTGTACTTCAGAGAAGTAGATGCCAAACAAGAGCGGCCCCAGGACTGAACCCTGAGGTACTCCACTTGTCACTTGTCTGGAGCTGGATTTGGAGTCGGCTACTTTTACAGTGTGGGTTCTATCAGTAAGCCATTTAGCAACCCATTGGGTGACATAGGGATTAATGCCCAACTTAGTAAGTTTATCTATGATTCCTCATCCTTAAGGAGGTGTAAACATGGGTCTATGGGTCATCCTTAAGGACAGACATTTGAGTGTCAGACTTCCTGTTCTTCAGAAATTACACGTGGATGCAAAACCTGGCATTCTAGTAAATTTCAAAGTATATAAAAGCAATATTTAAAATATGTCTCACATTTTTGTCCTTTGTCTGGCATTATGTATGGCTTTGTCCCTTATTATTGCGTTAAGAAGTTGAGAACTTTATGTGTCTTTGAGCATTTAATGACAGAGTAAATGTAAGAGCTTTGGCTTGTGTGCCATCTGTGTTTCTACAATAATTCTTATAATAAAAGGAGCATGCATGTGAGTGCTGGAGAGTATTTTCTTTGTTTTTAGTTCAAAAGTGTTTAGCAGTTTTTTTATTTTTCAGTTGTGCATATCTGGTAAGCAAAGTATTCTGTGGCATTTTGTCACTTTTTTTTAATTTTAAAACAGATACTTCTGAGAGGTGGTATCTTACCATCTTATTGAAAGTGAGAGTTGTGCTATTAATCATGCAAATTTCATTCTAATTAGTCATCCAGATTTTTGGCCAGATGTGCATACTTTTAAAGATCCTTTGTGCAAATTTTCAATGACAGCAGGTTGAAAGGTATGAGTCTACTTGACATCCTTATTACTAGCCAACCCATAAAGGTGTACTCCAAATTAACCGTCTTTCCTAACATTAGCAATTATTGTTATTGTGCCATCACCTTCCACACTAATTAAAAAAAAATCTCTGTCATATTCATAATTGCTCTGCAGTTACAAAGTGTATCGAATATCATCAACCAGTTAAATATTCATCATATATGCCATCTATTCAACGTCTCCCTCACATAACAAAAATGTTCAGATTTATAGAAGAAGGCAGTTGTCACATTCTTATCAAAGTGTAGCAGACCATTCAATACATCTGATGTTTTATGGGTCTATATTAGAACATTGAAGTTTCAAAACTTCGAATGTTCTAATATCGACCCCTATTCAGCGAAAGCTGAAAACATCGAACATATAGAACAGTGAATTTTTTCCTAGGGAAAAAATTTGCTGTTCCAAAACACATGCACACAACACAAGCACACCAAACAAACAGCAATCCGCACACATACACCTAAAATCTTACACCTAACCCTACACTAAACTATACACACACCACTAACTATCCACTTACATTAACCCAAACCCTAACCCTAAGGTCCGTCACTATTGCACACTTACCTCACCCGCACCCTAATCCTAACTCACCTACCCGCTCTAACCCTCACGTCCACACAATCGCACACTTACCTGACCCGCACCCTAACCCTAACTCACCTAACCCGCCCTAACCCTCATGTCCACACAATCGCACACATACCTAACCCGCACCCTAACCCTAACTAACCTAACCCACACTCAATCGCACACTTACCTGAACCCAACCCATAACTTTCCACCACAGTGCTGAAAATACTGAAGCAACAGAAATGGACAACCGAATTCTTTCCCTAAGAAAAAATTCGGTTTTCTGTTGCTTCGATATTTTCAGTTTTCGCTGAATAGGGGTCGAAATTAGAGCATTCAACATTTTGTAACTTTGATGTTCTAATATAGACCC